>NW_027043054.1:0-300000 GCF_036013475.1 Columba livia
TTTCTTACTTCTTTCTTACTTCTTTTTTCTTCTTTCTTACTTCTTTCTTACTTCTTTCTTACTTCTTTCTTACTTCTTTCTTTCTTCTTTCTTACTTCTTTCTTACTTCTTTCTTACTTCTTTCTTCTTTCTTTCTTACTTCTTTCTTACTTCTTTCTTACTTCTTTCTTACTTCTTTCTTCATTCCTTCTTACTTCTATCTTACTTCTTTCTTCATTCCTTCTTAGTTCTTTCTTACTTCTTTCTTACTTCTTTCATACTTCTTTGTTCTTTCTTTCTTTTTTCTTACTTTCTTCTTTCTTACTTCTTTCTTAATTCTTTCTTACTTCTTTCTAACTTCTTTTTTCTTCTTTCTTTCTGCTTTCTTACTTCTTTCTCACTTCTATCTTCTTTCTTTCTTACTTCTTTCTAACTTCTTTTTTCTTCTTTCTTACTTCTTTCTTACTTCTTTATTAATTTTTTCTTCTTTCTTTCTTACTTCTTTCTTACTTGTTTCTTACTTCTTTCTTACTTCTTTCTTACTACTTTCTTCTTTCTTTTTTTCTTCTTTCTTTCTTCTTTCTTACTTCTTTCTTACTTCTTTCTTACTTCTTTCTAACTTCTTTTTTCTTCTTTCTTACTTCTTTCTAACTTCTTTCTTACTTCTTTCTTACTTCTTTCTTTCTTACTTCTTTCTTCTTTCTTACTTCTTTCTAACTTCTTTCTTCTTACTTTCTTACTTCTTTCTTACTTCTTTCTTACTTCTTTCTTCTTTCTTTCTTACTTCTTTCTTACTTCTTTCTTACTTCTTTCTTCATTCCTTCTTACTTCTTTCTTACTTCTTTCTTACTTCTTTCTTACTTCTTTCATACTTCTTTGTTCTTTCTTTCTTTCTTCTTACTTTCTTCTTTCTTACTTCTTTCTTACTTCTTTCTTACTTCTTTCTAACTTCTTTTTTCTTCTTTCTTACTTCTTTCGTACTTCTTTCTTACTTCTTTCTTACTTCTTTCTTTCTTACTTCTTTCTTACTTCTTTCTTACTTCTTTCTTACTTCTTTCTTACTTCTTTCTTACTTCTTTCTTACTTCTTTATTACTTCTTTATTACTTCTTTCTGATTCTTTCTTACTTCTTTCTTACTTCTTTCTTACTTCTTTCTTACTTCTTTCTTACTTCTTTATTACTTCTTTCTTACTTCTTTCTTACTTCTTTCTTACTTCTTTCTTACTTCTTTCTTACTTCTTTATTACTTCTTTATTACTTCTTTCTGATTCTTTCTTAATTCTTTCTTACTTCTTTCTTACTTCTTTCTTACTTATTTCTTCATTCCTCCTTACTTCTCTCTTATTTCTTTCTTATTTCTTTCTTACTTCTTTCTTACTTCTTTCTTTCTTCTTTCTTCTTTCTTTCTTACTTCTTTCTTACTTCTTTTTTCCTTCCTTCTTACTTCTTTCTTTCTTCTTTCTTACTTCTTTCATACTTCTTTCTTACTTCTTTGTTACTTCTTTCTTTCTTACTTCTTTCTTACTTCTTTCTTACTTCTTTCTTACTTCTTTCTTACTTCTTTCTTACTTCTTTCTTACTTCTTTCTTACTTCTTTCTTACTTCTTTCTTACTTCTTTCTAACTTCTTTCTTAATTCTTTCTTACTTCTTTCGTACTTCTTTCTTACTTCTTTCTTTCTTACTTCTTTCTTACTTCTTTCATACTTCTTTTTTTCTTCTTTCTTACTTCTTTCTTCATTCCTTCTTACTTCTTTCTTTCTTCTTTCTTACTTCTTTTTTACTTCTTTCTGCTTTCTTTCTTACTTCTTTCTTACTTCTTTCTTACTTATTTCTTACTTCTTTCTTTCTTCTTTCTTCTTTCCTCTTTCTTTCTTCTTTCTTACTTCTTTCTTACTTCTTTCTTTCTTACTTCTTTCTTACTTATTTCTTACTTCTTTCTTACTTATTTCTTACTTCTTTCTAACTTCTTTCTTCCTTCTTTCTTACTTCTTTCTTACTTCTTTCTTACTTCTTTCTTTCTTGCTTCTTTCTTACTTCTTTCATACTTCTTTCTTTCTTCTTCCTTACTTCTTTCTTCTTTCTTTCTTACATCTTTCTTACTTCTTTCTTACTTCTTCCTTACTTCTTTCTTACTTCTTTCTTCATTCCTTCTTACTTCTTTCTTACTTCTTTCTTACTTCTTTCTTACTTCTTTCTTACTTCTTTCTTACTTCTTTCTTACTTCTTCCATAATTCTTTGTTCTTTCTTTCTTTTTTCTTACTTTCTTCTTTCTTACTTCTTTCTTAATTCTTTCTTACTTCTTTCTAACTTCTTTTTTCTTCTTTCTTTCTCCTTTCTTACTTCTTTCTCACTTCTTTCTTCTTTCTTTCTTACATCTTTCTAACTTCTTTTTTCTTCTTTCTTACTTCTTTCTTACTTCTTTCTTACTTCTTTCTTTCTTCTTTCTTACTTCTTTCTTTCTTCTTTCTTACTTCTTTCTTACTTCTTTCTTCATTCCTTCTTACTTCTTTCTTAGTTCTTTCTTACTTCTTTCTTACTTCTTTCTTACTTCTTTATTACTTCGTTCTTACTTCTTTCTTCTTTCTTTCTTTCTTCTTTCTTTCTTCTTTCTTACTTCTTTCTTACTTCTTTCTTACTTCTTTCTAACTTCTTTTTTCTTCTTTCTTACTTCTTTCGTACTTCTTTCTTACTTCTTTCTTACTTCTTTCTTTCTTAATTCTTTCTTACTTCTTTCTTCCTTCCTTCTTACTTCTTTCTTTCTTCTTCTTACTTCTTTCATACTTCTTTCTTACTTCTTTGTTACTTCTTTCTTCCTTACTTCTTTCTTACTTCTTTCTTACTTCTTTCTTCATTCCTTCTTACTTCTTTCTTACTTCATTCTTACTTCTTTCTTACTTCTTTCTTACTTCTTTCTTACTTCTTTCTTTCTTCTTGCTTACTTCTTTCTTTCTTACTTCGTTATTACTTCTTTCTTACTTCTTTCTAACCTCTTTCTTACTTCTTTCTTACTTCTTTCTAACTTCTTTTTTCTTCTTTCTTACTTCTTTCTAACTTCTTTTTTCTTCTTTCTTACTTCTTTCTTACTTCTTTCTTACTTCTTTCTTACTTCTTTCTTCATTCCTTCTTACTTCTTTCTTACTTCTTTCTTTCTTCTTTCTTACTTCTTTTTTATTTCTTTCTTCTTTCTTTCTTACTTCTTTCTTACTTCTTTCATACTTCTTTGTTCTTTCTTTCTTTTTTCTTACTTTCTTCTTTCTTACTTCTTTCTTAATTCTTTCTTACTTCTTTCTAACTTCTTTTTTCTTCTTTCTTTCTGCTTTCTTACTTCTTTCTCACTTCTATCTTCTTTCTTTCTTACATCTTTCTAACTTCTTTTTTCTTCTTTCTTACTTCTTTCTTACTTCTTTCTTACTTCTTTCTTACTTCTTTCTTTCTTCTTTCTTACTTCTTTCTTACTTCTTTCTTACTTCTTTCTTACTTCTTTCTTACTTCTTTCTTACTTCTTTATTACTTCGTTCTAGCCTCTTTCTTACTTCTTTCTTACTTCTTTCTAACTTCTTTTTTCTTCTTTCTTACTTCTTTCTTACTTCTTTAATAATTTTTTCTTCTTTCTTTCTTACTTCTTTCTTACTTGTTTCTTACTTCTTTCTTACTTCTTTCTTACTTCTTTCTTCTTTCTTTTTTTCTTCTTTCTTTCTTCTTTCTTACTTCTTTCTTCATTCCTTCTTACTTCTTTCTTACTTCTTTCTTACTTCTTTCTTACTTCTTTATTACTTCGTTCTTACTTCTTTCTTCTTTCTTTCTTTCTTCTTTCTTTCTTCTTTCTTTCTTCTTTCTTACTTCTTTCTTACTTCTTTCTTACTTCTTTCTAACTTCTTTTTTCTTCTTTCTTACTTCTTTCTTAATTCTTTCTTTCTTACTTCTTTCTTACTTCTTTCTTACTTCTTTCTTACTTATTTCTTACTTATTTCTTACTTCTTTCTAACTTCTTTCTTACTTCTTTCTTACTTCCTTCTTACTTCTTTCTTACTTCTTTCTTACTTCTTTCTTACTTCTTTCTTACTTCTTTCTTCCTTACTTCTTTCTTACTTCTTTATTCTTTCTTTCTTTCTCCTTTCTTACTTCTTTCTTTCTTACTTCTTTATTACTTCTTTATTACTTCTTTCTAGCCTCTTTCTTACTTCTTTCTTACTTCTTTCTAACTTCTTTTTTCTTCTTTCTTACTTCTTTCTTACTTCTTTATTAATTTTTTCTTCTTTCTTTCTTACTTCTTTCTTACTTCTTTCTTACTTCTTTCTTACTTCTTTCATACTTCTTTGTTCTTTCTTTCTTTCTTCTTACTTTCTTCTTTCTTACTTCTTTCTTACTTCTTTCTTACTTCTTTCTTACTTCTTTCTAACTTCTTTTTTCTTCTTTCTAACTTCTTTCTAACTTCTTTCTTACTTCTTTCTTACTTCTTTCTTTCTTACTTCTTTCTTCTTTCTTACTTCTTTCTAACTTCTTTCTTCTTACTTTCTTACTTCTTTCTTACTTCTTTCTTACTTCTTTCTTCTTTCTTTCTTACTTCTTTCTTACTTCTTTCTTACCTCTTTCTTCATTCCTTCTTACTTCTTTCTTACTTCTTTCTTACTTCTTTCATACTTCTTTGTTCTTTCTTTCTTTCTTCTTACTTTCTTCTTTCTTACTTCTTTCTTACTTCTTTCTTACTTCTTTCTAACTTCTTTTTTCTTCTTTCTTACTTCTTTCGTACTTCTTTCTTACTTCTTTCTTACTTCTTTCTTTCTTACTTCTTTCTTACTTCTTTCTTACTTCTTTCTTACTTCTTTCTTACTTCTTTCTTACTTCTTTCTTACTTCTTTCTTACTTCTTTCTTACTTCTTTATTACTTCTTTATTACTTCTTTCTGATTCTTTCTTAATTCTTTCTTACTTCTTTCTTACTTCTTTCTTACTTCTTTCTTACTTATTTCTTCATTCCTCCTTACTTCTCTCTTACTTCTTTCTTATTTCTTTCTTACTTCTTTCTTACTTCTTTCTTTCTTCTTTCTTCCTTCTTTCTTACTTCTTTCTTACTTCTTTCTTCCTTCCTTCTTACTTCTTTCTTTCTTCTTTCTTACTTCTTTCATACTTCTTTCTTACTTCTTTGTTACTTCTTTCTTTCTTACTTCTTTCTTACTTCTTTCTTACTTCTTTCTTACTTCTTTCTTACTTCTTTCTTACTTCTTTCTTACTTCTTTCTTCATTCCTTCTTACTTCTTTCTTACTTCTTTCTTACTTCTTTCATACTTCTTTGTTCTTTCTTTCTTTCTTCTTACTTACTTCTTTCTTACTTCTTTCTTTCTTACTTCTTTCTTACTTCTTTCTTACTTCTTTCTTACTTATTTCTTACTTCTTTCTTACTTCTTTCTTACTTCTTTCGTACTTCTTTCTTAATTCTTTCTTACTTCTTTCGTACTTCTTTCTTACTTCTTTCTTTCTTACTTCTTTCTTACTTCTTTCATACTTCTTTCTTTCTTCTTTCTTACTTCTTTCTTCATTCCTTCTTACTTCTTTCTTTCTTCTTTCTTACTTCTTTTTTACTTCTTCTTCTTTCTTTCTTACTTCTTTCTTACTTCTTTCTTACTTATTTCTTACTTCTTTCTTTCTTCTTTCTTCTTTCCTCTTTCTTTCTTCTTTCTTACTTCTTTCTTACTTCTTTCTTTCTTACTTCTTTCTTACTTATTTCTTACTTCTTTCTTACTTATTTCTTACTTCTTTCTAACTTCTTTCTTCCTTCTTTCTTACTTCTTTCTTACTTCTTTCTTACTTCTTTCTTACTTCTTTCTTACTTCTTTCTTCATTCCTTATTACTTCTTTCTTACTTCTTTCTTACTTCTTTCTTACTTCTTTCATACTTCTTTGTTCTTTCTTTCTTTCTTCTTACTTTCTTCTTTCTTCATTCCTTCTTACTTCTTTCTTACTTCTTTCTTACTTCTTTCTTACTTCTTTCTTACTTCTTTCTTACTTCTTTCTTACTTCTTTCTTACTTCTTTCTTACTTCTTTCTTCATTCCTTATTACTTCTTTCTTACTTCTTTCTTACTTCTTTCTTACTTCTTTCTTACTTCTTTCATACTTCTTTGTTCTTTCTTTCTTTCTTCTTACTTTCTTCTTTCTTACTTCTTTCTTACTTCTTTCTTACTTCTTTCTAACTTCATTTTTCTTCTTTCTTACTTCTTTCTTACTTCTTTCTTACTTCTTTCTTACTTCTTTCTTTCTAACTTCTTTCTTACTTCTTTCTTACTTCTTTCTTACTTCTTTCTTACTTCTTTCTTTCTTACTTCTTTCTTACTTCTTTCTTACTTCTTTCTTACTTCTTTCTTACTTCTTTATTACTTCTTTATTACTTCTTTATTACTTCTTTATTACTTCTTTCTGATTCTTTCTTACTTCTTTCTTACTTCTTTCTTACTTCTTTCTTACTTCTTTCTTACTTCTTTCTTACTTCTTTCTTACTTCTTTCTTACTTCTTTCTTACTTCTTTATTACTTCTTTATTACTTCTTTATTACTTCTTTCTGATTCTTTTTAATTCTTTCTTACTTCTTTCTTACTTCTTTCTTACTTCTTTCTTACTTATTTCTTCATTCCTCCTTACTTCTCTCTTACTTCTTTCTTATTTCTTTCTTACTTCTTTCTTACTTCTTTCTTTCTTCTTTCTTCTTTCTTTCTTACTTCTTTCTTACTTCTTTCTTCCTTCCTTCTTACTTCTTTCTTTCTTCTTTCATACTTCTTTCTTACTTCTTTGTTACTTCTTTCTTTCTTACTTCTTTCTTACTTCTTTCTTACTTCTTTCTTACTTCTTTCTTACTTCTTTCTTACTTCTTTCTTACTTCTTTCTAACTTCTTTTTCTTCTTTCTTACTTCTTTCTTAATTCTTTCTTTCTTACTTCTTTCTTACTTCTTTCTTACTTCTTTCTTACTTATTTCTTACTTATTTCTTACTTCTTTCTAACTTCTTTCTTACTTCTTTCTTACTTCCTTCTTACTTCTTTCTTACTTCTTTCTTACTTCTTTCTTACTTCTTTCTTACTTCTTTCTTCCTTACTTCTTTCTTACTTCTTTATTCTTTCTTTCTTTCTCCTTTCTTACTTCTTTCTTTCTTACTTCTTTATTACTTCTTTATTACTTCTTTCTAGCCTCTTTCTTACTTCTTTCTTACTTCTTTCTAACTTCTTTTTCTTCTTTCTTACTTCTTTCTTACTTCTTTATTAATTTTTTCTTCTTTCTTTCTTACTTCTTTCTTACTTCTTTCTTACTTCTTTCTTACTTCTTTCATACTTCTTTGTTCTTTCTTTCTTTCTTCTTACTTTCTTCTTTCTTACTTCTTTCTTACTTCTTTCTTACTTCTTTCTTACTTCTTTCTAACTTCTTTTTTCTTCTTTCTAACTTCTTTCTAACTTCTTTCTTACTTCTTTCTTACTTCTTTCTTTCTTACTTCTTTCTTCTTTCTTACTTCTTTCTAACTTCTTTCTTCTTACTTTCTTACTTCTTTCTTACTTCTTTCTTACTTCTTTCTTCTTTCTTTCTTACTTCTTTCTTACTTCTTTCTTACCTCTTTCTTCATTCCTTCTTACTTCTTTCTTACTTCTTTCTTACTTCTTTCATACTTCTTTGTTCTTTCTTTCTTTCTTCTTACTTTCTTCTTTCTTACTTCTTTCTTACTTCTTTCTTACTTCTTTCTAACTTCTTTTTTCTTCTTTCTTACTTCTTTCGTACTTCTTTCTTACTTCTTTCTTACTTCTTTCTTTCTTACTTCTTTCTTACTTCTTTCTTACTTCTTTCTTACTTCTTTCTTACTTCTTTCTTACTTCTTTCTTACTTCTTTCTTACTTCTTTCTTACTTCTTTATTACTTCTTTATTACTTCTTTCTGATTCTTTCTTAATTCTTTCTTACTTCTTTCTTACTTCTTTCTTACTTCTTTCTTACTTATTTCTTCATTCCTCCTTACTTCTCTCTTACTTCTTTCTTATTTCTTTCTTACTTCTTTCTTACTTCTTTCTTTCTTCTTTCTTCCTTCTTTCTTACTTCTTTCTTACTTCTTTCTTCCTTCCTTCTTACTTCTTTCTTTCTTCTTTCTTACTTCTTTCATACTTCTTTCTTACTTCTTTGTTACTTCTTTCTTTCTTACTTCTTTCTTACTTCTTTCTTACTTCTTTCTTACTTCTTTCTTACTTCTTTCTTACTTCTTTCTTACTTCTTTCTTCATTCCTTCTTACTTCTTTCTTACTTCTTTCTTACTTCTTTCATACTTCTTTGTTCTTTCTTTCTTTCTTCTTACTTACTTCTTTCTTACTTCTTTCTTTCTTACTTCTTTCTTACTTCTTTCTTACTTCTTTCTTACTTATTTCTTACTTCTTTCTTACTTCTTTCTTACTTCTTTCGTACTTCTTTCTTAATTCTTTCTTACTTCTTTCGTACTTCTTTCTTACTTCTTTCTTTCTTACTTCTTTCTTACTTCTTTCATACTTCTTTCTTTCTTCTTTCTTACTTCTTTCTTCATTCCTTCTTACTTCTTTCTTTCTTCTTTCTTACTTCTTTTTTACTTCTTCTTCTTTCTTTCTTACTTCTTTCTTACTTCTTTCTTACTTATTTCTTACTTCTTTCTTTCTTCTTTCTTCTTTCCTCTTTCTTTCTTCTTTCTTACTTCTTTCTTACTTCTTTCTTTCTTACTTCTTTCTTACTTATTTCTTACTTCTTTCTTACTTATTTCTTACTTCTTTCTAACTTCTTTCTTCCTTCTTTCTTACTTCTTTCTTACTTCTTTCTTACTTCTTTCTTACTTCTTTCTTACTTCTTTCTTCATTCCTTATTACTTCTTTCTTACTTCTTTCTTACTTCTTTCTTACTTCTTTCATACTTCTTTGTTCTTTCTTTCTTTCTTCTTACTTTCTTCTTTCTTCATTCCTTCTTACTTCTTTCTTACTTCTTTCTTACTTCTTTCTTACTTCTTTCTTACTTCTTTCTTACTTCTTTCTTACTTCTTTCTTACTTCTTTCTTACTTCTTTCTTCATTCCTTATTACTTCTTTCTTACTTCTTTCTTACTTCTTTCTTACTTCTTTCTTACTTCTTTCATACTTCTTTGTTCTTTCTTTCTTTCTTCTTACTTTCTTCTTTCTTACTTCTTTCTTACTTCTTTCTTACTTCTTTCTAACTTCATTTTTCTTCTTTCTTACTTCTTTCTTACTTCTTTCTTACTTCTTTCTTACTTCTTTCTTTCTAACTTCTTTCTTACTTCTTTCTTACTTCTTTCTTACTTCTTTCTTACTTCTTTCTTTCTTACTTCTTTCTTACTTCTTTCTTACTTCTTTCTTACTTCTTTCTTACTTCTTTATTACTTCTTTATTACTTCTTTATTACTTCTTTATTACTTCTTTCTGATTCTTTCTTACTTCTTTCTTACTTCTTTCTTACTTCTTTCTTACTTCTTTCTTACTTCTTTCTTACTTCTTTCTTACTTCTTTCTTACTTCTTTCTTACTTCTTTATTACTTCTTTATTACTTCTTTATTACTTCTTTCTGATTCTTTTTAATTCTTTCTTACTTCTTTCTTACTTCTTTCTTACTTCTTTCTTACTTATTTCTTCATTCCTCCTTACTTCTCTCTTACTTCTTTCTTATTTCTTTCTTACTTCTTTCTTACTTCTTTCTTTCTTCTTTCTTCTTTCTTTCTTACTTCTTTCTTACTTCTTTCTTCCTTCCTTCTTACTTCTTTCTTTCTTCTTTCATACTTCTTTCTTACTTCTTTGTTACTTCTTTCTTTCTTACTTCTTTCTTACTTCTTTCTTACTTCTTTCTTACTTCTTTCTTACTTCTTTCTTACTTCTTTCTTACTTCTTTCTTACTTCTTTCTTACTTCTTTCTTACTTCCTTCTTACTTCTTTCTTACTTCTTTCTTACTTCTTTCATACTTCTTTGTTCTTTCTTTCTTTCTTCTTACTTACTTCTTTCTTACTTCTTTCTTTCTTACTTCTTTCTTACTTCTTTCTTACTTATTTCTTACTTCTTTCTTACTTCTTTCTTACTTCTTTCTAACTTCTTTCTTAATTCTTTCTTACTTCTTTCGTACTTCTTTCTTACTTCTTTCTTTCTTACTTCTTTCTTACTTCTTTCATACTTCTTTCTTTCTTCTTTCTTACTTCTTTCTTCATTCCTTCTTACTTCTTTCTTTCTTCTTTCTTACTTCTTTTTTACTTCTTCTTCTTTCTTTCTTACTTCTTTCTTACTTCTTTCTTACTTATTTCTTACTTCTTTCTTTCTTCTTTCTTCTTTCCTCTTTCTTTCTTCTTTCTTACTTCTTTCTTACTTCTTTCTTTCTTACTTCTTTCTTACTTATTTCTTACTTCTTTCTTACTTATTTCTTACTTCTTTCTAACTTCTTTCTTCCTTCTTTCTTACTTCTTTCTTACTTCTTTCTTACTTCTTTCTTTCTTGCTTCTTTCTTACTTCTTTCATACTTCTTTCTTTCTTCTTCCTTACTTCTTTCTTCTTTCTTTCTTACATCTTTCTTACTTCTTTCTTACTTCTTCCTTACTTCTTTCTTACTTCTTTCTTCATTCCTTCTTACTTCTTTCTTACTTCTTTCTTACTTCTTTCTTACTTCTTTCTTTCTTACTTCTTTCTTACTTCTTTCTTACTTCTTTCTTACTTATTTCTTACTTCTTTCTTACTTCTTTCTTACTTCTTTCGTACTTCTTTCTTAATTCTTTCTTACTTCTTTCGTACTTCTTTCTTACTTCTTTCTTTCTTACTTCTTTCTTACTTCTTTCATACTTCTTTCTTTCTTCTTTCTTACTTCTTTCTTCATTCCTTCTTACTTCTTTCTTTCTTCTTTCTTACTTCTTTTTTACTTCTTCTTCTTTCTTTCTTACTTCTTTCTTACTTCTTTCTTACTTATTTCTTACTTCTTTCTTTCTTCTTTCTTCTTTCCTCTTTCTTTCTTCTTTCTTACTTCTTTCTTACTTCTTTCTTTCTTACTTCTTTCTTACTTATTTCTTACTTCTTTCTTACTTATTTCTTACTTCTTTCTAACTTCTTTCTTCCTTCTTTCTTACTTCTTTCTTACTTCTTTCTTTCTTGCTTCTTTCTTACTTCTTTCATACTTCTTTCTTTCTTCTTCCTTACTTCTTTCTTCTTTCTTTCTTACATCTTTCTTACTTCTTTCTTACTTCTTCCTTACTTCTTTCTTACTTCTTTCTTCATTCCTTCTTACTTCTTTCTTACTTCTTTCTTACTTCTTTCTTACTTCTTTCTTACTTCTTTCTTACTTCTTTCTTACTTCTTTCTTACTTCTTTCTTACTTCTTTCTTCATTCCTTCTTACTTCTTTCTTACTTCTTTCTTACTTCTTTCTTACTTCTTTCTTACTTCTTTCTTACTTCTTTCTTACTTCTTTCTTACTTCTTTCTTACTTCTTTCTTCATTCCTTATTACTTCTTTCTTACTTCTTTCTTACTTCTTTCTTACTTCTTTCATACTTCTTTGTTCTTTCTTTCTTTCTTCTTACTTTCTTCTTTCTTACTTCTTTCTTACTTCTTTCTTACTTCTTTCTAACTTCATTTTTCTTCTTTCTTACTTCTTTCTTACTTCTTTCTTACTTCTTTCTTACTTCTTTCTTTCTAACTTCTTTCTTACTTCTTTCTTACTTCTTTCTTACTTCTTTCTTACTTCTTTCTTTCTTACTTCTTTCTTACTTATTTCTTACTTCTTTCTAACTTCTTTCTTCCTTCTTTCTTACTTCTTTCTTACTTCTTTCTTACTTCTTTCTTACTTCTTTCTTTCTTGCTTCTTTCTTACTTCTTTCATACTTCTTTCTTTCTTCTTCCTTACTTCTTTCTTCTTTCTTTCTTACATCTTTCTTACTTCTTTCTTACTTCTTCCTTACTTCTTTCTTACTTCTTTCTTCATTCCTTCTTACTTCTTTCTTACTTCTTTCTTACTTCTTTCTTACTTCTTTCTTACTTCTTTCTTACTTCTTTCTTACTTCTTCCATAATTCTTTGTTCTTTCTTTCTTTTTTCTTACTTTCTTCTTTCTTACTTCTTTCTTAATTCTTTCTTACTTCTTTCTAACTTCTTTTTTCTTCTTTCTTTCTCATTTCTTACTTCTTTCTCACTTCTTTCTTCTTTCTTTCTTACATCTTTCTAACTTCTTTTTTCTTCTTTCTTACTTCTTTCTTACTTCTTTCTTACTTCTTTCTTTCTTCTTTCTTACTTCTTTCTTTCTTCTTTCTTACTTCTTTCTTACTTCTTTCTTCATTCCTTCTTACTTCTTTCTTAGTTCTTTCTTACTTCTTTCTTACTTCTTTCTTACTTCTTTATTACTTCGTTCTTACTTCTTTCTTCTTTCTTTCTTTCTTCTTTCTTTCTTCTTTCTTACTTCTTTCTTACTTCTTTCTTACTTCTTTCTAACTTCTTTTTTCTTCTTTCTTACTTCTTTCGTACTTCTTTCTTACTTCTTTCTTACTTCTTTCTTTCTTAATTCTTTCTTACTTCTTTCTTCCTTCCTTCTTACTTCTTTCTTTCTTCTTCTTACTTCTTTCATACTTCTTTCTTACTTCTTTGTTACTTCTTTCTTCCTTACTTCTTTCTTACTTCTTTCTTACTTCTTTCTTCATTCCTTCTTACTTCTTTCTTACTTCATTCTTACTTCTTTCTTACTTCTTTCTTACTTCTTTCTTACTTCTTTCTTTCTTCTTGCTTACTTCTTTCTTTCTTACTTCGTTATTACTTCTTTCTTACTTCTTTCTAACCTCTTTCTTACTTCTTTCTTACTTCTTTCTAACTTCTTTTTTCTTCTTTCTTACTTCTTTCTAACTTCTTTTTTCTTCTTTCTTACTTCTTTCTTACTTCTTTCTTACTTCTTTCTTACTTCTTTCTTCATTCCTTCTTACTTCTTTCTTACTTCTTTCTTTCTTCTTTCTTACTTCTTTTTTACTTCTTTCTTCTTTCTTTCTTACTTCTTTCTTACTTCTTTCATACTTCTTTGTTCTTTCTTTCTTTTTTCTTACTTTCTTCTTTCTTACTTCTTTCTTAATTCTTTCTTACTTCTTTCTAACTTCTTTTTTCTTCTTTCTTTCTGCTTTCTTACTTCTTTCTCACTTCTATCTTCTTTCTTTCTTACATCTTTCTAACTTCTTTTTTCTTCTTTCTTACTTCTTTCTTACTTCTTTCTTACTTCTTTCTTACTTCTTTCTTTCTTCTTTCTTACTTCTTTCTTACTTCTTTCTTACTTCTTTCTTACTTCTTTCTTACTTCTTTCTTACTTCTTTATTACTTCGTTCTAGCCTCTTTCTTACTTCTTTCTTACTTCTTTCTAACTTCTTTTTTCTTCTTTCTTACTTCTTTCTTACTTCTTTATTAATTTTTTCTTCTTTCTTTCTTACTTCTTTCTTACTTGTTTCTTACTTCTTTTCTTACTTCTTTCTTACTTCTTTCTTCTTTCTTTTTTTCTTCTTTCTTTCTTCTTTCTTACTTCTTTCTTCATTCCTTCTTACTTCTTTCTTACTTCTTTCTTACTTCTTTATTACTTCGTTCTTACTTCTTTCTTCTTTCTTTCTTTCTTCTTTCTTTCTTCTTTCTTTCTTCTTTCTTACTTCTTTCTTACTTCTTTCTTACTTCTTTCTAACTTCTTTTTTCTTCTTTCTTACTTCTTTCTTAATTCTTTCTTTCTTACTTCTTTCTTACTTCTTTCTTACTTCTTTCTTACTTATTTCTTACTTATTTCTTACTTCTTTCTAACTTCTTTCTTACTTCTTTCTTACTTCCTTCTTACTTCTTTCTTACTTCTTTCTTACTTCTTTCTTACTTCTTTCTTACTTCTTTCTTCCTTACTTCTTTCTTACTTCTTTATTCTTTCTTTCTTTCTCCTTTCTTACTTCTTTCTTTCTTACTTCTTTATTACTTCTTTATTACTTCTTTCTAGCCTCTTTCTTACTTCTTTCTTACTTCTTTCTAACTTCTTTTTTCTTCTTTCTTACTTCTTTCTTACTTCTTTATTAATTTTTTCTTCTTTCTTTCTTACTTCTTTCTTACTTGTTTCTTACTTCTTTTTACTTCTTTCTTACTTCTTTCTTCTTTCTTTTTTTCTTCTTTCTTTCTTCTTTCTTACTTCTTTCTTACTTCTTTCTTACTTCTTTCTATCTTCTTTTTTCTTCTTTCTTACTTCTTTCTAACTTCTTTCTTACTTCTTTCTTACTTCTTTCTTTCTTACTTCTTTCTTCTTTCTTACTTCTTTCTAACTTCTTTCTTCTTACTTTCTTACTTCTTTCTTACTTCTTTCTTACTTCTTTCTTCTTTCTTTCTTACTTCTTTCTTACTTCTTTCTTACCTCTTTCTTCATTCCTTCTTACTTCTTTCTTACTTCTTTCTTACTTCTTTCATACTTCTTTGTTCTTTCTTTCTTTCTTCTTACTTTCTTCTTTCTTACTTCTTTCTTACTTCTTTCTTACTTCTTTCTAACTTCTTTTTTCTTCTTTCTTACTTCTTTCGTACTTCTTTCTTACTTCTTTCTTACTTCTTTCTTTCTTACTTCTTTCTTACTTCTTTCTTACTTCTTTCTTACTTCTTTCTTACTTCTTTCTTACTTCTTTCTTACTTCTTTCTTACTTCTTTCTTACTTCTTTCTTACTTCTTTATTACTTCTTTATTACTTCTTTCTGATTCTTTCTTAATTCTTTCTTACTTCTTTCTTACTTCTTTCTTACTTCTTTCTTACTTATTTCTTCATTCCTCCTTACTTCTCTCTTACTTCTTTCTTATTTCTTTCTTACTTCTTTCTTACTTCTTTCTTTCTTCTTTCTTCCTTCTTTCTTACTTCTTTCTTACTTCTTTCTTCCTTCCTTCTTACTTCTTTCTTTCTTCTTTCTTACTTCTTTCATACTTCTTTCTTACTTCTTTGTTACTTCTTTCTTTCTTACTTCTTTCTTACTTCTTTCTTACTTCTTTCTTACTTCTTTCTTACTTCTTTCTTACTTCTTTCTTACTTCTTTCTTCATTCCTTCTTACTTCTTTCTTACTTCTTTCTTACTTCTTTCATACTTCTTTGTTCTTTCTTTCTTTCTTCTTACTTACTTCTTTCTTACTTCTTTCTTTCTTACTTCTTTCTTACTTCTTTCTTACTTCTTTCTTACTTATTTCTTACTTCTTTCTTACTTCTTTCTTACTTCTTTCGTACTTCTTTCTTAATTCTTTCTTACTTCTTTCGTACTTCTTTCTTACTTCTTTCTTTCTTACTTCTTTCTTACTTCTTTCATACTTCTTTCTTTCTTCTTTCTTACTTCTTTCTTCATTCCTTCTTACTTCTTTCTTTCTTCTTTCTTACTTCTTTTTTACTTCTTCTTCTTTCTTTCTTACTTCTTTCTTACTTCTTTCTTACTTATTTCTTACTTCTTTCTTTCTTCTTTCTTCTTTCCTCTTTCTTTCTTCTTTCTTACTTCTTTCTTACTTCTTTCTTTCTTACTTCTTTCTTACTTATTTCTTACTTCTTTCTTACTTATTTCTTACTTCTTTCTAACTTCTTTCTTCCTTCTTTCTTACTTCTTTCTTACTTCTTTCTTACTTCTTTCTTACTTCTTTCTTACTTCTTTCTTCATTCCTTATTACTTCTTTCTTACTTCTTTCTTACTTCTTTCTTACTTCTTTCATACTTCTTTGTTCTTTCTTTCTTTCTTCTTACTTTCTTCTTTCTTCATTCCTTCTTACTTCTTTCTTACTTCTTTCTTACTTCTTTCTTACTTCTTTCTTACTTCTTTCTTACTTCTTTCTTACTTCTTTCTTACTTCTTTCTTACTTCTTTCTTCATTCCTTATTACTTCTTTCTTACTTCTTTCTTACTTCTTTCTTACTTCTTTCATACTTCTTTGTTCTTTCTTTCTTTCTTCTTACTTTCTTCTTTCTTACTTCTTTCTTACTTCTTTCTTACTTCTTTCTAACTTCATTTTTCTTCTTTCTTACTTCTTTCTTACTTCTTTCTTACTTCTTTCTTACTTCTTTCTTTCTAACTTCTTTCTTACTTCTTTCTTACTTCTTTCTTACTTCTTTCTTACTTCTTTCTTTCTTACTTCTTTCTTACTTCTTTCTTACTTCTTTCTTACTTCTTTCTTACTTCTTTATTACTTCTTTATTACTTCTTTATTACTTCTTTATTACTTCTTTCTGATTCTTTCTTACTTCTTTCTTACTTCTTTCTTACTTCTTTCTTACTTCTTTCTTACTTCTTTCTTACTTCTTTCTTACTTCTTTCTTACTTCTTTCTTACTTCTTTCTTACTTCTTTATTACTTCTTTATTACTTCTTTATTACTTCTTTCTGATTCTTTTTAATTCTTTCTTACTTCTTTCTTACTTCTTTCTTACTTCTTTCTTACTTATTTCTTCATTCCTCCTTACTTCTCTCTTACTTCTTTCTTATTTCTTTCTTACTTCTTTCTTACTTCTTTCTTTCTTCTTTCTTCTTTCTTTCTTACTTCTTTCTTACTTCTTTCTTCCTTCCTTCTTACTTCTTTCTTTCTTCTTTCATACTTCTTTCTTACTTCTTTGTTACTTCTTTCTTTCTTACTTCTTTCTTACTTCTTTCTTACTTCTTTCTTACTTCTTTCTTACTTCTTTCTTACTTCTTTCTTACTTCTTTCTTACTTCTTTCTTACTTCTTTCTTACTTCCTTCTTACTTCTTTCTTACTTCTTTCTTACTTCTTTCATACTTCTTTGTTCTTTCTTTCTTTCTTCTTACTTACTTCTTTCTTACTTCTTTCTTTCTTACTTCTTTCTTACTTCTTTCTTACTTATTTCTTACTTCTTTCTTACTTCTTTCTTACTTCTTTCTAACTTCTTTCTTAATTCTTTCTTACTTCTTTCGTACTTCTTTCTTACTTCTTTCTTTCTTACTTCTTTCTTACTTCTTTCATACTTCTTTCTTTCTTCTTTCTTACTTCTTTCTTCATTCCTTCTTACTTCTTTCTTTCTTCTTTCTTACTTCTTTTTTACTTCTTCTTCTTTCTTTCTTACTTCTTTCTTACTTCTTTCTTACTTATTTCTTACTTCTTTCTTTCTTCTTTCTTCTTTCCTCTTTCTTTCTTCTTTCTTACTTCTTTCTTACTTCTTTCTTTCTTACTTCTTTCTTACTTATTTCTTACTTCTTTCTTACTTATTTCTTACTTCTTTCTAACTTCTTTCTTCCTTCTTTCTTACTTCTTTCTTACTTCTTTCTTACTTCTTTCTTTCTTGCTTCTTTCTTACTTCTTTCATACTTCTTTCTTTCTTCTTCCTTACTTCTTTCTTCTTTCTTTCTTACATCTTTCTTACTTCTTTCTTACTTCTTCCTTACTTCTTTCTTACTTCTTTCTTCATTCCTTCTTACTTCTTTCTTACTTCTTTCTTACTTCTTTCTTACTTCTTTCTTTCTTACTTCTTTCTTACTTCTTTCTTACTTCTTTCTTACTTATTTCTTACTTCTTTCTTACTTCTTTCTTACTTCTTTCGTACTTCTTTCTTAATTCTTTCTTACTTCTTTCGTACTTCTTTCTTACTTCTTTCTTTCTTACTTCTTTCTTACTTCTTTCATACTTCTTTCTTTCTTCTTTCTTACTTCTTTCTTCATTCCTTCTTACTTCTTTCTTTCTTCTTTCTTACTTCTTTTTTACTTCTTCTTCTTTCTTTCTTACTTCTTTCTTACTTCTTTCTTACTTATTTCTTACTTCTTTCTTTCTTCTTTCTTCTTTCCTCTTTCTTTCTTCTTTCTTACTTCTTTCTTACTTCTTTCTTTCTTACTTCTTTCTTACTTATTTCTTACTTCTTTCTTACTTATTTCTTACTTCTTTCTAACTTCTTTCTTCCTTCTTTCTTACTTCTTTCTTACTTCTTTCTTACTTCTTTCTTTCTTGCTTCTTTCTTACTTCTTTCATACTTCTTTCTTTCTTCTTCCTTACTTCTTTCTTCTTTCTTTCTTACATCTTTCTTACTTCTTTCTTACTTCTTCCTTACTTCTTTCTTACTTCTTTCTTCATTCCTTCTTACTTCTTTCTTACTTCTTTCTTACTTCTTTCTTACTTCTTTCTTACTTCTTTCTTACTTCTTTCTTACTTCTTTCTTACTTCTTTCTTACTTCTTTCTTACTTCTTTCTTCATTCCTTATTACTTCTTTCTTACTTCTTTCTTACTTCTTTCTTACTTCTTTCATACTTCTTTGTTCTTTCTTTCTTTCTTCTTACTTTCTTCTTTCTTACTTCTTTCTTACTTCTTTCTTACTTCTTTCTAACTTCATTTTTCTTCTTTCTTACTTCTTTCTTACTTCTTTCTTACTTCTTTCTTACTTCTTTCTTTCTAACTTCTTTCTTACTTCTTTCTTACTTCTTTCTTACTTCTTTCTTACTTCTTTCTTTCTTACTTCTTTCTTACTTCTTTCTTACTTCTTTCTTACTTCTTTCTTACTTCTTTATTACTTCTTTATTACTTCTTTATTACTTCTTTATTACTTCTTTCTGATTCTTTCTTACTTCTTTCTTACTTCTTTCTTACTTCTTTCTTACTTCTTTCTTACTTCTTTCTTACTTCTTTCTTACTTCTTTCTTACTTCTTTCTTACTTATTTCTTACTTATTTCTTCATTCCTCCTTACTTCTCTCTTACTTCTTTCTTATTTCTTTCTTACTTCTTTCTTACTTCTTTCTTTCTTCTTTCTTCTTTCTTTCTTACTTCTTTCTTACTTCTTTCTTCCTTCCTTCTTACTTCTTTCTTTCTTCTTTCATACTTCTTTCTTACTTCTTTGTTACTTCTTTCTTTCTTACTTCTTTCTTACTTCTTTCTTACTTCTTTCTTACTTCTTTCTTACTTCTTTCTTACTTCTTTCTTACTTCTTTCTTACTTCTTTCTTACTTCCTTCTTACTTCTTTCTTACTTCTTTCTTACTTCTTTCATACTTCTTTGTTCTTTCTTTCTTTCTTCTTACTTACTTCTTTCTTACTTCTTTCTTTCTTACTTCTTTCTTACTTCTTTCTTACTTATTTCTTACTTCTTTCTTACTTCTTTCTTACTTCTTTCTAACTTCTTTCTTAATTCTTTCTTACTTCTTTCGTACTTCTTTCTTACTTCTTTCTTTCTTACTTCTTTCTTACTTCTTTCATACTTCTTTCTTTCTTCTTTCTTACTTCTTTCTTCATTCCTTCTTACTTCTTTCTTTCTTCTTTCTTACTTATTTTTACTTCTTCTTCTTTCTTTCTTACTTCTTTCTTACTTCTTTCTTACTTATTTCTTACTTCTTTCTTTCTTCTTTCTTCTTTCCTCTTTCTTTCTTCTTTCTTACTTCTTTCTTACTTCTTTCTTTCTTACTTCTTTCTTACTTATTTCTTACTTCTTTCTTACTTATTTCTTACTTCTTTCTAACTTCTTTCTTCCTTCTTTCTTACTTCTTTCTTACTTCTTTCTTACTTCTTTCTTTCTTGCTTCTTTCTTACTTCTTTCATACTTCTTTCTTTCTTCTTCCTTACTTCTTTCTTCTTTCTTTCTTACATCTTTCTTACTTCTTTCTTACTTCTTCCTTACTTCTTTCTTACTTCTTTCTTCATTCCTTCTTACTTCTTTCTTACTTCTTTCTTACTTCTTTCTTACTTCTTTCTTACTTCTTTCTTACTTCTTTCTTCATTCCTTATTACTTCTTTCTTACTTCTTTCTTACTTCTTTCTTACTTCTTTCATACTTCTTTGTTCTTTCTTTCTTTCTTCTTACTTTCTTCTTTCTTACTTCTTTCTTACTTCTTTCTTACTTCTTTCTTCATTCCTTATTACTTCTTTCTTACTTCTTTCTTACTTCTTTCTTACTTCTTTCATACTTCTTTGTTCTTTCTTTCTTTCTTCTTTCTTACTTCTTTCTTACTTCTTTCTTACTTCTTTCTTACTTCTTTCTTACTTCTTTCTTACTTCTTTCTTTTTTACTTCTTTCTTACTTCTTTCTTACTTCTTTCTTACTTATTTCTTACTTCTTTCTTACTTCTTTCTTACTTCTTTCTAACTTCTTTCTTACTTCTTTCTTACTTCTTTCTTACTTCTTTCTTACTTCTTTCATACTTCTTTCTTTCTTCTTTCTTACTTCTTTCTTCATTCCTTCTTACTTCTTTCTTTCTTCTTTCTTACTTCTTTTTTACTTCTTTCTTCTTTCTTTCTTACTTCTTTCTTACTTCTTTCTTACTTCTTTCTTACTTCTTTCTTTCTTCTTTCTTACTTCTTTCTTTCTTCTTTCTTACTTCTTTCTTACTTCTTTCTTTCATACTTCTTTCTTACTTCTTTCTAACTTCTTTCTTACTTCTTTCTTACTTCTTTCTTACTTATTTCTTACTTCTTTCTAACTTCTTTCTTACTTCTTTCTTACTTCTTTCTTTCTTACTTCTTTCTTACTTCTTTCTTACTTATTTCTTACTTCTTTCTCACTTTTTTCTTACTTCTTTCTTCATTCCTTCTTACTACTTTCTTTCTTCTTTCTTACTTCTTTTTTACTTCTTTCTTCTTTCTTTCTTACTTCTTTCTTACTTATTTCTTACTTCTTTCTTTCTTACTTCTTTCTTACTTCTTTCTTACTTATTTCTTACTTATTTCTTACTTCTTTCTAACTTCTTTCTTCCTTCTTTCTTACTTCTTTCTAACTTCTTTCTTACTTCTTTCTTACTTCTTTCTTTCTTGCTTCTTTCTTACTTTTTTCATACATCTTTCTTTCTTCTTCCTTACTTCTTTCTTCTTTCTTTCTTACATCTTTCTTACTTCTTTCTTTCTTCTTCCTTACTTATTTCTTACTTCTTTCTTCATTCCTTCTTACTTCTTTCTTACTTCTTTCTTACTCCTTTCTTAATTCTTTCTTACTTCTTTCTTACTTGTTTCTGCATTCCTTCTTACTTCTTTCATACTTCTTTCTTACTTCTTTCTTACTTCTTTCTTCTTTCTTACTTATTTATTCATTCCTTCTTACTTCTTCCTTACTTCTTTCTTACTTCTTGCTTACTTCTTTCTTTCTTCTTCTTTCTTACTTCTTTCTTACTTCTTCCTTACTTCCTTCTTACTTCTTTCTTTCTTCTTTCTTACTTCTTTCATACTTCTTTCTTACTTCTTTCATTCTTCTTTCTTACTTCTTTCTTACTTCTTTCTTACTTCTTTCTTTCTTCTTTCTTCTTTCTTTCTCACTTCTTTCTTACTTCTTTATAACTTCTTTCTTCATTCCTTCTTACTTCTTTCTTACTTCATTCTTACTTCATTCTTACTTCTTTCTTACTTCTTTCTTCTTTCTTACTTATTTATTCATTCCTTCTTACTTCTTCCTTACTTCTTTCTTACTTCTTGCTTACTTCTTTCTTTCTTCTTCTTTCTTACTTCTTTCTTACTTCTTCCTTACTTCCTTCTTACTTCTTTCTTTCTTCTTTCTTACTTCTTTCATACTTCTTTCTTACTTCTTTCATTCTTCTTTCTTACTTCTTTCTTACTTCTTTCTTACTTCTTTCTTTCTTCTTTCTTCTTTCTTTCTCACTTCTTTCTTACTTCTTTATAACTTCTTTCTTCATTCCTTCTTACTTCTTTCTTACTTCATTCTTACTTCATTCTTACTGCTTTCTTACTTCTTTCTTACTTCTTTCTTACTTCTTTATTCTTTCTTTCTTTCTTCTTTCTTACTTCTTTCTTTCTTACTTCTTTATTACTTCTTTATTACTTCTTTCTAACCTCTTTCTTACTTCTTTCTTACTTCTTTCTTCATTCCTTCTTACTTCTTTCTTACTTCTTTCTAACTTCTTTTTTCTTCTTTCTTCTTTCTTACTTCTTTCTTACTTCTTTCTTACTTCTTTCTTACTTCTTTCTTACTTCTTTCTTTCTTACTTCTTTCTTACTTCTTTCTTTCTTCTTTCTTACTTCTTTTTTACTTCTTTCTTCTTTCTTTCTTACTTCTTTCTTACTTCTTTCTTACTTCTTTCTTACTTCTTTCTTACTTCTTTCTTACTTCTTTCTTTCATACTTCTTTCTTACTTCTTTCTTACTTCTTTCTTACTTCTTTCTTACTTCTTTCTTACTTCTTTCTAACTTCTTTCTTACTTCTTTCTTACTTCTTTCTTACTTCTTTCTAACTTCTTTCTTACTTCTTTCTTACTTCTTTCTTTCTTACTTCTTTCTTACTTCTTTCTTACTTATTTCTTACTTCTTTCTCACTTTTTTCTTACTTCTTTCTTCATTCCTTCTTACTACTTTCTTTCTTCTTTCTTACTTCTTTTTTACTTCTTTCTTCTTTCTTTCTTACTTCTTTCTTACTTATTTCTTACTTCTTTCTTTCTTACTTGTTTCTTACTTCTTTCTTACTTATTTCTTACTTATTTCTTACTTCTTTCTAACTTCTTTCTTCCTTCTTTCTTACTTCTTTCTAACTTCTTTCTTACTTCTTTCTTACTTCTTTCTTTCTTGCTTCTTTCTTACTTTTTTCATACATCTTTCTTTCTTCTTCCTTACTTCTTTCTTCTTTCTTTCTTACATCTTTCTTACTTCTTTCTTTCTTCTTCCTTACTTATTTCTTACTTCTTTCTTCATTCCTTCTTACTTCTTTCTTACTTCTTTCTTACTCCTTTCTTAATTCTTTCTTACTTCTTTCTTACTTGTTTCTGCATTCCTTCTTACTTCTTTCAAACTTCTTTCTTACTTCTTTCTTACTTCTTTCTTCTTTCTTACTTATTTATTCATTCCTTCTTACTTCTTCCTTACTTCTTTCTTACTTCTTGCTTACTTCTTTCTTTCTTCTTCTTTCTTACTTCTTTCTTACTTCTTCCTTACTTCCTTCTTACTTCTTTCTTACTTCTTTCTTACTTCTTTCATACTTCTTTCTTACTTCTTTCATTCTTCTTTCTTACTTCTTTCTTACTTCTTTCTTACTTCTTTCTTTCTTCTTTCTTCTTTCTTTCTCACTTCTTTCTTACTTCTTTATAACTTCTTTCTTCATTCCTTCTTACTTCTTTCTTACTTCATTCTTACTTCATTCTTACTGCTTTCTTACTTCTTTCTTACTTCTTTCTTACTTCTTTATTCTTTCTTTCTTTCTTCTTTCTTACTTCTTTCTTTCTTACTTCTTTATTACTTCTTTATTACTTCTTTCTAACCTCTTTCTTACTTCTTTCTTACTTCTTTCTTCATTCCTTCTTACTTCTTTCTTACTTCTTTCTAACTTCTTTTTTCTTCTTTCTTCTTTCTTACTTCTTTCTTACTTCTTTCTTACTTCTTTCTTACTTCTTTCTTACTTCTTTCTTTCTTACTTCTTTCTTACTTCTTTCTTTCTCCTTTCTTTCTTCTTTTTTACTTCTTTCTTCTTTCTTTCTTACTTCTTTCTTACTTCTTTCTTACTTCTTTCTTACTTCTTTCTTACTTCTTTCTTTCATACTTCTTTCTTACTTCTTTCTTACTTCTTTCTTACTTATTTCTTACTTCTTTCTAACTTCTTTCTTACTTCTTTCTTACTTCTTTCTTTCTTACTTCTTTCTTACTTCTTTCTTACTTATTTCTTACTTCTTTCTCACTTTTTTCTTACTTCTTTCTTCATTCCTTCTTACTACTTTCTTTCTTCTTTCTTACTTCTTTTTTACTTCTTTCTTCTTTCTTTCTTACTTCTTTCTTACTTATTTCTTACTTCTTTCTTTCTTACTTCTTTCTTACTTCTTTCTTACTTATTTCTTACTTATTTCTTACTTCTTTCTAACTTCTTTCTTCCTTCTTTCTTACTTCTTTCTAACTTCTTTCTTACTTCTTTCTTACTTCTTTCTTTCTTGCTTCTTTCTTACTTTTTTCATACATCTTTCTTTCTTCTTCCTTACTTCTTTCTTCTTTCTTTCTTACATCTTTCTTACTTCTTTCTTTCTTCTTCCTTACTTATTTCTTACTTCTTTCTTCATTCCTTCTTACTTCTTTCTTACTTCTTTCTTACTCCTTTCTTAATTCTTTCTTACTTCTTTCTTACTTGTTTCTGCATTCCTTCTTACTTCTTTCAAACTTCTTTCTTACTTCTTTCTTACTTCTTTCTTCTTTCTTACTTATTTATTCATTCCTTCTTACTTCTTCCTTACTTCTTTCTTACTTCTTGCTTACTTCTTTCTTTCTTCTTCTTTCTTACTTTTTTCTTACTTCTTCCTTACTTCCTTCTTACTTCTTTCTTTCTTCTTTCTTACTTCTTTCATACTTCTTTCTTACTTCTTTCATTCTTCTTTCTTACTTCTTTCTTACTTCTTTCTTACTTCTTTCTTTCTTCTTTCTTCTTTCTTTCTCACTTCTTTCTTACTTCTTTATAACTTCTTTCTTCATTCCTTCTTACTTCTTTCTTACTTCATTCTTACTTCATTCTTACTGCTTTCTTACTTCTTTCTTACTTCTTTCTTACTTCTTTATTCTTTCTTTCTTTCTTCTTTCTTACTTCTTTCTTTCTTACTTCTTTATTACTTCTTTATTACTTCTTTCTAACCTCTTTCTTACTTCTTTCTTACTTCTTTCTTCATTCCTTCTTACTTCTTTCTTACTTCTTTCTAACTTCTTTTTCTTCTTTCTTCTTTCTTACCTCTTTCTTACTTCTTTCTTACTTCTTTCTTACTTCTTTCTTTCTTACTTCTTTCTTACTTCTTTCTTACTTCTTTCTTACTTATTTCTTACTTCTTTCTTACTTCTTTCTTACTTATTTCTTACTTCTTTCTTACTTCTTTCTTACTCCTTTCTTACTTCTTTCATACTTCTTTCTTACTTCTTTCTTACTTCTTTCTAACTTCATTTTTCTTCTTTCTTACTTCTTTCTTACTTCTTTCTTGCTTCTTTCTTACTTCTTTCTTTCTTTCTTCTTTCTTACTTCTTTTTTACTTCTTCCTTCTTTCTTTCTTACTTCTTTCTTACTTCTTTCTTACTTCTTTCTTACTTCTTTCTTCTTCTTTCTTACTTCTTTCTTTCTTCTTTCTTACTTTTTTCTTACTTCTTTCTTTCTTACTTCTTTCTTCATTCCTTCTTACTTCTTTCTTACTTCATTCTAACTTCTTTCTTACTTCTTTCTTACTTCTTTCCAACTTCTTTCTTACTTCTTTCTTACTTCTTTCTTTCTTGCTTCTTTCTTACTTCTTTCATACATCTTTCTTTCTTCTTCCTTACTTCTTTCTTCTTTCTTTCTTACATCTTTCTTACTTCTTTCTTACTTCTTCCTTACTTCTTTCTTACTTATTTCTTCATTCCTTCTTACTTCTTTCTTACTTTTTTCTTACTCCTTTCTTACTTCTTTCTTACTTCTTTCTTACTTCTTTCTTCATTCCTTCTTACTTCTTTCAAACTTCTTTCTTACTTCTTTCTTACTTCTTTCTTACTTCTTTCTTCTTTCTTTCTTACTACTTTCTTAATTCTTTCTTACTTCTTTCTTACTTCTTTCTTCTTTCTTACTTATTTATTCATTCCTTCTTACTTCTTTCTTACTTCTTTCTTTCTTCTTTCTTACTTCTTTCTTTCTTCTTTCTTACTTCATTCTTACTTCTTTCTTTCTTACTTCTTTCTTACTTCTTTCTTACTTCTTTCTTACTTCTTTCTTACTTATTTCTTACTTCTTTCTAACTTCTTTCTTACTTCTTTCTTACTTCTTTCTAACTTCTTTCTTACTTCTTTCTTATTTCTTTCTTTCTTGCTTCTTTCTTACTTCTTTCATACATCTTTCTTTCTTCTTCCTTACTTCTTTCTTCTTTCTTCCTTACATCTTTCTTACTTCTTTCTTACTTCTTCCTTACTTCTTTCTTACTTCTTTCTTCATTCCTTCTTACTTCTTTCTTACTTCTTTCTTACTCCTTTCTTACTTCTTTCTTACTTCTTTCTTACTTCTTTCTTCATTCCTTCTTACTTCTTTCAAACTTCTTTCTTACTTATTTCTTACTTCTTTCTTACTTCTTTCTTCTTTCTTTCTTACTACTTTCTTAATTCTTTCTTACTTCTTTCTTACTTCTTTCTTACTTATTTATTCATTCCTTCTTACTTCTTTCTTACTTCTTTCTTACTTCTTGCTTACTTCTTTCTTCTTCTTTCTTTCTTACTTCTTTCTTACTTCTTCCTTACTTCCTTCTTACTTCTTTCTTTCTTCTTTCTTACTTCTTTCATACTTCTTTCTTACTTCTTTCATTCTTCTTTCTTACTTCTTTCTTACTTCTTTCTTACTTCTTTCTTCATTCCTTCTTACTTCTTTCTTACTTCATTCTTACTTCTTTCTTACTTCTTTCTTACTTCTTTCTTACATCTTTCTTACTTCTTTCTTACTTCTTTATTCTTTCTTTCTTTCTTCTTTCTTATTTCTTTCTTTCTTACTTCTTTATTACTTCTTTATTACTTCTTTCTAACCTCTTTCTTACTTCTTTCTTACTTCTTTCTAACTTCTTTTTTCTTCTTTCTTACTTCTTTCTTACTTCTTTCTAACTTCTTTTTTCTTCTTTCTTACTTCTTTCTTACTTCTTTCTTACTTCTTTCTTCTTTCTTTCTTACTTCTTTCTTACTTCTTTCTTACTTCTTTCTTACTTCTTTCTTCATTCCTTCTTACTTCTTTCTTACTTCATTCTTACTTCTTTCTTACTTCTTTCTTACTTCTTTCTTACATCTTTCTTACTTCTTTCTTACTTCTTTATTCTTTCTTTCTTTCTTCTTTCTTATTTCTTTCTTTCTTACTTCTTTATTACTTCTTTATTACTTCTTTCTAACCTCTTTCTTACTTCTTTCTTACTTCTTTCTAACTTCTTTTTTCTTCTTTCTTACTTCTTTCTTACTTCTTTCTAACTTCTTTTTTCTTCTTTCTTACTTCTTTCTTACTTCTTTCTTACTTCTTTCTTACTTCTTTCTTTCTTCTTTCTTACTTCTTTCTTACTTCTTTCTTACATCTTTCTTACTTCTTTCTTACTTCTTTATTCTTTCTTTCTTTCTTCTTTCTTATTTCTTTCTTTCTTACTTCTTTATTACTTCTTTATTACTTATTTCTTACTTCTTTCTCACTTTTTTCTTACTTCTTTCTTCATTCCTTCTTACTACTTTCTTTCTTCTTTCTTACTTCTTTTTTACTTCTTTCTTCTTTCTTTCTTACTTCTTTCTTACTTATTTCTTACTTCTTTCTTTCTTACTTCTTTCTTACTTCTTTCTTACTTATTTCTTACTTATTTCTTACTTCTTTCTAACTTCTTTCTTCCTTCTTTCTTACTTCTTTCTAACTTCTTTCTTACTTCTTTCTTACTTCTTTCTTGCTTCTTTCTTACTTTTTTCATACATCTTTCTTTCTTCTTCCTTACTTCTTTCTTCTTTCTTTCTTACATCTTTCTTACTTCTTTCTTTCTTCTTCCTTACTTATTTCTTACTTCTTTCTTCATTCCTTCTTACTTCTTTCTTACTTCTTTCTTACTCCTTTCTTAATTCTTTCTTACTTCTTTCTTACTTGTTTCTGCATTCCTTCTTACTTCTTTCAAACTTCTTTCTTACTTCTTTCTTACTTCTTTCTTCTTTCTTACTTATTTATTCATTCCTTCTTACTTCTTCCTTACTTCTTTCTTACTTCTTGCTTACTTCTTTCTTTCTTCTTCTTTCTTACTTCTTTCTTACTTCTTCCTTACTTCCTTCTTACTTCTTTCTTTCTTCTTTCTTACTTCTTTCATACTTCTTTCTTACTTCTTTCATTCTTCTTTCTTACTTCTTTCTTACTTCTTTCTTACTTCTTTCTTTCTTCTTTCTTCTTTCTTTCTCACTTCTTTCTTACTTCTTTATAACTTCTTTCTTCATTCCTTCTTACTTCTTTCTTACTTCATTCTTACTTCATTCTTACTTCTTTCTTACTTCTTTCTTCTTTCTTACTTATTTATTCATTCCTTCTTACTTCTTCCTTACTTCTTTCTTACTTCTTGCTTACTTCTTTCTTTCTTCTTCTTTCTTACTTCTTTCTTACTTCTTCCTTACTTCCTTCTTACTTCTTTCTTTCTTCTTTCTTACTTCTTTCATACTTCTTTCTTACTTCTTTCATTCTTCTTTCTTACTTCTTTCTTACTTCTTTCTTACTTCTTTCTTTCTTCTTTCTTCTTTCTTTCTCACTTCTTTCTTACTTCTTTATAACTTCTTTCTTCATTCCTTCTTACTTCTTTCTTACTTCATTCTTACTTCATTCTTACTGCTTTCTTACTTCTTTCTTACTTCTTTCTTACTTCTTTATTCTTTCTTTCTTTCTTCTTTCTTACTTCTTTCTTTCTTACTTCTTTATTACTTCTTTATTACTTCTTTCTAACCTCTTTCTTACTTCTTTCTTACTTCTTTCTTCATTCCTTCTTACTTCTTTCTTACTTCTTTCTAACTTCTTTTTTCTTCTTTCTTCTTTCTTACTTCTTTCTTACTTCTTTCTTACTTCTTTCTTACTTCTTTCTTACTTCTTTCTTTCTTACTTCTTTCTTACTTCTTTCTTTCTTCTTTCTTACTTCTTTTTTACTTCTTTCTTCTTTCTTTCTTACTTCTTTCTTACTTCTTTCTTACTTCTTTCTTACTTCTTTCTTACTTCTTTCTTACTTCTTTCTTTCATACTTCTTTCTTACTTCTTTCTTACTTCTTTCTTACTTCTTTCTTACTTCTTTCTAACTTCTTTCTTACTTCTTTCTTACTTCTTTCTTACTTCTTTCTAACTTCTTTCTTACTTCTTTCTTACTTCTTTCTTTCTTACTTCTTTCTTACTTCTTTCTTACTTATTTCTTACTTCTTTCTCACTTTTTTCTTACTTCTTTCTTCATTCCTTCTTACTACTTTCTTTCTTCTTTCTTACTTCTTTTTTACTTCTTTCTTCTTTCTTTCTTACTTCTTTCTTACTTATTTCTTACTTCTTTCTTTCTTACTTGTTTCTTACTTCTTTCTTACTTATTTCTTACTTATTTCTTACTTCTTTCTAACTTCTTTCTTCCTTCTTTCTTACTTCTTTCTAACTTCTTTCTTACTTCTTTCTTACTTCTTTCTTTCTTGCTTCTTTCTTACTTTTTTCATACATCTTTCTTTCTTCTTCCTTACTTCTTTCTTCTTTCTTTCTTACATCTTTCTTACTTCTTTCTTTCTTCTTCCTTACTTATTTCTTACTTCTTTCTTCATTCCTTCTTACTTCTTTCTTACTTCTTTCTTACTCCTTTCTTAATTCTTTCTCACTTCTTTCTTACTTGTTTCTGCATTCCTTCTTACTTCTTTCAAACTTCTTTCTTACTTCTTTCTTACTTCTTTCTTCTTTCTTACTTATTTATTCATTCCTTCTTACTTCTTCCTTACTTCTTTCTTACTTCTTGCTTACTTCTTTCTTTCTTCTTCTTTCTTACTTTTTTCTTACTTCTTCCTTACTTCCTTCTTACTTCTTTCTTTCTTCTTTCTTACTTCTTTCATACTTCTTTCTTACTTCTTTCATTCTTCTTTCTTACTTCTTTCTTACTTCTTTCTTACTTCTTTCTTTCTTCTTTCTTCTTTCTTTCTCACTTCTTTCTTACTTCTTTATAACTTCTTTCTTCATTCCTTCTTACTTCTTTCTTACTTCATTCTTACTTCATTCTTACTGCTTTCTTACTTCTTTCTTACTTCTTTCTTACTTCTTTATTCTTTCTTTCTTTCTTCTTTCTTACTTCTTTCTTTCTTACTTCTTTATTACTTCTTTATTACTTCTTTCTAACCTCTTTCTTACTTCTTTCTTACTTCTTTCTTCATTCCTTCTTACTTCTTTCTTACTTCTTTCTAACTTCTTTTTTCTTCTTTCTTCTTTCTTACTTCTTTCTTACTTCTTTCTTACTTCTTTCTTACTTCTTTCTTACTTCTTTCTTTCTTACTTCTTTCTTACTTCTTTCTTTCTCCTTTCTTTCTTCTTTTTTACTTCTTTCTTCTTTCTTTCTTACTTCTTTCTTACTTCTTTCTTACTTCTTTCTTACTTCTTTCTTACTTCTTTCTTTCATACTTCTTTCTTACTTCTTTCTTACTTCTTTCTTACTTATTTCTTACTTCTTTCTAACTTCTTTCTTACTTCTTTCTTACTTCTTTCTTTCTTACTTCTTTCTTACTTCTTTCTTACTTATTTCTTACTTCTTTCTCACTTTTTTCTTACTTCTTTCTTCATTCCTTCTTACTACTTTCTTTCTTCTTTCTTACTTCTTTTTTACTTCTTTCTTCTTTCTTTCTTACTTCTTTCTTACTTATTTCTTACTTCTTTCTTTCTTACTTCTTTCTTACTTCTTTCTTATTATTTCTTACTTATTTCTTACTTCTTTCTAACTTCTTTCTTCCTTCTTTCTTACTTCTTTCTAACTTCTTTCTTACTTCTTTCTTACTTCTTTCTTTCTTGCTTCTTTCTTACTTTTTTCATACATCTTTCTTTCTTCTTCCTTACTTCTTTCTTCTTTCTTTCTTACATCTTTCTTACTTCTTTCTTTCTTCTTCCTTACTTATTTCTTACTTCTTTCTTCATTCCTTCTTACTTCTTTCTTACTTCTTTCTTACTCCTTTCTTAATTCTTTCTTACTTCTTTCTTACTTGTTTCTGCATTCCTTCTTACTTCTTTCAAACTTCTTTCTTACTTCTTTCTTACTTCTTTCTTCTTTCTTACTTATTTATTCATTCCTTCTTACTTCTTCCTTACTTCTTTCTTACTTCTTGCTTACTTCTTTCTTTCTTCTTCTTTCTTACTTTTTTCTTACTTCTTCCTTACTTCCTTCTTACTTCTTTCTTTCTTCTTTCTTACTTCTTTCATACTTCTTTCTTACTTCTTTCATTCTTCTTTCTTACTTCTTTCTTACTTCTTTCTTACTTCTTTCTTTCTTCTTTCTTCTTTCTTTCTCACTTCTTTCTTACTTCTTTATAACTTCTTTCTTCATTCCTTCTTACTTCTTTCTTACTTCATTCTTACTTCATTCTTACTGCTTTCTTACTTCTTTCTTACTTCTTTCTTACTTCTTTATTCTTTCTTTCTTTCTTCTTTCTTACTTCTTTCTTTCTTACTTCTTTATTACTTCTTTATTACTTCTTTCTAACCTCTTTCTTACTTCTTTTTACTTCTTTCTTCATTCCTTCTTACTTCTTTCTTACTTCTTTCTAACTTCTTTTTTCTTCTTTCTTCTTTCTTACCTCTTTCTTACTTCTTTCTTACTTCTTTCTTACTTCTTTCTTTCTTACTTCTTTCTTACTTCTTTCTTACTTCTTTCTTACTTATTTCTTACTTCTTTCTTACTTCTTTCTTACTTATTTCTTACTTCTTTCTTACTTCTTTCTTACTCCTTTCTTACTTCTTTCATACTTCTTTCTTACTTCTTTCTTACTTCTTTCTAACTTCTTTCTTTCTTTCTTCTTTCTTACTTCTTTTTTACTTCTTCCTTCTTTCTTTCTTACTTCTTTCTTACTTCTTTCTTACTTCTTTCTTACTTCTTTCTTTCTTCTTTCTTACTTCTTTCTTTCTTCTTTCTTACTTTTTTCTTACTTCTTTCTTTCTTACTTCTTTCTTCATTCCTTCTTACTTCTTTCTTACTTCATTCTAACTTCTTTCTTACTTCTTTCTTCTTTCTTTCTTACATCTTTCTTACTTCTTTCTTACTTCTTTCTTACTTCTTTCTTACTTCTTTCTTCATTCCTTCTTACTTCTTTCAAACTTCTTTCTTACTTCTTTCTTACTTCTTTCTTACTTCTTTCTTCTTTTTTTCTTACTACTTTCTTAATTCTTTCTTACTTCTTTCTTACTTCTTTCTTCTTTCTTACTTATTTATTCATTCCTTCTTACTTCTTTCTTACTTCTTTCTTTCTTCTTTCTTACTTCTTTCTTTCTTCTTTCTTACTTCTTTCTTACTTCTTTCTTTCTTACTTCTTTCTTACTTCTTTCTTACTTCTTTCTTACTTCTTTCTTACTTATTTCTTACTTCTTTCTAACTTCTTTCTTACTTCTTTCTTACTTCTTTCTAACTTCTTTCTTACTTCTTTCTTATTTCTTTCTTTCTTGCTTCTTTCTTACTTCTTTCATACATCTTTCTTTCTTCTTCCTTACTTCTTTCTTCTTTCTTCCTTACATCTTTCTTACTTCTTTCTTACTTCTTCCTTACTTCTTTCTTACTTCTTTCTTCATTCCTTCTTACTTCTTTCTTACTTCTTTCTTACTCCTTTCTTACTTCTTTCTTACTTCTTTCTTACTTCTTTCTTCATTCCTTCTTACTTCTTTCAAACTTCTTTCTTACTTATTTCTTACTTCTTTCTTACTTCTTTCTTCTTTCTTTCTTACTACTTTCTTAATTCTTTCTTACTTCTTTCTTACTTCTTTCTTACTTATTTATTCATTCCTTCTTACTTCTTTCTTACTTCTTTCTTACTTCTTGCTTACTTCTTTCTTCTTCTTTCTTTCTTACTTCTTTCTTACTTCTTCCTTACTTCCTTCTTACTTCTTTCTTTCTTCTTTCTTACTTCTTTCATACTTCTTTCTTACTTCTTTCATTCTTCTTTCTTACTTCTTTCTTACTTCTTTCTTACTTCTTTCTTCATTCCTTCTTACTTCTTTCTTACTTCATTCTTACTTCATTCTTACTTCTTTCTTACTTCTTTCTTACATCTTTCTTACTTCTTTCTTACTTCTTTATTCTTTCTTTCTTTCTTCTTTCTTATTTCTTTCTTTCTTACTTCTTTATTACTTCTTTATTACTTCTTTCTAACCTCTTTCTTACTTCTTTCTTACTTCTTTCTAACTTCTTTTTTCTTCTTTCTTACTTCTTTCTTACTTCTTTCTAACTTCTTTTTTCTTCTTTCTTACTTCTTTCTTACTTCTTTCTTACTTCTTTCTTCTTTCTTTCTTACTTCTTTCTTACTTCTTTCTTACTTCTTTCTTACTTCTTTCTTCATTCCTTCTTACTTCTTTCTTACTTCATTCTTACTTCTTTCTTACTTCTTTCTTACTTCTTTCTTACATCTTTCTTACTTCTTTCTTACTTCTTTATTCTTTCTTTCTTTCTTCTTTCTTATTTCTTTCTTTCTTACTTCTTTATTACTTCTTTATTACTTCTTTCTAACCTCTTTCTTACTTCTTTCTTACTTCTTTCTAACTTCTTTTTTCTTCTTTCTTACTTCTTTCTTACTTCTTTCTAACTTCTTTTTTCTTCTTTCTTACTTCTTTCTTACTTCTTTCTTACTTCTTTCTTACTTCTTTCTTTCTTCTTTCTTACTTCTTTCTTACTTCTTTCTTACATCTTTCTTACTTCTTTCTTACTTCTTTATTCTTTCTTTCTTTCTTCTTTCTTATTTCTTTCTTTCTTACTTCTTTATTACTTCTTTATTACTTCTTTCTAACCTCTTTCTTACTTCTTTCTTACTTCTTTCTAACTTCTTTTTTCTTCTTTCTTACTTCTTTCTTACTTCTTTCTAACTTCTTTTTTCTTCTTTCTTACTTCTTTCTTACTTCTTTCTAACTTCTTTTTTCTTCTTTCTTACTTCTTTCTTACTTCTTTCTTACTTCTTTCTTACTTCTTTCTTTCTTCTTTCTTACTTCTTTCTTACTTCTTTCTTACATCTTTCTTACTTCTTTCTTACTTCTTTATTCTTTCTTTCTTTCTTCTTTCTTATTTCTTTCTTTCTTACTTCTTTATTACTTCTTTATTACTTCTTTCTAACCTCTTTCTTACTTCTTTCTTACTTCTTTCTAACTTCTTTTTTCTTCTTTCTTACTTCTTTCTTACTTCTTTCTAACTTCTTTTTTCTTCTTTCTTACTTCTTTCTTACTTCTTTCTTACTTCTTTCTTACTTCTTTCTTTCTTCTTTCTGACTTCTTTCTTACTTCTTTCTTACTTCTTTCTTCTTTCTTTCTTACTTCTTTCTTACTTCTTTCTTACTTCTTTCTTAATTCTTTCTTACTTCTTTCTTACTTCTTTCTTACTTCTTTCTTACTTCTTTCTTCATTCCTTCTTACTTCTTTCTTACTTCTTTCTTACTTCTTTCTTACTTCTTTCATACTTCATTTTTCTTCTTTCTTACTTCTTTCTTACTTCTTTCTTACTTCTTTCTTACTTCTTTCTTTCTTACTTCTTTCTTACTTCTTTCTTACTTCTTTCTTACTTATTTCTTACATCTTTCTTCCTTCTTTCTTACTTCTTTCTAACTTCTTTCTAACTTCTTTCTTACTTCTTTCTTACTTCTTTCTTACTTCTTTCTTTCTTACTTCTTTCTTACTTCTTTCATACTTCTTTCTTTCTTCTTTCTTACTTCTTTCTTCATTCCTTCTTACTTCTTTCTTTCTTCTTTCTTACTTCTTTTTTACTTCTTTCTTCTTTGTTTCTTACTTCTTTCTTACTTCTTTCTTACTTCTTTCTTACTTCTTTCTTACTTCTTTCTTTCTTCTTTCTTACTTCTTTCTTTCTTCTTTCTTACTTCTTTCTTACTTCTTTCTTACTTCTTTCTTTCATACTTCTTTCTTACTCCTTTCTTACTTCTTTCTTACTTATTTCTTACTTCTTTCTAACTTCTTTCTTACTTCTTTCTTACTTCTTTCTTACTTATTTCTTACTTCTTTCTAACTTCTTTCTTACTTCTTTCTAACTTCTTTCTAACTTCTTTCTTACTTCTTTCTTACTTCTTTCTTTATTGCTTCTTTCTTACTTCTTTCATACTTCTTTCTTTCTTCTTCCTTACTTCTTTCTTCTTTCTTTCTTACTTCTTTCTTACTCCTTTCTTACTTCTTTCTTAATTCTTTCTTACTTCTTTCTTCATTCCTTCTTACTTCTTTCAAACTTCTTTCTTACTTCTTTCTTACTTCTTTCTTGATTCTTTCTTACTTCTTTCTTACTTCTTTCTTACTTCTTTCTTACTTCTTTCTTTCTTCTTTCTTACTTCTTTCACACTTCTTTCTTACTTCTTTCTTTCTTCTTTCTTACTTCTTTCTTACTTCTTTCTTACTTCTTTCTTCTTTCTTTCTTACTTCTTTCTTACTTCTTTCTTACTTCTTTCTAAATTCTTTTTTCTTCTTTCTGACTTCTTTCTTACTTCTTTCTTACTTCTTTCTTACTTCTTTCTTTCTTACTTCTTTCTTACTTCTTTCTTACTTCTTTCTTACTTCTTTCTTACTTCTTTCTTCTTTCTTTCTTACTTCTTTCTTACTTCTTTCTTACTTCTTTCTTACTTCTTTATTACTTCTTTCTTCTTTCTTTCTTACTTCTTTCTTACTTCTTTCTTCATTCCTTCTTACTTCTTTCTTACTTCTTTCTTACTTCTTTCTAACTTCTTTTTTCTTCTTTCTTACTTCTTTCTTACTTCTTTCTTACTTCTTTCTTTCTTCTTTCTTTCTTCTTTCTTACTTCTTTCTTTCTTCTTTCTTACTTCTTTCTTAATTCTTTCTTACTTCATTCTTCTTTCTTTCTTACTTCTCTCTTACTTCTTTCTTACTTCTTTCTTACTTCTTTTTACTTCTTTCTTCATTCCTTCTTATTTCTTTCTTACTTCTTTCTTACTTCTTTCTTACTTCTTTCATACTTCTTTGTTCTTTCTTTCTTTCTTCTTACTTTCTTCTTTCTTACTTCTTTCTTACTTCTTTCTTACTTCTTTCTAACTTAATTTTTCTTCTTTCTTTCTTTTTTCATACTTCTTTCTTACTTCTTTCTTACTTCTTTCTTTCTTACTTCTTTCTTACTTCTTTCTTACTTATTTCTTACTTATTTCTTACTTCTTTCTTACTTCTTTCTAAATTCTTTCTTACTTCTTTCTTACTTCTTTCTTACTTCTTTCTTACTTCTTTCTTACTACTTTCTTTCTTACTTCTTTCTTACTTCTTTCATACTTCTTTCTTTCTTACTTCTTTCTTCATTCCTTCTTTCTTCTTTTTTTCTTCTTTCTTACTTCTTTTTTACTTCTTTCTTCTTTCTTTCTTACATCTTTCTTACTTCTTTCTTACTTCTTCCTTACTTCTTTCTTACTTCTTTCTTCATTCCTTCTTACTTCTTTCTTACTTCTTTCTTTCTCCTTTCTTACTTCTTTCTTACTTCTTTCTTACTTCTTTCTTCATTCCTTCTTACTTCTTTCAAACTTCTTTCTTACTTCTTTCTTACTTCTTTCTTACTTCTTTCTTTCTTCTTTCTTACTTCTTTCTTTCTTCTTTCTTACTTCTTTCTTACTTCTTTCTTCATTCCTTCTTACTTCTTTCTTACTTCTTTCTTACTTCTTTCTTACTTCTTGCTTACTTCTTTCTTTCTTCTTCTTTCTTTCTTACTTCTTTCTTACTTCTTCGTTACTTCCTTCTTACTTTTTTCTTTCTTCTTTCTTACTTCTTTCATACTTCTTTTTACTTCTTTCATTCTTCTTTCTTACTTCTTTCTTACTTCTTTCTTACTTCTTTCTTACTTCTTTCTTCTTTCTTTCTTACTTCTTTCTTACTTCTTTCTTACTTCTTTCTTACTTCTTTCTTACTTCTTTCTTTCTTCTTTCTTTCTTCTTTTTTACTTCTTTCTTACTTCTTTCTTACTTCTTTCTAACTTCTTTTTTCTTCTTTCTTACTTCTTTCTTACTTCTTTCTTACTACTTTCTTCTTCTTTCTTTCTTACTTCTTTCTTACTTCTTCCTTACTTCCTTCTTACTTCTTTCTTTCTTCTTTCTTACTTCTTTCATACTTCTTTCTTACTTCTTTCATTCTTCTTTCTTACTTCTTTCTTTCTTCTTTCTTACTTCTTTCTTACTTCTTTCTTACTTCTTTCTTCTTTCTTTCTTACTTCTTTCTAACTTCTTTCTTACTTCTTTTCTACTTCTTTCGGATTCTTTCTTACTTCTTTCTTACTTCTTTCTTACTTCTTTCTTACTTCTTTCTTCATTCCTTCTTACTTCTTTCTTACTTCTTTCTTACTTCTTTCTTACTTCTTTCTTCTTTCTTCTTTCTTTCTTACTTCTTTCTTACTTCTTTCTTACTTCCTTCTTCTTTCTTTCTTCTTTCTTACTTCTTTCATACTTCTTTCTTACTTCTTTATTACTTCTTTCTTCCTTACTTCTTTATTACTTCTTTCTTCCTTACTTCTTTATAACTTCTTTCTTACTTCTTTCTTACTTCTTTCTTACTTCTTTGTTCTTTCTTTCTTTCTTACTTTCTTCTTTCTTACTTCTTTCTTACTTCTTTTTTCATTCCTTCTTACTTCTTTCTTACTTCTTTCTAACTTCTTTCTTAGTTCTTTATTCTTTCTTTCTTTCTTCATTCTTAATTCTTTCTTTCTTACTTCTTTATTACGTCTTTATTACTTCTTTCTAACCTCTTTCTTACTTCTTTCTTACTTCTTTCTTACTTTTTTCTTACTTCTTTCTTTCTTACTTCTTTCTTACTTCTTTCTTCTTTCTTTCTTCTTTCTTTCTTCTTTCTTACTTCTTTCTTACTTCTTTCTTACTTCTTTCTAACTTCTTTTTTCTTCTTTCTTACTTCTTTCTTACTTCTTTCTTACTTCTTTCTTACTTCTTTCTTCATTCCTTCTTACTTGTTTCAAACTTCTTTCTTACTTCTTTCTTACTTCTTTCTTACTTCTTTCTTTCTTCTTTCTTAGTTCTTTCTTTCTTCTTTCTTACTTCTTTCTTACTTCTTTCTAACTTCTTTTTTCTTCTTTCTTACTTCTTTCTTACTTTTTTCTTACTTCTTTCTTACTTCTTTCTTTCTTCTTTCTTACTTCTTTCTTTCTTCTTTCTTACTTCTTTCATACTTCTTTCTTACTTCTTTCTTACTTCTTTCTTACTTCTTTCTTTCATCTTTCTTACTTCTTTCTTTCTTCTTTCTTAATTCTTTCTTACTTCTTTCTTTCTTACATCTTTCTTACTTCTTTCTTACTTCTTTCTTACTTATTTCTTTCTTACTTCTTTCTTACTTCTTTCTTACTTCTTTCTTACTTCTTTCATACTTCTTTCTTTCTTCTTCTTTCTTACTTCTTTCTTACTTCTTCCTTACTTCCTTCTTACTTCTTTCTTTCTTCTTTCTTACTTCTTTCATACTTCTTTCTTACTTCTTTCATTCTTCTTTCTTACTTCTTTCTTACTTCTTTCTTACTTCTTTCTTTCTTCTTTCTTCTTTCTTTCTCACTTCTTTCTTACTTCTTTATAACTTCTTTCTTCATTCCTTCTTACTTCTTTCTTACTTCATTCTTACTTCATTCTTACTTCTTTCTTACTTCTTTCTTACTTCTTTCTTACTTCTTTATTCTTTCTTTCTTTCTTCTTTCTTACTTCTTTCTTTCTTACTGCTTTATTACTTCTTTATTACTTCTTTCTAACCTCTTTCTTACTTCTTTCTTACTTCTTTCTTCATTCCTTCTTACTTCTTTCTTACTTCTTTCTAACTTCTTTTTTCTTCTTTCTTCTTTCTTACTTCTTTCTTACTTCTTTCTTACTTCTTTCGTACTTCTTTCTTACTTCTTTCTTACTTCTTTCTTACTTCTTTCTTACTTATTTCTTACTTCTTTCTTACTTCTTTCTTACTTCTTTCTTACTTCTTTCATACTTCTTTCTTACTTCTTTCTTACTTCTTTCTAACTTCATTTTTCTTCTTTCTTACTTCTTTCTTACTTCTTTCTTGCTTCTTTCTTACTTCTTTCTTTCTTTCTTCTTTCTTACTTCTTTCTTTCTTACTTCTTTATTACTTCTTTATTACTTCTTTCTAACCTCTTTCTTACTTCTTTCTTACTTCTTTCTAACTTCTTTTTTCTTCTTTCTTACTTCTTTCTTACTTCTTTCTTACTTCTTTCTTTCTTCTTTCTTTCTTCTTTCTTACTTCTTTCTTTCTTCTTTCTTACTTCTTTCTTACTTCTTTCTTACTTCATTCTTCTTTCTTTCTTACTTCTCTCTTACTTCTTTCTTACTTCTTTCTTACTTCTTTTTACTTCTTTCTTCATTCCTTCTTATTTCTTTCTTACTTCTTTCTTACTTCTTTCTTACTTCTTTCATACTTCTTTGTTCTTTCTTTCTTTCTTCTTACTTTCTTCTTTCTTACTTCTTTCTTACTTCTTTCTTACTTCTTTCTAACTTCATTTTTCTTCTTTCTTTCTTTTTTCATACTTCTTTCTTACTTCTTTCTTACTTCTTTCTTTCTTACTTCTTTCTTACTTCTTTCTTACTTCTTTCTTACTTATTTCTTACTTCTTTCTTACTTCTTTCTTACTTCTTTCTAACTTCTTTCTTACTTCTTTCTTACTTCTTTCTTACTTCTTTCTTACTTCTTTCTTACTACTTTCTTTCTTACTTCTTTCTTACTTCTTTCATACTTCTTTCTTTCTTACTTCTTTCTTCATTCCTTCTTACTTCTTTTTTTCTTCTTTCTTACTTCTTTTTTACTTCTTTCTTCTTTCTTTCTTACATCTTTCTTACTTCTTTCTTACTTCTTCCTTACTTCTTTCTTACTTCTTTCTTCATTCCTTCTTACTTCTTTCTTACTTCTTTCTTTCTCCTTTCTTACTTCTTTCTTCATTCCTTCTTACTTCTTTCTTCATTCCTTCTTACTTCTTTCAAACTTCTTTCTTACTTCTTTCTTACTTCTTTCTTACTTATTTCTTACTTCTTTCTTACTTCTTTCTTTCTTCTTTCTTACTTCTTTCTTTCTTCTTTCTTACTTCTTTCTTACTTCTTTCTTCATTCCTTCTTACTTCTTTCTTACTTCTTTCTTACTTCTTTCTTACTTCTTGCTTACTTCTTTCTTTCTTCTTCTTTCTTTCTTACTTCTTTCTTACTTCTTTGTTACTTCCTTCTTACTTTTTTCTTTCTTCTTTCTTACTTCTTTCATACTTCTTTTTACTTCTTTCATTCTTCTTTCTTACTTCTTTCTTACTTCTTTCTTACTTCTTTCTTACTTCTTTCTTCTTTCTTTCTTACTTCTTTCTTACTTCTTTCTTACTTCTTTCTTACTTCTTTCTTTCTTCTTTCTTTCTTCTTTTTTACTTCTTTCTTACTTCTTTCTTACTTCTTTCTAACTTCTTTTTTCTTCTTTCTTACTTCTTTCTTACTTCTTTCTTACTACTTTCTTCTTCTTTCTTTCTTACTTCTTTCTTACTTCTTCCTTACTTCCTTCTTACTTCTTTCTTTCTTCTTTCTTACTTCTTTCATACTTCTTTCTTACTTCTTTCATTCTTCTTTCTTACTTCTTTCTTTCTTCTTTCTTACTTCTTTCTTCTTTCTTTCTTACTTCTTTCTTACTTCTTTCTTACTTCTTTCTTACTTCTTTCTTCATTCCTTCTTATTTCTTTCTTACTTCTTTCTTACTTCTTTCTTACTTCTTTCTTCTTTCTTCTTTCTTTCTTACTTCTTTCTTACTTCTTTCTTACTTCCTTCTTCTTTCTTTCTTCTTTCTTACTTCTTTCATACTTCTTTCTTACTTCTTTATTACTTCTTTCTTCCTTACTTCTTTATAACTTCTTTCTTACTTCTTTCTTACTTCTTTCTTACTTCTTTCTTACTTCTTTGTTCTTTCTTTCTTTCTTACTTTCTTCTTTCTTACTTCTTTCTTACTTCTTTTTTCATTCCTTCTTACTTCTTTCTTACTTCTTTCTTACTTCTTTCTTAGTTCTTTATTCTTTCTTTCTTTCTTCATTCTTAATTCTTTCTTTCTTACTTCTTTATTACGTCTTTATTACTTCTTTCTAACCTCTTTCTTACTTCTTTCTTACTTCTTTCTTACTTTTTTCTTACTTCTTTCTTTCTTACTTCTTTCTTACTTCTTTCTTCTTTCTTTCTTCTTTCTTTCTTCTTTCTTACTTCTTTCTTACTTCTTTCTTACTTCTTTCTAACTTCTTTTTTCTTCTTTCTTACTTCTTTCTTACTTCTTTCTTACTTCTTTCTTCATTCCTTCTTACTTGTTTCAAACTTCTTTCTTACTTCTTTCTTACTTCTTTCTTACTTCTTTCTTTCTTCTTTCTTACTTCTTTCTTTCTTCTTTCTTACTTCTTTCTTACTTCTTTCTAACTTCTTTTTTCTTCTTTCTTACTTCTTTCTTACTTCTTTCTTACTTCTTTCTTACTTCTTTCTTTCTTCTTTCTTACTTCTTTCTTTCTTCTTTCTTACTTCTTTCATACTTCTTTCTTACTTCTTTCTTACTTCTTTCTTACTTCTTTCTTTCATCTTTCTTACTTCTTTCTTTCTTCTTTCTTAATTCTTTCTTACTTCTTTCTTTCTTACATCTTTCTTACTTCTTTCTTACTTCTTTCTTACTTATTTCTTTCTTACTTCTTTCTTACTTCTTTCTTACTTCTTTCTTACTTCTTTCATACTTCTTTCTTTCTTCTTCTTTCTTACTTCTTTCTTACTTCTTCCTTACTTCCTTCTTACTTCTTTCTTTCTTCTTTCTTACTTCTTTCATACTTCTTTCTTACTTCTTTCATTCTTCTTTCTTACTTCTTTCTTACTTCTTTCTTACTTCTTTCTTTCTTCTTTCTTCTTTCTTTCTCACTTCTTTCTTACTTCTTTATAACTTCTTTCTTCATTCCTTCTTACTTCTTTCTTACTTCATTCTTACTTCATTCTTACTTCTTTCTTACTTCTTTCTTACTTCTTTCTTACTTCTTTATTCTTTCTTTCTTTCTTCTTTCTTACTTCTTTCTTTCTTACTTCTTTATTACTTCTTTATTACTTCTTTCTAACCTCTTTCTTACTTCTTTCTTACTTCTTTCTTCATTCCTTCTTACTTCTTTCTTACTTCTTTCTAACTTCTTTTTTCTTCTTTCTTCTTTCTTACTTCTTTCTTACTTCTTTCTTACTTATTTCTTACTTCTTTCTTACTTCTTTCTTACTTCTTTCTTACTTCTTTCATACTTCTTTCTTACTTCTTTCTTACTTCTTTCTAACTTCATTTTTCTTCTTTCTTACTTCTTTCTTACTTCTTTCTTGCTTCTTTCTTACTTCTTTCTTTCTTTCTTCTTTCTTACTTCTTTTTTACTTCTTCCTTCTTTCTTTCTTACTTCTTTCTTACTTCTTTCTTACTTCTTTCTTACTTCTTTCTTTCTTCTTTCTTACTTCTTTCTTTCTTCTTTCTTACTTCTTTCTTACTTCTTTCTTTCTTACTTCTTTCTTACTTCTTTCTTACTTATTTCTTCTTTCTAACTTCTTTCTTACTTCTTTCTTACTTCTTTCCAACTTCTTTCTTACTTCTTTCTTACTTCTTTCTTTCTTGCTTCTTTCTTACTTCTCTCATACATCTTTCTTTCTTCTTCCTTACTTCTTTCTTCTTTCTTTCATACATCTTTCTTACTTCTTTCTTACTTCTTCCTTACTTCTTTCTTACTTATTTCTTCATTCCTTCTTACTTCTTTCTTACTTTTTTCTTACTCCTTTCTTACTTCTTTCTTACTTCTTTCTTACTTCTTTCTTCATTCCTTCTTACTTCTTTCAAACTTCTTTCTTACTTCTTTCTTACTTCTTTCTTACTTCTTTCTTCTTTCTTTCTTACTACTTTCTTAATTCTTTCTTACTTCTTTCTTACTTCTTTCTTCTTTCTTACTTATTTATTCATTCCTTCTTACTTCTTTCTTACTTCTTTCTTTCTTCTTTCTTACTTCTTTCTTTCTTCTTTCTTACTTCTTTCTTACTTCTTTCTTTCTTACTTCTTTCTTACTTCTTTCTTACTTCTTTCTTACTTCTTTCTTACTTATTTCTTACTTCTTTCTAACTTCTTTCTTACTTCTTTCTTACTTCTTTCTAACTTCTTTCTTACTTCTTTCTTATTTCTTTCTTTCTTGCTTCTTTCTTACTTCTTTCATACATCTTTCTTTCTTCTTCCTTATTTCTTTCTTCTTTCTTTCTTACATCTTTCTTACTTCTTTCTTACTTCTTCCTTACTTCTTTCTTACTTCTTTCTTCATTCCTTCTTACTTCTTTCTTACTTCTTTCTTACTCCTTTCTTACTTCTTTCTTACTTCTTTCTTACTTCTTTCTTCATTCCTTCTTACTTCTTTCAAACTTCTTTCTTACTTATTTCTTACTTCTTTCTTACTTCTTTCTTCTTTCTTTCTTACTACTTTCTTAATTCTTTCTTACTTCTTTCTTACTTCTTTCTTACTTATTTATTCATTCCTTCTTACTTCTTTCTTACTTCTTTCTTACTTCTTGCTTACTTCTTTCTTCTTCTTTCTTTCTTACTTCTTTCTTACTTCTTCCTTACTTCCTTCTTACTTCTTTCTTACTTCTTTCTTACTTCTTTCTTCATTCCTTCTTACTTCTTTCTTACTTCATTCTTACTTCTTTCTTACTTCTTTCTTACTTCTTTCTTACATCTTTCTTACTTCTTTCTTACTTCTTTCTTCTTTCTTTCTTTCTTCTTTCTTATTTCTTTCTTTCTTACTTCTTTATTACTTCTTTATTACTTCTTTCTAACCTCTTTCTTACTTCTTTCTTACTTCTTTCTAACTTCTTTTTTCTTCTTTCTTACTTCTTTCTTACTTCTTTCTAACTTCTTTTTTCTTCTTTCTTACTTCTTTCTTACTTCTTTCTTACTTCTTTCTTCTTTCTTTCTTACTTCTTTCTTACTTCTTTCTTACTTCTTTCTTACTTCTTTCTTCATTCCTTCTTACTTCTTTCTTACTTCATTCTTACTTCTTTCTTACTTCTTTCTTACTTCTTTCTTACATCTTTCTTACTTCTTTCTTACTTCTTTATTCTTTCTTTCTTACTTCTTTCTTATTTCTTTCTTTCTTACTTCTTTATTACTTCTTTATTACTTCTTTCTAACCTCTTTCTTACTTCTTTCTTACTTCTTTCTAACTTCTTTTTTCTTCTTTCTTACTTCTTTCTTACTTCTTTCTAACTTCTTTTTTCTTCTTTCTTACTTCTTTCTTACTTCTTTCTTACTTCTTTCTTACTTCTTTCTTTCTTCTTTCTTACTTCTTTCTTACTTCTTTCTTACATCTTTCTTTCTTCTTTCTTACTTCTTTCTTACTTCTTTCTTACTTCTTTCTTCTTTCTTTCTTACTTCTTTCTTACTTCTTTCTTACTTCTTTCTTACTTCTTTCTTACTTCTTTCTTCATTCCTTCTTACTTCTTTCTTACTTCTTTCTTACTTCTTTCTTACTTCTTTCTTTCTTACTTCTTTCTTACTTCTTTCTTACTTCTTTCTTACTTATTTCTTACATCTTTCTTCCTTCTTTCTTACTTCTTTCTAACTTCTTTCTAACTTCTTTCTTACTTCTTTCTTACTTCTTTCTTACTTCTTTCTTTCTTACTTCTTTCTTACTTCTTTCATACTTCTTTCTTTCTTCTTTCTTACTTCTTTCTTCATTCCTTCTTACTTCTTTCTTTCTTCTTTCTTACTTCTTTTTTACTTCTTTCTTCTTTGTTTCTTACTTCTTTCTTACTTCTTTCTTACTTCTTTCTTACTTCTTTCTTACTTCTTTCTTTCTTCTTTCTTACTTCTTTCTTTCTTCTTTCTTACTTCTTTCTTACTTCTTTCTTTCATACTTCTTTCTTACTCCTTTCTTACTTCTTTCTTACTTATTTCTTACTTCTTTCTAACTTCTTTCTTACGTCTTTCTTACTTCTTTCTTACTTATTTCTTACTTCTTTCTAACTTCTTTCTTACTTCTTTCATACTTCTTTCTAACTTCTTTCTTACTTCTTTCTTACTTCTTTCTTTATTGCTTCTTTCTTACTTCTTTCATACTTCTTTCTTTCTTCTTCCTTACTTCTTTCTTCTTTCTTTCTTACTTCTTTCTTACTCCTTTCTTACTTCTTTCTTAATTCTTTCTTACTTCTTTCTTCATTCCTTCTTACTTCTTTCAAACTTCTTTCTTACTTCTTTCTTACTTCTTTCTTGATTCTTTCTTACTTCTTTCTTACTTCTTTCTTACTTCTTTCTTACTTCTTTCTTTCTTCTTTCTTACTTCTTTCACACTTCTTTCTTACTTCTTTCTATCTTCTGTCTTACTTCTTTCTTACTTCTTTCTTACTTCTTTCTTCTTTCTTTCTTACTTCTTTCTTACTTCTTTCTTACTTCTTTCTAAATTCTTTTTTCTTCTTTCTGACTTCTTTCTTACTTCTTTCTTACTTCTTTCTTACTTCTTTCTTTCTTACTTCTTTCTTACTTCTTTCTTACTTCTTTCTTACTTCTTTCTTACTTCTTTCTTCTTTCTTTCTTACTTCTTTCTTACTTCTTTCTTACTTCTTTCTTACTTCTTTCTTACTTCTTTCTTCTTTCTTTCTTACTTCTTTCTTACTTCTTTCTTCATTCCTTCTTACTTCTTTCTTACTTCATTCTTAATTCTTTCTTACTTCTTTCTTACTTCTTTCTTACTTCTTTCTTAATACCTTCTTACTTCTTTCTTACTTCTTTCTTACTTCTTTCTTACTTCTTTCTTACTTCTTTCTTCATTCCTTCTTACTTGTTTCAAACTTCTTTCTTACTTCTTTCTTACTTCTTTCTTACTTCTTTCTTTCTTCTTTCTTACTTCTTTCTTTCTTCTTTCTTACTTCTTTCTTACTTCTTTCTAACTTCTTTTTTCTTCTTTCTTACTTCTTTCTTACTTCTTTCTTACTTCTTTATTCTTTCTTTCTTTCTTCTTTCTTACTTCTTTCTTTCTTCTTTCTTACTTCTTTCATACTTCTTTCTTACTTCTTTCTTACTTCTTTCTTACTTCTTTCTTTCATCTTTCTTACTTGTTTCTTTCTTCTTTCTTAATTCTTTCTTACTTCTTTCTTTCTTACATCTTTCTTACTTCTTTCTTACTTCTTTCTTACTTCTTTCTTTCTTACTTCTTTCTTACTTCTTTCTTACTTCTTTCTTACTTCTTTCATACTTCTTTCTTTCTTCTTTTTTACTTCTTTCTTCATTCATTCTTACTTCTTTCTTTCTTCTTTCTTACTTCTTTTTTACTTCTTTCTTCTTTCTTTCTTACTTCTTTCTTACTTCTTTCTTACTTCTTTCTTACTTCTTTCTTTCTTCTTTCTTACTTCTTTCTTTCTTCTTTCTTACTTCTTTCTTACTTCTTTCTTACTTCTTTCTTACTTCTTTCTTACTTCTTTCTTACTTATTTCTTTCTTGCTTCTTTCTTACTTCTTTCATACTTCTTTATTTCTTCTTCCTTACTTCTTTCTTCTTTCTTTCTTTCATCTTTCTTACTTCTTTCTTACTTCTTCCTTACTTCTTTCTTACTTCTTTCTTAATTCCTTCTTACTTCTTTCTTACTTCTTTCTTACTCCTTTCTTACTTTTTTCTTACTTCTTTCTTACTTCTTTCTTCATTCCTTCTTACTTGTTTCAAACTTCTTTCTTACTTCTTTCTTACTTCTTTCTTACTTCTTTCTTTCTTCTTTCTTACTTCTTTCTTTCTTCTTTCTTACTTCTTTCTTACTTCTTTCTTCATTCCTTCTTACTTCTTTCTTACTTCTTGCTTACTTCTTGCTTACTTCTTTCTTTCTTCTTCTTTCTTTCTTACTTCTTTCTTACTTCATCCTTACTTCCTTCTTACTTCTTTCTTTCTTCTTTCTTACTTCTTTCATACTTCTTTCTTACTTCTTTCATTCTTCTTTCTTACTTCTTTCTTACTTCTTTCTTACTTCTTTCTTCTTTCTTTCTTACTTCTACTTCTTTCTTACTTCTTTCTTACTTCTTTCTAACTTCTTTTTTCTTCTTTCTTAATTCTTTCTTACTTCTTTGTACCTTCTTTCTTCTTTCTTTCTTACTTCTTTCTAACTTCTTTCTTACTTCTTTACTACTTCTTTCTGATTCTTTCTTACTTCTTTCTTACTTCTTTCTTACTTCTTTCTTACTTCTTTCTTTCTTCTTTCTTCTTTCTTTCTTACTTCTTTCTTACTTCTTTCTTACTTCTTTCTTACTTCTTTCTTTCTTCTTTCTTACTTCTTTCATACTTCTTTCTTACTTCTTTCTTACTTCTTCCTTACTTCTTTCTTACTTCTTTCTTCATTCCTTCTTACTTCTTTCTTACTTCTTTCTTACTCCTTTCTTACTTCTTTCTTACTTCTTTCTTACTTCTTTCTTCATTCCTTCTTACTTCTTTCAAACTTCTTTCTTACTTATTTCTTACTTCTTTCTTGCTTCTTTCTTACTTCTTTCTTCTTTCTTACTTCTTTCTTACTTCTTTCTTTCTTCTTTCTTACTTCTTTCACACTTCTTTCTTACTTCTTTCTTTCTTCTTTCTTACTTCTTTCTTACCTCTTTCTTACTTCTTTCTTCTTTCTTTCTTACTTCTTTCTTACTTCTTTCTTACTTCTTTCTAAATTCTTTTTTCTTCTTTCTGACTTCTTTCTTACTTCTTTCTTACTTCTTTCTTACTTCTTTCTTTCTTACTTCTTTCTTACTTCTTTCTTACTTCTTTCTTACTTCTTTCTTACTTCTTTCTTACTTCTTTCTTCTTTCTTTCTTACTTCTTTCTTACTTCTTTCTTACTTCTTTCTTACTTCTTTCTTCTTTCTTTCTTACTTCTTTCTTACTTCTTTCTTCATTCCTTCTTACTTCTTTCTTACTTCATTCTTAATTCTTTCTTACTTCTTTCTTACTTCTTTCTTACTTCTTTCTTACTTCTTTATTCTTTCTTTCTTTCTTCTTTCTTACTTCTTTCTTTCTTACTTCTTTATTACTTCTTTATTACTTCTTTCTAACCTCTTTCTTACTTCTTTCTTACTTCTTTCTAACTTCTTTTTTCTTCTTTCTTACTTATTTCTTACTTCTTTCTTACTTCTTTCTTTCTTCTTCCTTTCTTCTTTCTTACTTCTTTCTTTCTTCTTTCTTACTTCTTTCTTACTTCTTTCTTACTTCATTCTTCTTTCTTTCTTACTTCTCTCTTACTTCTTTCTTACTTCTTTCTTACTTCTTTTTACTTCTTTCTTCATTCCTTCTTATTTCTTTCTTACTTCTTTCTTACTTCTTTCTTACTTCTTTCATACTTCTTTGTTCTTTCTTTCTTTCTTCTTACTTTCTTCTTTCTTACTTCTTTCTTACTTCTTTCTTACTTCTTTCTAACTTCATTTTTCTTCTTTCTTTCTTTTTTCATACTTCTTTCTTACTTCTTTCTTACTTCTTTCTTTCTTACTTCTTTCTTACTTCTTTCTTACTTATTTCTTACTTATTTCTTACTTCTTTCTTACTTCTTTCTAACTTCTTTCTTACTTCTTTCTTACTTCTTTCTTACTTCTTTCTTACTTCTTTCTTACTACTTTCTTTCTTACTTCTTTCTTACTTCTTTCATACTTCTTTCTTTCTTACTTCTTTCTTCATTCCTTCTTACTTCTTTTTTTCTTCTTTCTTACTTCTTTTTTACTTCTTTCTTCTTTCTTTCTTACATCTTTCTTACTTCTTTCTTACTTCTTTCTTACTTCTTTCTTACTTCTTTCTTCATTCCTTCTTACTTCTTTCAAACTTCTTTCTTACTTCTTTCTTACTTCTTTCTTACTTCTTTCTTTCTTCTTTCTTACTTCTTTCTTTCTTCTTTCTTACTTCTTTCTTACTTCTTTCTTCATTCCTTCTTACTTCTTTCAAACTTCTTTCTTACTTCTTTCTTACTTCTTTCTTACTTCTTTCTTACTTCTTTATTCTTTCTTTCTTTCTTCTTTCTTACTTCTTTCTTTCTTACTTCTTTATTACTTCTTTATTACTTCTTTCTAACCTCTTTCTTACTTCTTTCTTACTTCTTTCTAACTTCTTTTTTCTTCTTTCTTACTTCTTTCTTACTTCTTTCTTACTTCTTTCTTTCTTCTTCCTTTCTTCTTTCTTACTTCTTTCTTTCTTCTTTCTTACTTCTTTCTTACTTCTTTCTTACTTCTTGCTTACTTCTTTCTTTCTTCTTCTTTCTTTCTTACTTCTTTCTTACTTCTTCGTTACTTCCTTCTTACTTTTTTCTTTCTTCTTTCTTACTTCTTTCATACTTCTTTTTACTTCTTTCATTCTTCTTTCTTACTTCTTTCTTACTTCTTTCTTACTTCATTCTTACTTCTTTCTTTCTTCTTTCTTTCTTCTTTCTTACTTCTTTCTTACTTCTTTCTTACTTCTTTCTAACTTCTTTTTTCTTCTTTCTTACTTCTTTCTTACTTCTTTCTTACTTCTTTCTTTCCTACTTCTTTCTTACTTCTTTCTTACTTCTTTCTTTCCTACTTCTTTCTTACTTCTTTCTTACTTCTTTCCTACTTCTTTCTTACTTCTTTCTTACTTCTTTCTTACTTCTTTCTTTCTTCTTTCTTACTTCTTTCTTACTTCTTTCTTACTTCTTTCTTCATTCCTTCTTACTTCTTTCTTACTTCTTTCTTACTTCTTTCTTACTTCTTTCTTACTTCTTTCTTTCTTCTTTCTTCTTTCTTTCTTACTTCTTTCTTACTTCTTTCTTACTTCTTTCTTACTTCTTTCTTTCTTCTTTCTTACTTCTTTCATACTTCTTTCTTACTTCTTTCGTACTTCTTTCTTCCTTACTTCTTTCTTACTTCTTTTATACTTCTTTCTTACTTTCTTACTTCTTTCTTACTTCTTTCTTACTTCTTTCTTACTTCTTTCTTACTTCTTTGTTCTTTCTTTCTTTCTTACATTCTTCATTCTTACTTCTTTCTTACTTCTTTCTTCATTCCTTCTTACTTCTTTCTTACTTCTTTCTTACTTCTTTCTTACTTCTTTCTTTCTTCTTTCTTACTTCTTTCTTTATTCTTTCTTACTTCTTTCTTACTTCTTTCTTCATTCCTTCTTACTTCTTTCTTACTTCTTTCTTAATTCTTTCTAACTTCTTTTTTCTTCTTTCTTACTTCTTCCTTACTTCTTTCTTTCTTACTTCTTTCTTACTACTTTCTAACTTCTTTTTTCTTCTTTCTTACTTCTTTCTTACTTCTTTCTTTCTTCTTTCTAATTTCTTTCTTACTTCCTTCTTACTTCTTTCTTACTTCTTTCTTACTTCTTTCTTTCTTGTTTCTTACTTCTTTCATACTTCTTACTTCTTTCTTAGTTCTTTCTTCCTTACTTCTTCCTTACTTCTTTCTTACTTCTTTCTTACTTCTTTCTTACTTCTTTCTTACTTCTTTCTTACTTCTCTGTTCTTTCTTTCTTTCTTCTTACTTTCTTCTTTCTTACTTCTTTCTTACTTCTTTCTTCATTCCTTCTTACTTCTTTCTTACTTCTTTCTTACCTCTTTCTTACTTCTTTCTTACTTCTTTCTTACTTCTTTCTTACTTCTTTATTCTTTCTTTCTTTCTCCTTTCTTACTTCTTTCTTTCTTACTTCTTTATTACTTCTTTATTACTTCTTTCTAACCTCTTTCTTACTTCTTTCTTACTTCTTTCTAACTTCTTTTTTCTTCTTTCTTACTTCTTTCTTACTTCTTTCTTACTTTTTTCTTCTTTCTTTCTTACTTCTTTCTTACTTCTTTCTTACTTCTTTCTTACTTCTTTCTTCTTTCTTTTTTTCTTCTTTCTTTCTTCTTTCTTACTTCTTTCTTACTTCTTTCTTACTTCTTTCTAACTTCTTTTTTCTTCTTTCTTACTTCTTTCTTACTTCTTTCTTTCTTACTTCTTTCTTCTTTCTTACTTCTTTCTTACTTCTTTCTTCTTTCTTTCTTACTTCTTTCTTACTTCTTTCTTACTTCTTTCTTCATTCCTTCTTACTTCTTTCTTACTTCTTTCTTACTGCTTTCTTACTTCTTTCATACTTCTTTGTTCTTTCTTTCTTTCTTCTTACTTTCTTCTTTCTTACTTCTTTCTTACTTCTTTCTTACTTCTTTCTAACTTCATTTTTCTTCTTTCTTACTTCTTCTTACTTCTTTCTTACTTCTTTCTTACTTCTTTCTTTCTTACTTCTTTCTTACTTCTTCCCTACTTCTTTCTTACTTCTTTCTTACTTCTTTCTTACTTCTTTCTATCTTCTTTCTTACTTCTTTCATACTTCTTTCTTTCTTCTTTCTTACTTCTTTCTTCATTCCTTCTTTCTTCTTTCTTTCTTCTTTCTTACTTCTTTCTTACTTCTTTCTTCTTTCTTTTTTTCTTCTTTCTTTCTTCTTTCTTACTTCTTTCTTCCTTCTTTCTTACTTCTTTCTAACTTCTTTTTTCTTCTTTCTTACTTCTTTCTAACTTCTTTCTTACTTCTTTCTTACTTCTTTCTTTCTTACTTCTTTCTTCTTTCTTACTTCTTTCTTACTTCTTTCTTCTTTCTTTCTTACTTCTTTCTTAGTTCTTTCTTACTTCTTTCTTCTTTCTTTCTTACTTCTTTCTTACTTCTTTCTTACTTCTTTCTTACTTATTTCTTCATTCCTTCTTACTTCTTTCTTACTTCTTTCTTACTTCTTTCTTACTTCTTTCATACTTCTTTGTTCTTTCTTTCTTTCTTCTTACTTTCTTCTTTCTTACTTCTTTCTTACTTCTTTCTTACTTCTTTCTAACTTCATTTTTCTTCTTTCTTACTTCTTCCTTACTTCCTTCTTACTTCTTTCTTTCTTCTTTCTTACTTCTTTCATATTTCTTTCTTACTTATTTCATTCTTCTTTCTTACTTCTTTCTTACTTCTTTCTTACTTCTTTATTCTTTCTTTCTTTCTTCATTCTTACCTCTTTCTTTCTTACTTTTTATTACTTCTTTCTTTCTTCATTCTTACCTCTTTCTTTCTTACTTTTTATTACTTCTTTATTACTTCTTTCTAACCTCTTTCTTACTTCTTTCTTACTTCTTTCTAACTTCTTTTTTCTTCTTTCTTACTTCTTTCTTACTTCTTTCTTAATTTTTCTTACTTCTTTCTTTCTTACTTCTTTCTTAGTTCTTTCTTCTTTCTTTCTTTCTTCTTTCTTTCTTCTTTCTTACTTCTTTCTTACTTCTTTCTCACTTCTTTCTAACTTCTTTCTTACTTCTTTCTTACTTCTTTCTTACTTCTTTCTTTCTTCTTTCTTACTTCTTTCTTACTTCTTTCTTACTTCTTTCTTACTTCTTTCATACTTCTTTCTTACTTCTTTATTTCTTCTTTCTTTCTTCTTTCTTCTTTCTTACTTCTTTCTTCTTTCTTACTTCTTTGTTACTACTTTCTTCTTTCTTTCTTACTTCTTTCTTACTTCTTTCTTACTTCTTTCTTACTTCTTTCTTACTTCTTTCTTACTTCTATCTTACTTCTATCTTACTTCTTTCTTCATTCCTTCTTACTTCTTTCTTACTTCTTTCTTACTTCTTTCATACTTCTTTGTTCTTTCTTTCTTTCTTCTTACTTTCTTCTTTCTTACTTCTTTCTTACTTCTTTCTTACTTCTTTCTAACTTCTTTTTTCTTCTTTCTTACTTCTTTCTTCCTTCTTTCTTACTTCTTTCTTACTTCTTTCTTTCTTACTTCTTTCATACTTCTTTCTTACTTCTTTCATTCTTCTTTCTCACTTCTTTCTTACTTCTTTCTTACTTCTTTCTTACTTCTTTCTTACTTCTTTCTTACTTCTTTCTTACTTCTTTCTTACTTCTTTCTTACTTCTTTCTTACTTCTATCTTACTTCTTTCTTCATTCCTTCTTACTTCTTTCTTACTTCTTTCTTACTTCTTTCATACTTCTTTGTTCTTTCTTTCTTTCTTCTTACTTTCTTCTTTCTTACTTCTTTCTTACTTCTTTCTTACTTCTTTCTAACTTCTTTTTTCTTCTTTCTTACTTCTTTCTTACTTCTTTCTTACTTCTTTCTTACTTCTTTCTTACTTCTTTCTTTCTTACTTCTTTCATACTTCTTTCTTACTTCTTTCATTCTTCTTTCTTACTTCTTTCTTACTTCTTTATTCATTCCTTCTTACTTCTTCCTTACTTCTTTCTTACTTCTTGCTTACTTCTTTCTTTCTTCTTCTTTCTTTCTTACTTCTTTCTTACTTCTTCCTTACTTCCTTCTTACTTCTTTCTTTCTTCTTTCTTACTTCTTTCATACTTCTTTCTTACTTCTTTCATTCTTCTTTCTTACTTCTTTCTTACTTCTTTCTTACTTATTTGTTCTTTCTTTCTTTCTTACTTTCTTCTTTCTTACTTCTTTCTTACTTCTTTCTTCATTCCTTCTTACTTCTTTCTTACTTCTTTCTTACTTCTTTCTTACTTCTTTCTTACTTCTTTCTTACTTCTTTATTCTTTCTTTCTTTCTCCTTTCTTACTTCTTTCTTTCTTACTTCTTTATTACTTCTTTCTTTCTTCTTTCTTACTTCTTTCTTTCTTCTTTCTTACTTCTTTCATATTTCTTTCTTACTTATTTCATTCTTCTTTCTTACTTCTTTCTTACTTCTTTCTTACTTCTTTCTAACTTCTTTTTTCTTCTTTCTTACTTCTTTCTTACTTCTTTCTTACTTTTTTCTTACTTCTTTCTTTCTTACTTCTTTCTTAGTTCTTTCTTCTTTCTTTCTTTCTTCTTTCTTTCTTCTTTCTTACTTCTTTCTTACTTCTTTCTTACTTCTTTCTAACTTCTTTTTTCTTCTTTCTTACTTCTTTCTTACTTCTTTCTTACTTCTTTCTTTCTTACTTCTTTCATACTTCTTTCTTACTTCTTTATTTCTTCTTTCTTTCTTCTTTCTTCTTTCTTACTTCTTTCTTTTTTCTTACTTCTTTGTTACTACTTTCTTCTTTCTTTCTTACTTCTTTCTTACTTCTTTCTTACTTCTTTCTTACTTCTATCTTACTTCTTTCTTCATTCCTTCTTACTTCTTTCTTACTTCTTTCTTACTTCTTTCATACTTCTTTGTTCTTTCTTTCTTTCTTCTTACTTTCTTCTTTCTTACTTCTTTCTTACTTCTTTCTTACTTCTTTCTAACTTCTTTTTTCTTCTTTCTTACTTCTTTCTTCCTTCTTTCTTACTTCTTTCTTACTTCTTTCTTACTTCTTTCTTACTTCTTTATAACTTCTTTTTTCTTCTTTCTTACTTCTTTCTTACTTCTTTCTAACTTCTTTCTTACTTCCTTCTTTCTTACTTCTTTCTTCTTTCTTACTTCTTTCTTACTTCTTTCTTCTTTCTTTCTTACTTCTTTCTTCTTTCTTTCTTACTTCTTTCTTACTTCTTTCTTCTTTCTTTCTTACTTCTTTCTTACTTCTTTATTCTTTCTTTCTTTCTCCTTTCTTACTTCTTTCTTTCTTACTTCTTTCTTACTTCTTTCTTACTTCTTTCTTACTTATTTCTTACTTCTTTCTTCTTCCTTTTTTCTTCTTTCTTTCTTCTTTCTTACTTCTTTCTTACTTCTTTCTTACTTCTTTCTAACTTCTTTTTTCTTCTTTCTTACTTCTTTCTAACTTCTTTCTTACTTCTTTCTTACTTCTTTCTTTCTTACTTCTTTCTTCTTTCTTACTTCTTTCTTACTTCTTTCTTCTTTCTTTCTTACTTCTTTCTTACTTCTTTCTTACTTCTTTCTTCTTTCTTTCTTACTTCTTTCTTACTTCTTTCTTACTTCTTTCTTCATTCCTTCTTACTTCTTTCTTACTTCTTTCTTACTGCTTTCTTACTTCTTTCATACTTCTTTGTTCTTTCTTTCTTTCTTCTTACTTTCTTCTTTCTTACTTCTTTCTTACTTCTTTCTTACTTCTTTCTTTCTTACTTCTTTCTTACTTCTTTCCTACTTATTTCTTACTTCTTTCTTACTTCTTTCTTACTTCTTTCTATCTTCTTTCTATCTTCTTTCTTACTTCTTTCTTACTTCTTTCTTACTTCTTTCTTTCTTACTTCTTTCTTACTTCTTTCATACTTCTTTCTTTCTTCTTTCTTACTTCTTTCTTCATTCCTTCTTTCTTCTTTCTTTCTTCTTTCTTACTTCTTTCTTACTTCTTTCTTCTTTCTTTTTTTCTTCTTTCTTTCTTCTTTCTTACTTCTTTCTTCCTTCTTTCTTACTTCTTTCTAACTTCTTTTTTCTTCTTTCTTACTTCTTTCTAACTTCTTTCTTACTTCTTTCTTACTTCTTTCTTTCTTACTTCTTTCTTCTTTCTTACTTCTTTCTTACTCCTTTCTTCTTTCTTTCTTACTTCTTTCTTACTTCTTTCTTACTTCTTTCTTCTTTCTTTCTTACTTCTTTCTTACTTCTTTCTTAATTCTTTCTTCATTCCTTCTAACTTCTTTCTTACTCTTTCTTACTTCTTTCTTACTTCTTTCATACTTCTTTGTTCTTTCTTTCTTTCTTCTTACTTTCTTCTTTCTTACTTCTTTCTTACTTCTTTCTTACTTCTTTCTAACTTCATTTTTCTTCTTTCTTACTTCTTTCTTACTTCTTTCTTACTTCTTTCTAACTTCTTTCTTACTTCTTTCTTTCTTCTTCTTTCTTTCTTACTTCTTTCTTACTTCTTCCTTACTTCCTTCTTCTTTCTTTCTTCTTTCTTACTTCTTTCATATTTCTTTCTTACTTATTTCATTCTTCTTTCTTACTTCTTTCTTACTTCTTTCTTCTTTCTTTCTTACTTCTTTCTTACTTCTTTATTCTTTCTTTCTTTCTTCATTCTTACCTCTTTCTTTCTTACTTTTTATTACTTCTTTATTACTTCTTTCTAACCTCTTTCTTACTTCTTTCTTACTTCTTTCTAACTTCTTTTTTCTTCTTTCTTACTTCTTTCTTACTTCTTTCTTACTTTTTTCTTACTTCTTTCTTTCTTACTTCTTTCTTAGTTCTTTCTTCTTTCTTTCTTTCTTCTTTCTTTCTTCTTTCTTACTTCTTTCTTAATTCTTTCTTAATTCTTTCTAACTTCTTTTTTCTTCTTTCTTACTTCTTTCTTACTTCTTTCTTACTTCTTTCTTACTTCTTTCTTTCTTACTTCTTTTTTACTTCTTTCTTACTTCTTTCTTCTTTCTTTCTTACTTCTTTCTTACTTCTTTCTAACTTCTTTTTTCTTCTTTCTTACTTCTTTCTTACTTCTTTCTTACTTTTTTCTTACTTCTTTCTTTCTTACTTCTTTCTTAGTTCTTTCTTCTTTCTTTCTTTCTTCTTTCTTTCTTCTTTCTTACTTCTTTCTTACTTCTTTCTTAATTCTTTCTAACTTCTTTTTTCTTCTTTCTTACTTCTTTCTTACTTCTTTCTTACTTCTTTCTTTCTTACTTCTTTCTTACTTCTTTCTTACTTCTTTCTTACTTCTTTCTTACTTCTTTCATACTTCTTTCTTACTTCTTTATTTCTTCTTTCTTTCTTCTTTCTTCTTTCTTACTTCTTTCTTCTTTCTTACTTCTCTGTTACTACTTTCTTCTTTCTTTCTTATTTCTTTCTTACTTCTTTCTTACTTCTTTCTTACTTCTTTCTTACTTCTTTCTTACTTCTATCTTACTTCTTTCTTCATTCCTTCTTACTTCTTTCTTACTTCTTTCTTACTTCTTTCATACTTCTTTGTTCTTTCTTTCTTTCTTCTTACTTTCTTCTTTCTTACTTCTTTCTTACTTCTTTCTTACTTCTTTCTAACTTCTTTTTTCTTCTTTCTTACTTCTTTCTTCCTTCTTTCTTACTTCTTTCTTACTTCTTTCTTTCTTACTTCTTTCATACTTCTTTCTTACTTCTTTCATTCTTCTTTCTTACTTCTTTCTTACTACTTTCTTACTTCTTTCTTACTTCTTTCTTACTTCTATCTTACTTCTTTCTTCATTCCTTCTTACTACTTTCTTACTTCTTTCTGACTTCTTTCATACTTCTTTGTTCTTTCTTTCTTTCTTCTTACTTTCTTCTTTCTTACTTCTTTCTTACTTCTTTCTTACTTCTTTCTAACTTCTTTTTTCTTCTTTCTTACTTCTTTCTTACTTCTTTCTTACTTCTTTCTTACTTCTTTCTTTCTTACTTCTTTCATACTTCTTTCTTACTTCTTTCATTCTTCTTTCTTACTTCTTTCTTACTTCTTTATTCATTCCTTCTTACTTCTTCCTTACTTCTTTCTTACTTCTTGCTTACTTCTTTCTTTCTTCTTCTTTCTTTCTTACTTCTTCCTTACTTCTTCCTTACTTCCTTCTTACTTCTTTCTTTCTTCTTTCTTACTTCTTTCATACTTCTTTCTTACTTCTTTCATTCTTCTTTCTTACTTCTTTCTTACTTCTTTCTTACTTCTTTGTTCTTTCTTTCTTTCTTACTTTCTTCTTTCTTACTTCTTTCTTACTTCTTTCTTCCTTCCTTCTTACTTCTTTCTTACTTCTTTCTTACTTCGTTCTTACTTCTTTCTTACTTCTTTATTCTTTCTTTCTTTCTTCATTCTTACTTCTTTCTTTCTTACTTCTTTATTACTTCTTTATTACTTCTTTCTAACCTCTTTCTTACTTCTTTCTTACTTCTTTCTAACTTCTTTTTTCTTCTTTCTTACTTCTTTCTTACTTCTTTCTTACTTTTTTCTTACTTCTTTCTTTCTCACTTCTTTCTTAGTTCTTTCTTCTTTCTTTCTTTCTTCTTTCTTTCTTCTTTCTTACTTCTTTCTTACTTCTTTCTTACTTCTTTCTAACTTCTTTCTTACTTCTTTCTTACTTCTTTCTTACTTCTTTCTTACTTCTTTCTTACTTCTTTCTAACTTCTTTCTAACTTCTTTCTTACTTCTTTCTAACTTCTTTCTTACTTCTTTCTTACTTCTTTCTTTCTTACTTCTTTCTTACTTCTTTCTTACTTCTTTCTTACTTCTTTCTTTCTTCTTTCTTACTTCTTTCTTACTTCTTTCTTTCTTACTTCTTTCTTACTTCTTTCTTACTTCTTTCTTACTTATTTCTTACTTCTTTCTAACTTCTTTCTTACTTCTTTCTTACTTCTTTCTAACTTCTTTCTTACTTCTTTCTTACTTCTTTCTTTCTTGCTTCTTTCTTACTTCTTTCATACTTCTTTCTTTCTTCTTCCTTACTTCTTTCTTCTTTCTTTCTTACATTTTTCTTACTTCTTTCTTACTTCTTCCTTACTTCTTTCTTACTTCTTTCTTCATTCCTTCTTACTTCTTTCTTACTTCTTTCTTACTCCTTTCTTACTTCTTTCTTACTTCTTTCTTACTTCTTTCTTCATTCCTTCTTACTTATTTCAAACTTCTTTCTTACTTCTTTCTTACTTCTTTCTTACTTCTTTCTTTCTTCTTTCTTACTTCTTTCTTTCTTCTTTCTTACTTCTTTCTTACTTCTTTCTTCTTTCTTTCTTACTACTTTCTTGCTACTTTCTTACTTCTTTCTTACTTCTTTCTTCTTTCTTACTTATTTATTCATTCCTTCTTACTTCTTTCTTACTTCTTTCTTACTTCTTGCTTACTTTTTTCTTTCTTCTTCTTTCTTTCTTACTTCTTTCTTACTTCTTCCTTACTTCCTTCTTACTTCTTTCTTTCTTCTTTCTTACTTCCTTCATACTTCTTTCTTACTTCTTTCATTCTTCTTTCTTACTTCTTTCTTACTTCTTTCTTACTTTTTTCTTACTTCTTTCTTTCTTACTTCTTTCTTAGTTCTTTCTTCTTTCTTTCTTTCTTCTTTCTTTCTTCTTTCTTACTTCTTTCTTACTTCTTTCTTACTTCTTTCTAACTTCTTTTTTCTTCTTTCTTACTTCTTTCTTACTTCTTTCTTACTTCTTTCTTTCTTACTTCTTTCATACTTCTTTCTTACTTCTTTATTTCTTCTTTCTTTCTTCTTTCTTCTTTCTTACTTCTTTCTTCTTTCTTACTTCTTTGTTACTACTTTCTTCTTTCTTTCTTACTTCTTTCTTACTTCTTTCTTACTTCTTTCTTACTTCTTTCTTACTTCTTTCTTACTTCTATCTTACTTCTTTCTTCATTCCTTCTTACTTCTTTCTTACTTCTTTCTTACTTCTTTCATACTTCTTTGTTCTTTCTTTCTTTCTTCTTACTTTCTTCTTTCTTACTTCTTTCTTACTTCTTTCTTACTTCTTTCTAACTTCTTTTTTCTTCTTTCTTGCTTCTTTCTTCCTTCTTTCTTACTTCTTTCTTACTTCTTTCTTACTTCTTTCTTACTTCTTTCTAACTTCTTTTTTCTTCTTTCTTACTTCTTTCTTACTTCTTTCTAACTTCTTTCTTACTTCTTTCTTTCTTACTTCTTTCTTCTTTCTTACTTCTTTCTTACTTCTTTCTTCTTTCTTTCTTACTTCTTTCTTACTTCTTTCTTACTTCTTTCTTCTTTCTTTCTTACTTCTTTCTTACTTCTTTATTCTTTCTTTCTTTCTCCTTTCTTACTTCTTTCTTTCTTACTTCTTTATTACTTCTTTATTACTTCTTTCTAACCTCTTTCTTACTTCTTTCTTACTTCTTTCTAACTTCTTTTTTCTTCTTTCTTACTTCTTTCTTACTTCTTTCTTACTTCTTTCTTCTTCCTTTTTTCTTCTTTCTTTCTTCTTTCTTACTTCTTTCTTACTTCTTTCTTACTTCTTTCTAACTTCTTTTTTCTTCTTTCTTTCTTCTTTCTAACTTCTTTCTTACTTCTTTCTTACTTCTTTCTTTCTTACTTCTTTCTTCTTTCTTACTTCTTTCTTACTTCTTTCTTCTTTCTTTCTTACTTCTTTCTTACTTCTTTCTTACTTCTTTCTTACTTCTTTCTTACTTCTTTCTTACTTCTTTCTTTCTTCTTTCTTCTTTCTTTCTTACTTCTTTCTTACTTCTTTCTTACTTCCTTCTTAATTCTTTCTTTCTTCTTTCTTACTTCTTTCATACTTCTTTCTTACTTCTTTCTTCCTTACTTCTTTCTTACTTCTTTCTTACTTCTTTCTTACTTCTCTCTTACTTCTTCTTTACTTCTTTCTTACTTCTTTCTTACTTCTTTGTTCTTTCTTTCTTTCTTCTTACTTTCTTCTTTCTTAATTCTTTCTTACTTCTTTCTTCATTCCTTCTTACTTCTTTCTTACTTCTTTCTTACTTCTTTCTTACTTCTTTCTTACTTCTTTATTCTTTCTTTCTTCTTTCTTACTTCTTTCTTTCTTACTTCTTTATTACTTCTTTATTACTTCTTTCTAACCTCTTTCTTACTTCTTTCTAACTTCTTTTTTCTTCTTTCTTACTTCTTTCTTACTTCTTTCTAAATTCTTTTTTCTTCTTTCTTACTTCTTTCTTACTTCTTTCTAACTTCTTTCTTACTTCTTTCTTACTTCTTTCTTTCTTGCTTCTTTCTTACTTCTTTCATACTTCTTTCTTTCTTCTTCCTTACTTCTTTCTTCTTTCTTTCTTACATTTTTCTTACTTCTTTCTTACTTCTTCCTTACTTCTTTCTTACTTCTTTCTTCATTCCTTCTTACTTCTTTCTTACTTCTTTCTTACTCCTTTCTTACTTCTTTCTTACTTCTTTCTTACTTCTTTCTTCATTCCTTCTTACTTATTTCAAACTTCTTTCTTACTTCTTTCTTACTTCTTTCTTACTTCTTTCTTTCTTCTTTCTTACTTCTTTCTTTCTTCTTTCTTACTTCTTTCTTACTTCTTTCTTCTTTCTTTCTTACTACTTTCTTACTACTTTCTTACTTCTTTCTTACTTCTTTCTTCTTTCTTACTTATTTATTCATTCCTTCTTACTTCTTTCTTACTTCTTTCTTACTTCTTGCTTACTTTTTTCTTTCTTCTTCTTTCTTTCTTACTTCTTTCTTACTTCTTCCTTACTTCCTTCTTACTTCTTTCTTTCTTCTTTCTTACTTCCTTCATACTTCTTTCTTACTTCTTTCATTCTTCTTTCTTACTTCTTTCTTACTTCTTTCTTACTTTTTTCTTACTTCTTTCTTTCTTACTTCTTTCTTAGTTCTTTCTTCTTTCTTTCTTTCTTCTTTCTTTCTTCTTTCTTACTTCTTTCTTACTTCTTTCTTACTTCTTTCTAACTTCTTTTTTCTTCTTTCTTACTTCTTTCTTACTTCTTTCTTACTTCTTTCTTTCTTACTTCTTTCATACTTCTTTCTTACTTCTTTATTTCTTCTTTCTTTCTTCTTTCTTCTTTCTTACTTCTTTCTTCTTTCTTACTTCTTTGTTACTACTTTCTTCTTTCTTTCTTACTTCTTTCTTACTTCTTTCTTACTTCTTTCTTACTTCTTTCTTACTTCTTTCTTACTTCTATCTTACTTCTTTCTTCATTCCTTCTTACTTCTTTCTTACTTCTTTCTTACTTCTTTCATACTTCTTTGTTCTTTCTTTCTTTCTTCTTACTTTCTTCTTTCTTACTTCTTTCTTACTTCTTTCTTACTTCTTTCTAACTTCTTTTTTCTTCTTTCTTGCTTCTTTCTTCCTTCTTTCTTACTTCTTTCTTACTTCTTTCTTACTTCTTTCTTACTTCTTTCTAACTTCTTTTTTCTTCTTTCTTACTTCTTTCTTACTTCTTTCTAACTTCTTTCTTACTTCTTTCTTTCTTACTTCTTTCTTCTTTCTTACTTCTTTCTTACTTCTTTCTTCTTTCTTTCTTACTTCTTTCTTACTTCTTTCTTACTTCTTTCTTCTTTCTTTCTTACTTCTTTCTTACTTCTTTATTCTTTCTTTCTTTCTCCTTTCTTACTTCTTTCTTTCTTACTTCTTTATTACTTCTTTATTACTTCTTTCTAACCTCTTTCTTACTTCTTTCTTACTTCTTTCTAACTTCTTTTTTCTTCTTTCTTACTTCTTTCTTACTTCTTTCTTACTTCTTTCTTCTTCCTTTTTTCTTCTTTCTTTCTTCTTTCTTACTTCTTTCTTACTTCTTTCTTACTTCTTTCTAACTTCTTTTTTCTTCTTTCTTTCTTCTTTCTAACTTCTTTCTTACTTCTTTCTTACTTCTTTCTTTCTTACTTCTTTCTTCTTTCTTACTTCTTTCTTACTTCTTTCTTCTTTCTTTCTTACTTCTTTCTTACTTCTTTCTTACTTCTTTCTTACTTCTTTCTTACTTCTTTCTTACTTCTTTCTTTCTTCTTTCTTCTTTCTTTCTTACTTCTTTCTTACTTCTTTCTTACTTCCTTCTTAATTCTTTCTTTCTTCTTTCTTACTTCTTTCATACTTCTTTCTTACTTCTTTCTTCCTTACTTCTTTCTTACTTCTTTCTTACTTCTTTCTTACTTCTCTCTTACTTCTTCTTTACTTCTTTCTTACTTCTTTCTTACTTCTTTGTTCTTTCTTTCTTTCTTCTTACTTTCTTCTTTCTTAATTCTTTCTTACTTCTTTCTTCATTCCTTCTTACTTCTTTCTTACTTCTTTCTTACTTCTTTCTTACTTCTTTCTTACTTCTTTATTCTTTCTTTCTTCTTTCTTACTTCTTTCTTTCTTACTTCTTTATTACTTCTTTATTACTTCTTTCTAACCTCTTTCTTACTTCTTTCTAACTTCTTTTTTCTTCTTTCTTACTTCTTTCTTACTTCTTTCTAAATTCTTTTTTCTTCTTTCTTACTTCTTTCTTACTTCTTTCTTACTTCTTTCTTACTTCTTTCTTTCTTCTTTCTTACTTCTTTCTTACTTCTTTCTTCTTTCTTTCTTACTTCTTTCTTACTTCTTTCTTACTTCTTCCTTACTTCTTTCTTACTTCTTTCTTACTTCTTTCTTCATTCCTTCTTACTTCTTTCATACTTCTTGCTTAGTTCTTTCTTACTTCTTTCATACTTCTTTGTTCTTTCTTTCTTTCTTCCTACTTTCTTCTTTCTTACTTCTTTCTTACTTCTTTCTTACTTCTTTCTTACTTCTTTCTAACTTCATTTTTCTTCTTTCTTACTTCTTTCTTACTTCTTTCTTACTTCTTTCCTACTTATTTCTTACTTCTTTCTTACTTCTTTCTAACTTCTTTCTAACTTCTTTCTTAATTCTTTCTTACTTCTTTCTTACTTCTTTCTTACTTCTTTCTTTCTTACTTCTTTCTTACTTCTTTCATACGTCTTTCTTTCTTCTTTCTTACTTCTTTCTTCATTCCTTCTTACTTCTTTCTTTCTTCTTTCTTACTTCTTTCTTACTTCTTTCTTCTTTCTTTCTTACTTCTTTCTTACTTCTTTCTTACTTCTTCCTTACTTCTTTCTTTCTTCTTTCTTACTTCTTTCTTACTTCTTTCTTTCTTACTTCTTTCTTACTTCTTTCTTACTTCTTTCTTACTTATTTCTTACTTCTTTCTAACTTCTTTCTTACTTCTTTCTTACTTCTTTCTTCATTACTTCTTACTTCTTTCTTACTTCTTTCTTACTTCTTTCTTCATTCCTTCTTACTTATTTCAAACTTCTTTCTTACTTCTTTCTTACTTCTTTCTTACTTCTTTCTTTCTTCTTTCTTACTTCTTTCTTTCTTCTTTCTTACTTCTTTCTTACTTCTTTCTTCTTTCTTTCTTACTTCTTTCTTACTTCTTTCTTCTTTCTTTCTTACTACTTTCTTTCTTCTTCTTTCTTTCTTACTTCTTTCTTACTTCTTCCTTACTTCCTTCTTACTTCTTTCTTTCTTCTTTCTTACTTCCTTCATACTTCTTTCTTACTTCTTTCATTCTTCTTTCTTACTTCTTTCTTACTTCTTTCTTACTTTTTTCTTACTTCTTTCTTTCTTACTTCTTTCTTAGTTCTTTCTTCTTTCTTTCTTTCTTCTTTCTTTCTTCTTTCTTACTTCTTTCTTACTTCTTTCTTACTTCTTTCTAACTTCTTTTTTCTTCTTTCTTCTTTCTTACTTCTTTCTTACTTCTTTCTTACTTCTTTCTTTCTTACTTCTTTCATACTTCTTTCTTACTTCTTTATTTCTTCTTTCTTTCTTCTTTCTTCTTTCTTACTTCTTTCTTCTTTCTTACTTCTTTGTTACTACTTTCTTCTTTCTTTCTTACTTCTTTCTTACTTCTTTCTTACTTCTTTCTTACTTCTTTCTTACTTCTTTCTTACTTCTATCTTACTTCTTTCTTCATTCCTTCTTACTTCTTTCTTACTTCTTTCTTACTTCTTTCTTCTTTCTTTCTTACTTCTTTCTTACTTCTTTCTTACTTCTTTCTTCATTCCTTCTTACTTCTTTCTTACTTCTTTCTTACTGCTTTCTTACTTCTTTCATACTTCTTTGTTCTTTCTTTCTTTCTTCTTACTTTCTTCTTTCTTACTTCTTTCTTACTTCTTTCTTACTTCTTTCTAACTTCATTTTTCTTCTTTCTTACTTCTTTCTTACTTCTTTCTTACTTCTTTCTTACTTCTTTCTTTCTTACTTCTTTCTTACTTCTTTCCTACTTATTTCTTACTTCTTTCTTACTTCTTTCTTACTTCTTTCTATCTTCTTTCTTACTTCTTTCTTACTTCTTTCTTACTTCTTTCTTTCTTACTTCTTTCTTACTTCTTTCATACTTCTTTCTTTCTTCTTTCTTACTTCTTTCTTCATTCCTTCTTTCTTCTTTCTTTCTTCTTTCTTACTTCTTTCTTACTTCTTTCTTCTTTCTTTTTTTCTTCTTTCTTTCTTCTTTCTTACTTCTTTCTTCCTTCTTTCTTACTTCTTTCTAACTTCTTTTTTCTTCTTTCTTACTTCTTTCTAACTTCTTTATTACTTCTTTCTTACTTCTTTCTTTCTTACTTCTTTCTTCTTTCTTACTTCTTTCTTACTCCTTTCTTCTTTCTTTCTTACTTCTTTCTTACTTCTTTCTTCTTTCTTTCTTACTTCTTTCTTACTTCTTTCTTACTTCTTTCTTACTTCTTTCTTCATTCCTTCTTACTTCTTTCTTACTTCTTTCTTACTTCTTTCTTACTTCTTTCTAACTTCATTTTTCTTCTTTCTTACTTCTTTCTTACTTCTTTCTTACTTCTTTCTTACTTCTTTCTTACTTCTTTATTCATTCCTTCTTACTTCTTTCTTACTTCTTTCTTACTTCTTTCTTACTTCTTTCTTTCTTCTTCTTTCTTTCTTACTTCTTTCTTACTTCTTCCTTACTTCCTTCTTACTTCTTTCTTTCTTCTTTATTACTTCTTTCATATTTCTTTCTTACTTATTTCATTCTTCTTTCTTACTTCTTTCTTACTTCTTTCTTCATTCCTTCTTACTTCTTTCTTACTTCTTTATTCTTTCTTTCTTTCTTCATTCTTACCTCTTTCTTTCTTACTTTTTATTACTTCTTTATTACTTCTTTCTAACCTCTTTCTTACTTCTTTCTTACTTCTTTCTAACTTCTTTCTTACTTCTTTCTTTCTTCCTCTTTTCTTTCTTACTTCTTTCTTACTTCTTCCTTACTTCCTTCTTCTTTCTTTCTTCTTTCTTACTTCTTTCATATTTCTTTCTTACTTATTTCATTCTTCTTTCTTACTTCTTTCTTACTTCTTTCTTCTTTCTTTCTTACTTCTTTCTTACTTCTTTATTCTTTCTTTCTTTCTTCATTCTTACCTCTTTCTTTCTTACTTTTTATTACTTCTTTATTACTTCTTTCTAACCTCTTTCTTACTTCTTTCTTTCTTACTTCTTTCTAACTTCTTTTTTCTTCTTTCTTACTTCTTTCTTACTTCTTTCTTACTTTTTTCTTACTTCTTTCTTTCTTACTTCTTTCTTAGTTCTTTCTTCTTTCTTTCTTTCTTCTTTCTTTCTTCTTTCTTACTTCTTTCTTACTTCTTTCTTAATTCTTTCTAACTTCTTTTTTCTTCTTTCTTACTTCTTTCTTACTTCTTTCTTACTTCTTTCTTACTTCTTTCTTTCTTACTTCTTTCTTACTTCTTTCTTACTTCTTTCTTACTTCTTTCATACTTCTTTCTTACTTCTTTATTTCTCCTTTCTTTCTTCTTTCTTCTTTCTTACTTCTTTCTTCTTTCTTACTTCTTTGTTACTACTTTCTTCTTTCTTTCTTACTTCTTTCTTACTTCTTTCTTACTTCTTTCTTACTTCTTTCTTACTTCTTTCTTACTTCTATCTTACTTCTTTCTTCATTCCTTCTTACTTCTTTCTTACTTCTTTCTTACTTCTTTCATACTTCTTTGTTCTTTCTTTCTTTCTTCTTACTTTCTTCTTTCTTACTTCTTTCTTACTTCTTTCTTACTTCTTTCTTACTTCTTTCTAACTTCTTTTTTCTTCTTTCTTACTTCTTTCTTCCTTCTTTCTTACTTCTTTCTTACTTCTTTCTTTCTTACTTCTTTCATACTTCTTTCTTACTTCTTTCATTCTTCTTTCTTACTTCTTTCTTCTTTCTTACTTCTTTCTTACTTCTTTCTTACTTCTTTCTTACTTCTTTCTTACTTCTATCTTACTTCTTTCTTCATTCCTTCTTACTTCTTTCTTACTTCTTTCTTACTTCTTTCATACTTCTTTGTTCTTTCTTTCTTTCTTCTTACTTTCTTCTTTCTTACTTCTTTCTTACTTCTTTCTTACTGCTTTCTAACTTCTTTTTTCTTCTTTCTTACTTCTTTCTTACTTCTTTCTTACTTCTTTCTTACTTCTTTCTTACTTCTTTCATTCTTCTTTCTTACTTCTTTCTTACTTCTTTATTCATTCCTTCTTACTTCTTCCTTACTTCTTTCTTACTTCTTGCTTACTTCTTTCTTTCTTCTTCTTTCTTTCTTACTTCTTTCTTACTTCTTCCTTACTTCCTTCTTACTTCTTTCTTTCTTCTTTCTTACTTCTTTCATTCTTCTTTCTTACTTCTTTCTTACTTCTTTCTTACTTCTTTGTTCTTTCTTTCTTTCTTACTTTCTTCTTTCTTACTTCTTTCTTACTTCTTTCTTCCTTCCTTCTTACTTCTTTCTTACTTCTTTCTTACTTCGTTCTTACTTCTTTCTTACTTCTTTATTCTTTCTTTCTTTCTTCATTCTTACTTCTTTCTTTCTTACTTCTTTATTACTTCTTTATTACTTCTTTCTAACCTCTTTCTTACTTCTTTCTTACTTCTTTCTAACTTCTTTTTTCTTCTTTCTTACTTCTTTCTTACTTCTTTCTTACTTTTTTCTTACTTCTTTCTTTCTCACTTCTTTCTTAGTTCTTTCTTCTTTCTTTCTTTCTTCTTTCTTTCTTCTTTCTTACTTCTTTCTTACTTCTTTATTCTTTCTTTCTTTCTTCATTCTTACTTCTTTCTTTCTTACTTCTTTATTACTTCTTTATTACTTCTTTCTAACCTCTTTCTTACTTCTTTCTTACTTCTTTCTAACTTCTTTGTTCTTCTTTCTTACTTCTTTCTTACTTCTTTCTTAATTCTTTCTTACTTCTTTCTTTCTTTCTTCTTTCTTTCTTCTTTCTTACTTCTTTCTTACTTCTTTCTTACTTCTTTCTAACTTATTTTTTCTTCTTTCTTACTTCTTTCTTACTTCTTTCTTACTTCTTTCTTACTTCTTTCTTACTTCTTTCTTTCTTTCTTCTTTCTTTCTTCTTTCTTACTTCTTTCTTACTTCTTTCTTACTTCTTTCTAACTTATTTTTTCTTCTTTCTTACTTCTTTCTTACTTCTTTCTTATTTCTTTCTTACTTCTTTCTTACTTCTTTCTTTCTTCTTTCTTACTTCTTTCATACTTCTTTCTTACTTCTTTCTTTCTTCTTTCTTCTTTCTTACTTCTTTGTTACTACTTTCTTCTTTCTTTCTTACCTCTTTCTTACTTCTTTCTTACTTCTTTCTTACTTCTTTCTTACTTCTATCTTACTTCTTTCTTCATTCCTTCTTACTTCTTTCTTACTTCTTTCTTACTTCTTTCATACTTCTTTGTTCTTTCTTTCTTTCTTCTTACTTTCTTCTTTCTTACTTCTTTCTTACTTCTTTCTAACTTCATTTTTCTTCTTTCTTACTTCTTTCTTACTTCTTTCTTACTTCTTTCTTACTTCTTTCTTACTTCTTTCTTACTTCTTTCTTTCTTCTTTCTTACTTCTTTCTTACTTCTTTCTTCTTTCTTTCTTACTTCTTTCTTACTTCTTTCATTCTTCTTCCTTACTTCTTTCTTACTTCTTTCTTACTTCTTTCTTCATTCCTTCTTACTTCTTTCATACTTCTTGCTTAGTTCTTTCTTACTTCTTTCATACTTCTTTCTTACTTCTTTCTAACTTCTTTTTTCTTCTTTCTTACTTCTTTCTTCCTTCTTTCTTACTTCTTTCTTACTTCTTTCTTTCTTACTTCTTTCATACTTCTTTCTTACTTCTTTCATTCTTCTTTCTTACTTCTTTCTTCTTTCTTACTTCTTTCTTACTTCTTTCTTACTTCTTTCTTACTTCTTTCTTACTTCTATCTTACTTCTTTCTTCATTCCTTCTTACTTCTTTCTTACTTCTTTCTTACTTCTTTCATACTTCTTTGTTCTTTCTTTCTTTCTTCTTACTTTCTTCTTTCTTACTTCTTTCTTACTTCTTTCTTACTTCTTTCTAACTTCTTTTTTCTTCTTTCTTACTTCTTTCTTACTTCTTTCTTACTTCTTTCTTACTTCTTTCTTACTTCTTTCATTCTTCTTTCTTACTTCTTTCTTACTTCTTTATTCATTCCTTCTTACTTCTTCCTTACTTCTTTCTTACTTCTTGCTTACTTCTTTCTTTCTTCTTCTTTCTTTCTTACTTCTTTCTTACTTCTTCCTTACTTCCTTCTTACTTCTTTCTTTCTTCTTTCTTACTTCTTTCTTCCTTCCTTCTTACTTCTTTCTTACTTCTTTCTTACTTCGTTCTTACTTCTTTCTTACTTCTTTATTCTTTCTTTCTTTCTTCATTCTTACTTCTTTCTTTCTTACTTCTTTATTACTTCTTTATTACTTCTTTCTAACCTCTTTCTTACTTCTTTCTTACTTCTTTCTAACTTCTTTTTTCTTCTTTCTTACTTCTTTCTTACTTCTTTCTTACTTTTTTCTTACTTCTTTCTTTCTCACTTCTTTCTTAGTTCTTTCTTCTTTCTTTCTTTCTTCTTTCTTTCTTCTTTCTTACTTCTTTCTTACTTCTTTATTCTTTCTTTCTTTCTTCATTCTTACTTCTTTCTTTCTTACTTCTTTATTACTTCTTTATTACTTCTTTCTAACCTCTTTCTTACTTCTTTCTTACTTCTTTCTAACTTCTTTGTTCTTCTTTCTTACTTCTTTCTTACTTCTTTCTTAATTCTTTCTTACTTCTTTCTTTCTTTCTTCTTTCTTTCTTCTTTCTTACTTCTTTCTTACTTCTTTCTTACTTCTTTCTAACTTATTTTTTCTTCTTTCTTACTTCTTTCTTACTTCTTTCTTACTTCTTTCTTACTTCTTTCTTACTTCTTTCTTTCTTTCTTCTTTCTTTCTTCTTTCTTACTTCTTTCTTACTTCTTTCTTACTTCTTTCTAACTTATTTTTTCTTCTTTCTTACTTCTTTCTTACTTCTTTCTTATTTCTTCCTTACTTCTTTCTTACTTCTTTCTTTCTTCTTTCTTACTTCTTTCATACTTCTTTCTTACTTCTTTCTTTCTTCTTTCTTCTTTCTTACTTCTTTGTTACTACTTTCTTCTTTCTTTCTTACCTCTTTCTTACTTCTTTCTTACTTCTTTCTTACTTCTTTCTTACTTCTATCTTACTTCTTTCTTCATTCCTTCTTACTTCTTTCTTACTTCTTTCTTACTTCTTTCATACTTCTTTGTTCTTTCTTTCTTTCTTCTTACTTTCTTCTTTCTTACTTCTTTCTTACTTCTTTCTAACTTCATTTTTCTTCTTTCTTACTTCTTTCTTACTTCTTTCTTACTTCTTTCTTACTTCTTTCTTACTTATTTCTTACTTCTTTCTTACTTCTTTCTAACTTCTTTCTAACTTCTTTCTTACTTCTTTCTTACTTCTTTCTTACTTCTTTCTTACTTCTTTCTTTCTTACTTCTTTCTTACTTCTTTCATACTTCTTTCTTTCTTCTTTCTTACTTCTTTCTTCATTCCTTCTTACTTCTTTCTTTCTTCTTTCTTACTTCTTTCTTACTTCTTTCTTCTTTCTTTCTTACTTCTTTCTAACTTCTTTTTTCTTCTTTCTTCCTTCTTTCTTCCTTCTTTCTTCCTTCTTTCTTACTTCTTTCTTTCTTACTTCTTTCTTACTTCTTTCTTACTTCTTTCTTACTTCTTTATTACTTCTTTCTGATTCTTTCTTACTTCTTACTTACTTCTTTCTTACTTCTTTATTACTTCTTTCTGATTCTTTCTTACTTCTTTCTTACTTCTTTCTTACTTCTTTCTTACTTCTTTCTTCATTCCTTCTTACTTCTTTCTTACTTCTTTCTTTCTTACTTCTTTCTTACTTCTTTCTTACATCTTTCTTTCTTCTTTCTTCTTTCTTTCTTACTTCTTTCTTACTTCTTTCTTACTTCCTTCTTACTTCTTTCTTACTTCTCTCTTACTTCTTCCTTACTTCTTTCTTACTTCTTTCTTACTTCTTTGTTCTTTCTTTCTTTCTTCTTACTTTCTTCTTTCTTACTTCTTTCTTACTTCTTTCTTCATTCCTTCTTACTTCTTTCTTACTTCTTTCTTACTTCTTTCTTACTTCTTTCTTACTTCTTTATTCTTTCTTTCTTTCTTCTTTCTTACTCCTTTCTTTCTTACTTCTTTATTACTTCTTTATTACTTCTTTCTAACCTCTTTCTTACTTCTTTCTAACTTCTTTTTTCTTCTTTCTTACTTCTTTCTTACTTCTTTCTAAATTCTTTTTTCTTCTTTCTTACTTCTTTCTTACTTCTTTCTTACTTCTTTCTTACTTCTTTCTTTCTTCTTTCTTACTTCTTTCTTACTTCTTTCTTCTTTCTTTCTTACTTCTTTCTTACTTCTTTCATTCTTCTTCCTTACTTCTTTCTTACTTCTTTCTTACTTCTTTCTTCATTCCTTCTTACTTCTTTCATACTTCTTGCTTAGTTCTTTCTTACTTCTTTCATACTTCTTTGTTCTTTCTTTCTTTCTTCCTACTTTCTTCTTTCTTACTTCTTTCTTACTTCTTTCTTACTTCTTTCTAACTTCATTTTTCTTCTTTCTTACTTCTTTCTTACTTCTTTCTTACTTCTTTCTTACTTCTTTCTTACTTATTTCTTACTTCTTTCTTACTTCTTTCTAACTTCTTTCTAACTTCTTTCTTACTTCTTTCTTACTTCTTTCTTACTTCTTTCTTACTTCTTTCTTTCTTACTTCTTTCTTACTTCTTTCATACTTCTTTCTTTCTTCTTTCTTACTTCTTTCTTCATTCCTTCTTACTTCTTTCTTTCTTCTTTCTTACTTCTTTCTTACTTCTTTCTTCTTTCTTTCTTACTTCTTTCTTACTTCTTTCTTACTTCTTTCTTACTTCTTTCTTTCTTCTTTCTTACTTCTTTCTTACTTCTTTCTTTCTTACTTCTTTCTTACTTCTTTCTTACTTCTTTCTAACTTCTTTCTTACTTCTTTCTTACTTCTTTCTTTCTTGCTTCTTTCTTACTTCTTTCATACTTCTTTCTTTCTTCTTCCTTACTTCTTTCTTCTTTCTTTCTTACATTTTTCTTACTTCTTTCTTACTTCTTCCTTACTTCTTTCTTACTTCTTTCTTCATTCCTTCTTACTTCTTTCTTACTTCTTTCTTACTCCTTTCTTACTTCTTTCTTACTTCTTTCTTACTTCTTTCTTCATTCCTTCTTACTTATTTCAAACTTCTTTCTTACTTCTTTCTTACTTCTTTCTTACTTCTTTCTTTCTTCTTTCTTACTTCTTTCTTTCTTATTTCTTACTTCTTTCTTACTTCTTTCTTCTTTCTTTCTTACTACTTTCTTACTACTTTCTTACTTCTTTCTTACTTCTTTCTTCTTTCTTACTTATTTATTCATTCCTTCTTACTTCTTTCTTACTTCTTTCTTACTTCTTGCTTACTTCTTTCTTTCTTCTTCTTTCTTTCTTACTTCTTTCTTACTTCTTCCTTACTTCCTTCTTACTTCTTTCTTTCTTCTTTCTTACTTCTTTCATACTTCTTTCTTACTTCTTTCATTCTTCTTTCTTACTTCTTTCTTACTTCTTTCTTACATCTTTCTTACTTATTTCTTCTTTCTTTCTTACTTCTTTCTTACTTCTTACTTCTTTCTTACTTCTTTCTTACTTCTTTCTTTCTTCTTTCTTACTTCTTTCTTACTTCTTTCTTACTTCTTTCTAACTTCTTTTTTCTTCTTTCTTACTTCTTTCTTACTTCTTTCTTACTTCTTTCTTACTTCTTTCTTTCTTACTTCTTTCTTACTTCTTTCTTACTTCTTTCTTACTTCTTTCTTACTTCTTTTTTACTTCTTTCTTACTTCTTTCTTTCTTCTTTCTTACTTCTTTCATACTTCTTTCTTAATTCTTTCTTTCTTCTTTCTTACTTCTTTCTTACTTATTTCTTCTTTCTTTCTTACTTCTTTCTTACTTCTTTCTTACTTCTTTACTACTTCTTTCTGATTCTTTCTTACTTCTTTCTTACTTCCTTCTTACTTCTTTCTTACTTCTTTCTTCATTCCTTCTTACTTCTTTCTTACTTCTTGCTTACTTCTTTCTTACTTCTTTCATACTTCTTTGTTCTTTCTTTCTTTCTTCTTACTTTCTTCTTTCTTACTTCTTTCTTACTTCTTCCTTACTTCTTTCTAACTTCATTTTTCTTCTTTCTTACTTCTTTCTTACTTCTTTCTAACTTCTTTCTTACTTCTTTCTTACTTCTTTCTTACTTCTTTCTTACTTCTTTCTTTCTTACTTCTTTCTTACTTCTTTCATACTTCTTTCTTTCTTCTTTCTTACTTCTTTCTTCATTCCTTCTTACTTCTTTCTTTCTTATTTCTTACTTCTTTCTTACTTCTTTCTTCTTTCTTTCTTACTTCTTTCTTACTTCTTTCTTACTTCATTCTTACTTCTTTCTTACTTCTTTCTTACTTCTTTATTCTTTCTTTCTTTCTTCTTTCTTACTTCTTTCTTTCTTACTTCTTTATTACTTCTTTATTACTTCTTTCTAACCTCTTTCTTACTTCTTTCTTACTTCTTTCTAACTTCTTTTTTCTTCTTTCTTACTTCTTTCTTACTTCTTTCTAACTTCATTTTTCTTCTTTCTTACTTCTTTCTTACTTTTTTCTTACTTCTTTCTTACTTCTTTCTTACTTCTTTCTTACTTCTTTCTTACTTCTTTCTTACTTCTTTCTAACTTCTTTCTTACTTCTTTCTTACTTCTTTCTTACTTCTTTCTTACTTCTTTCTTTCTTACTTCTTTCTTACTTCTTTCATACTTCTTTCTTTCTTCTTTCTTACTTCTTTCTTCATTCCTTCTTACTTCTTTCTTTCTTCTTTCTTACTTCTTTCTTACTTCTTTCTTTCTTTCTTACTTCTTTCTTACTTCTTTCTTACTTCTTTCTTACTTCTTTCTTTCTTCTTTCTTACTTCTTTCTTTCTTCTTTCTTACTTCTTTCTTACTTCTTTCTTTCTTACTTCTTTCTTACTTCTTTCTTACTTCTTTCTTACTTATTTCTTACTTCTTTCTAACTTCTTTCTTACTTCTTTCTTACTTCTTTCTAACTTCTTTCTTACTTCTTTCTTACTTCTTTCTTTCTTGCTTCTTTCTTACTTCTTTCATACTTCTTTCTTTCTTCTTCCTTACTTCTTTCTTCTTTCTTTCTTACATCTTTCTTACTTCTTTCTTACTTCTTCCATACTTCTTTCTTACTTCTTTCTTCATTCCTTCTTACTTCTTTCTTCATTCCTTCTTACTTCTTTCTTACTTCTTTCTTACTTCTTTCTTCATTCCTTCTTACTTCTTTCAAACTTCTTTCTTACTTCTTTCTTACTTCTTTCTTACTTCTTTCTTTCTTCTTTCTTACTTCTTTCTTTCTTCTTTCTTACTTCTTTCTTACTTCTTTCTTCTTTCTTTCTTACTACTTTCTTACTTCTTTCTTACTTCTTTCTTACTTCTTTCTTCTTTCTTACTTATTTATTCATTCCTTCTTACTTCTTTCTTACTTCTTTCTTACTTCTTGCTTACTTCTTTCTTTCTTCTTCTTTCTTTCTTACTTCTTTCTTACTTCTTCCTTACTTCTTTCTTACTTCTTTCTTTCTTCTTTCTTACTTCTTTCATACTTCTTTCTTACTTCTTTCATTCTTCTTTCTTACTTCTTTCTTACTTCTTTCTTACTTCTTTCATACTTCTTTGTTCTTTCTTTCTTTCTTCTTACTTTCTTCTTTCTTACTTCTTTCTTACTTCTTTCTACCTTCATTTTTCTTCTTTCTTACTTCTTTCTTACTTCTTTCTTACTTCTTTCTTACTTCTTTCTTACTTCTTTCTTACTTCTTTCTTACTTCTTTCTTACTTCTTTCTTACTTCTTTCTTTCTTCTTTCTTACTTCTTTCTTACTTCATTCTTACTTCTTTCTTACTTCTTTCTTACTTCTTTCTTCATTCCTTCTTACTTCTTTCTTACTTCTTGCTTACTTCTTTCTTACTTCTTTCATACTTCTTTCTTCTTTCTTTCTTTCTTCTTACTTTCTTCTTTCTTACTTCTTTCTTACTTCTTTCTAACTTCATTTTTCTTCTTTCTTACTTCTTTCTTACTTCTTTCTTACTTCTTTCTTACTTCTTTCTTACTTCTTTCTTACTTCTTTCTAACTTCTTTCTTACTTCTTTCTTACTTCTTGCTTACTTCTTTCTTACTTCTTTCATACTTCTTTGTTCTTTCTTTCTTTCTTCTTACTTTCTTCTTTCTTCTTTCTTACTTCTTTCTTCATTCCTTCTTACTTCTTTCTTTCTTCTTTCTTACTTCTTTCTTACTTCTTTCTTTCTTTCTTACTTCTTTCTTACTTCTTTCTTACTTCTTTCTTACTTCTTTCTTTCTTCTTTCTTACTTCTTTCTTTCTTCTTTCTTACTTCTTTCTTACTTCTTTCTTTCTTACTTCTTTCTTACTTCCTTCTTACTTCTTTCTTACTTATTTCTTACTTCTTTCTAACTTCTTTCTTACTTCTTTCTTACTTCTTTCTAACTTCTTTCTTACTTCTTTCTTACTTCTTTCTTTCTTGCTTCTTTCTTACTTCTTTCATACTTCTTTCTTTCTTCTTCCTTACTTCTTTCTTCTTTCTTTCTTACATCTTTCTTACTTCTTTCTTACTTCTTCCATACTTCTTTCTTACTTCTTTCTTCATTCCTTCTTACTTCTTTCTTACTTCTTTCTTACTCCTTTCTTACTTCTTTCTTACTTCTTTCTTCATTCCTTCTTACTTCTTTCAAACTTCTTTCTTACTTCTTTCTTACTTCTTTCTTACTTCTTTCTTTCTTCTTTCTTACTTCTTTCTTTCTTCTTTCTTACTTCTTTCTTACTTCTTTCTTCTTTCTTTCTTACTACTTTCTTACTTCTTTCTTACTTCTTTCTTACTTCTTTCTTCTTTCTTACTTATTTATTCATTCCTTCTTACTTCTTTCTTACTTCTTTCTTACTTCTTGCTTACTTCTTTCTTTCTTCTTCTTTATTTCTTACTTCTTTCTTACTTCTTCCTTACTTCCTTCTTACTTCTTTCTTTCTTCTTTCTTACTGATTTCATACTTCTTTCTTACTTCTTTCATTCTTCTTTCTTACTTCTTTCTTACTTCTTTCTTACTTCTTTCTTACTTCTTTCTTACTTCTTTCTTACTTCTTTCTTACTTCTTTCTTACTTCTTTCTTTCCTCTTTCTTACTTCTTTCTTACTTCTTTCTTACTTCTTTCTAACTTCTTTTTTCTTCTTTCTTACTTCTTTCTTACTTCTTTCTTACTTCTTTCTTACTTCTTTCTTACTTCTTTCTTACTTCTTTCTTTCTTCTTTCTTACTTCTTTCATACTTCTTTCTTACTTCTTTCTTTCTTCTTTCTTACTTCTTTCTTACTTCTTTCTTACTTCTTTCTTCTTTCTTTCTTACTTCTTTCTTGCTTCTTTCTTACTTCTTTACTACTTCTTTCTGATTCTTTCTTACTTCTTTCTTACTTCTTTCTTACTTCTTTCTTTCTTCTTTCTTACTTCTTTCTTTCTTCTTTCTTACTTCTTTCTTACTTCTTTCTTTCTTACTTCTTTCTTACTTCTTTCTTACTTCTTTCTTACTTCTTTCTTACTTATTTCTTACTTCTTTCTAACTTCTTTCTTACTTCTTTCTTACTTCTTTCTAACTTCTTTCTTACTTCTTTCTTGCTTCTTTCTTACTTCTTTCATACTTCTTTCTTTCTTCTTCCTTACTTCTTTCTTCTTTCTTTCTTACATCTTTCTTACTTCTTTCTTACTTCTTCCATACTTCTTTCTTACTTCTTTCTTCATTCCTTCTTACTTCTTTCTTACTTCTTTCTTACTCCTTTCTTACTTCTTTCTTACTTCTTTCTTCATTCCTTCTTACTTCTTTCAAACTTCTTTCTTACTTCTTTCTTACTTCTTTCTTACTTCTTTCTTACTTCTTTCTTTCTTCTTTCTTACTTCTTTCTTTCTTCTTTCTTACTTCTTTCTTACTTCTTTCTTCTTTCTTTCTTACTACTTTCTTACTTCTTTCTTACTTCTTTCTTACTTCTTTCTTCTTTCTTACTTATTTATTCATTCCTTCTTACTTCTTTCTTACTTCTTTCTTACTTCTTGCTTACTTCTTTCTTTCTTCTTCTTTCTTTCTTACTTCTTTCTTACTTCTTCCTTACTTCCTTCTTACTTCTTTCTTTCTTCTTTCTTATTTCTTTCATACTTCTTTCTTACTTCTTTCTTACTTCTTTCTTACTTCTTTCTTCTTTCTTTCTTACTACTTTCTTACTTCTTTCTTACTTCTTTCTTACTTATTTCTTCTTTCTTACTTATTTATTCATTCCTTCTTACTTCTTTCTTACTTCTTTCTTACTTCTTGCTTACTTCTTTCTTTCTTCTTCTTTCTTTCTTACTTCTTTCTTACTTCTTCCTTACTTCCTTCTTACTTCTTTCTTTCTTCTTTCTTACTTCTTTCATACTTCTTTCTTACTTCTTTCATTCTTCTTTCTTACTTCTTTCTTACTTCTTTCTTACTTCTTTCTTACTTATTTCTTCTTTCTTTCTTACTTCTTTCTTACATCTTTCTTACTTCTTTCTTACTTCTTTCTTACTTCTTTATTTCTTCTTTCTTACTTCTTTCTTACTTCTTTCTTACTTCTTTCTAACTTCTTTTTTCTTCTTTCTTACTTCTTTCTTACTTCTTTCTTACTTCTTTCTTACTTCTTTCTTTCTTACTGCTTTCTTACTTCTTTCTTACTTCTTTCTTACTTCTTTCTTACTTCTTTCTTACTTCTTTCTTTCTTCTTTCTTTCTTCTTTCTTACTTCTTTCATACTTCTTTCTTACTTCTTTCTTTCTTCTTTCTTACTTCTTTCTTACTTATTTCTTACTTCTTTCTTCTTTCTTCCTTACTTCTTTCTTACTTCTTTCTTACTTCTTTACTACTTCTTTCTGATTCTTTCTTACTTCTTTCTTACTTCTTTCTTACTTCTTTCTTACTTCTTTCTTCATTCCTTCTTACTTCTTTCTTACTTCTTTCTTTCTTCTTTCTTTCTTCTTTCTTCTTTCTTTCTTACTTCTTTCTTACTTCTTTCTTACTTCTTTCTTACTTCTTTCTTACTTCTTTCTTCATTCCTTCTTACTTCTTTCTTACTTCTTTCTTACTTCTTTCTTACTTCTTTCTTTCTTCTTCCTTTCTTCTTTCTTCTTTCTTTCTTACTTCTTTCTTACTTCTTTCTTACTTCTTTCTTACTTCTTTCTTTCTTCTTTCTTACTTCTTTCATACTTCTTTCTTACTTCTTTCTTACTTCTTTCTTCCTTACTTCTTTCTTACTTCTTTCTTACTTCTTTCTTACTTCTTTCTTACTTCTTTCTTACTTCTTTCTTACTTCTTTCTTACTTCTTTCTTACTTCTTTGTTCTTTCTTTCTTTCTTACTTTCTTCATTCTTACTTCTTTCTTATTTCTTTATTCTTTCTTTCTTTCTTCATTCTTACTTCTTTCTTTCTTACTTCTTTATTACTACATATTACTTCTTTCTTCTTTCTTTCTTACTTCTTTCTTACTTCTTTCTTACTTCTTTCTTACTTCTTTCTTACTTCTTTCTTCATTCCTTCTTACTTCTTTCTTACTTCTTTCTTACTTATTTCTTACTTCATTCTAACTTCTTTTTTCTTCTTTCTTACTTCTTTCATACTTCTTTCTTTCTTCTTTCTTACTTCTTTCTTCATTCCTTCTTACTTCTTTCTTTCTTCTTTCTTACTTCTTTCTTATTTCTTTCTTACTTCTTTCTTCTTTCTTACTTATTTATTCATTCCTTCTTACTTCTTTCTTACTTCTTTCTTACTTCTTGCTTACTTCTTTCTTTCTTCTTCTTTCTTTCTTACTTCTTTCTTACTTCTTCCTTACTTCCTTCTTACTTCTTTCTTTCTTCTTTCTTACTTCTTTCATACTTCTTTCATTCTTCTTTCTTACTTCTTTCTTACTTCTTTCTTACTTCTTTCTTACTTATTTCTTCTTTCTTTCTTACTTCTTTCTTACTTCTTTCTTACTTCTTTCTTACTTCTTTCTAACTTCTTTTTTCTTCTTTCTTACTTCTTTCTTACTTCTTTCTTACTTCTTTCTTACTTCTTTCTTTCTTACTTCTTTCTTACTTCTTTCTTACTTCTTTCTTACTTCTTTCTTACTTCTTTCTTACTTCTTTCTTACTTCTTTCTTACTTCTTTCTTTCTTCTTTCTTACTTCTTTCATACTTCTTTCTTACTTCTTTCTTTCTTCTTTCTTACTTCTTTCTTACTTCTTTCTTACTTCTTTCTTCTTTCTTTCTTACTTCTTTCTTGCTTCTTTCTTACTTCTTTACTACTTCTTTCTGATTCTTTCTTACTTCTTTCTTACTTCTTTCTTACTTCTTTCTTCATTCCTTCTTACTTCTTTCTTATTTCTTTATTCTTTCTTTCTTTCTTCATTCTTACTTCTTTCATTCTTACTTCTTTATTACTACATATTACTTCTTTGTAACCTCTTTCTTACTTATTTCTTACTTCTTTCTAACTTCTTTTTTCTTCTTTCTTACTTCTTTCTTACTTCTTTCTTACTTTTTTCTTACTTCTTTCTTTCTTACTTCTTTCTTACTTCTTTCTTCTTTCTTTCTTCTTTCTTTCTTCTTTCTTACTTCTCTCTTACTTCTTTCTTACTTCTTTCTAACTTCTTTTTTCTTCTTTCTTACTTCTTTCTTAATTCTTTCTTACTTCTTTCTAACTTCTTTTTTCTTCTTTCTTACTTCTTTCTTACTTCTTTCTTACTTCTTTCTTACTTCTTTCTTTCTTACTTCTTTCTTACTTCTTTCTTACTTCTTTCTTACTTATTTCTTACTTCTTTCTTACTTCTTTCTTACTTCTTTCTAACTTCTTTCTTACTTTTTTCTTACTTCTTTCTTACTTCTTTCTTACTTCTTTCTTTCTTACTTCTTTCTTACTTCTTTCATACTTCTTTCTTTCTTCTTTCTTACTTCTTTCTTCATTCCTTCTTAATTCTTTCTTTCTTCTTTCTTACTTCTTTCTTCTTTCTTCTTTCTTTCTTACTTCTTTCTTACTTCTTTCTTACTTCTTTCTTATTTCTTTCTTTCTTCTTACTTCTTTCTTTCTTATTTCTTACGTCTTTCTTACTTCTTTCTTTCTTACTTCTTTCTTACTTCTTTCTTACTTCTTTCTTACATATTCCTTACTTCTTTCTAACTTCTTTCTTACTTCTTTCTTCTTTCTTTCTTGCTTCTTTCTTACTTCTTTCATACTTCTTTCTTTCTTCTTCCATACTTCTTTCTTCTTTCTTTCTTACATCTTTCTTACTTCTTTCTTACTTCTTTCCTACTTCTTTCTTCATTCCTTCTTACTTCTTTCTTACTTCTTTCTTACTCCTTTCTTACTTCTTTCTTACTTCTTTCTTACTTCTTTCTTCATTCCTTCTTACTTCTTTCAATCTTCTTTCTTACTTCTTTCTTACTTCTTTCTTACTTCTTTCTTTCTTACTTCTTTCTTACTTCTTTATTACTTCTTTCTAACTTCTTTTTTCTTCTTTCTTACTTCTTTCTTACTTCTTTCTTCTTCCTTTCTTACTTCCTTCTTACTTCTTTCTTTCTTCTTTCTTACTTCTTTATTTCTTCTTTCTTACTTCTTTCTTTCTTCTTTCTTACTTCTTTCTTACTTTTTTCTTTCTTCTTTCTTACTTATTTCTTTCTTCTTTCTTACTTCTTTCTTACTTCTTTCATACTTCTTTCTTACTTCTTTCTAACTTCTTTTTTCTTCTTTCTTACTTCTTTCTTACTTCTTTCTTACTTCTTTCTTCTTTCTTTCTTTCTTCTTTCTTACTTCTTTCTTACTTCTTTCTTACTTCTTGCTTACTTCTTTCTTTCTTCTTCCATACTTCTTTCTTACTTCATTCTTCATTCCTTCTTACTTCTTTCTTACTTCTTTCTTACTCCTTTCTTACTTCTTTCTTACTTCTTTCTTCATTCCTTCTTACTTCTTTCAAACTTCTTTCTTACTTCTTTCTTACTTCTTTCTTACTTCTTTCTTTCTTCTTTCTTACTTCTTTCTTTCTTCTTTCTTACTTCTTTCTTACTTCTTTCTTCTTTCTTTCTTACTACTTTCTTACTTCTTTCTTACTTCTTTCTTACTTATTTCTTCTTTCTTACTTATTTATTCATTCCTTCTTACTTCTTTCTTACTTCTTTCTTACTTCTTGCTTACTTCTTTCTTTCTTCTTCTTTCTTTCTTACTTCTTTCTTACTTCTTCCTTACTTCCTTCTTACTTCTTTCTTTCTTCTTTCTTACTTCTTTCATACTTCTTTCTTACTTCTTTCATTCTTCTTTCTTACTTCTTTCTTACTTCTTTCTTACTTCTTTCTTACTTATTTCTTCTTTCTTTCTTAATTCTTTCTTACTTCTTTCTTACTTCTTTCTTACTTATTTCTTCTTTCTTTCTTAATTCTTTCTTACTTCTTTCTTACTTCTTTCTTACTTCTTTCTTACTTCTTTCTTTCTTCTTTCTTACTTCTTTCTAACTTCTTTCTTACTTCTTTCTTTCTTCTTTCTTACTTCTTTCTTTCTTCTTTCTTACTTCTTTCTTACTTCTTTCTTCTTTCTTTCTTACTACTTTCTTACTTCTTTCTTACTTCTTTCTTACTTCTTTCTTCTTTCTTACTTATTTATTCATTCCTTCTTACTTCTTTCTTACTTCTTTCTTACTTCTTGCTTACTTCTTTCTTTCTTCTTCTTTCTTTCTTACTTCTTTCTTACTTCTTCCTTACTTCCTTCTTACTTCTTTCTTTCTTCTTTCTTACTTCTTTCATACTTCTTTCTTACTTCTTTCATTCTTCTTTCTTACTTCTTTCTTACTTCTTTCTTACTTCTTTCTTACTTATTTCTTCTTTCTTTCTTACTTCTTTCTTACTTCTTTCTTACTTCTTTCTTACTTCTTTCTTACTTCTTTCTTTCTTCTTTCTTACTTCTTTCTTACTTCTTTCTTCTTTCTTTCTTACTACTTTCTTACTTCTTTCTTACTTCTTTCTTACTTATTTCTTCTTTCTTACTTATTTATTCATTCCTTCTTACTTCTTTCTTACTTCTTTCTTACTTCTTGCTTACTTCTTTCTTTCTTCTTCTTTCTTTCTTACTTCTTTCTTACTTCTTCCTTACTTCCTTCTTACTTCTTTCTTTCTTCTTTCTTACTTCTTTCATACTTCTTTCTTACTTCTTTCTTTCTTCTTTCTTACTTCTTTCTTACTTCTTTCTTACTTCTTTCTAACTTCTTTTTTCTTCTTTCTTACTTCTTTCTTACTTCTTTCTTACTTCTTTCTTACTTCTTTCTTTCTTACTTCTTTCTTACTTCTTTCTTACTTCTTTCTTACTTCTTTCTTACTTCTTTCTTACTTCTTTCTTACTTCTTTCTTACTTCTTTCTTACTTCTTTCTTACTTCTTTCTTTCTTCTTTCTTACTTCTTTCATACTTCTTTCTTACTTCTTTCTTTCTTCTTTCTTACTTCTTTCTTACTTCTTTCTTACTTCTTTCTTCTTTCTTCCTTACTTCTTTCTTACTTCTTTCTTACTTCTTTACTACTTCTTTCTGATTCTTTCTTACTTCTTTCTTACTTCTTTCTTACTTCTTTCTTACTTCTTTCTTCATTCCTTCTTACTTCTTTCTTACTTCTTTCTTACTTCTTTCTTACTTCTTTCTTTCTTCTTTCTTTCTTCTTTCTTCTTTCTTTCTTACTTCTTTCTTACTTCTTTCTTACTTCTTTCTTACTTCTTTCTTACTTCTTTCTTCATTCCTTCTTACTTCTTTCTTATTTCTTTCTTACTTCTTTCTTACTTCTTTCTTTCTTCTTTCTTTCTTCTTTCTTCTTTCTTTCTTACTTCTTTCTTACTTCTTTCTTACTTCTTTCTTACTTCTTTCTTTCTTCTTTCTTACTTCTTTCATACTTCTTTCTTACTTCTTTCTTACTTCTTTCTTCCTTACTTCTTTCTTACTTCTTTCTTACTTCTTTCTTACTTCTTTCTTACTTCTTTCTTACTTCTTTCTTACTTCTTTCTTACTTCTTTGTTCTTTCTTTCTTTCTTACTTTCTTCATTCTTACTTCTTTCTTATTTCTTTATTCTTTCTTTCTTTCTTCATTCTTACTTCTTTCTTTCTTACTTCTTTTTTACTACATATTACTTCTTTGTAACCTCTTTCTTACTTATTTCTTACTTCTTTCTAACTTCTTTTTTCTTCTTTCTTACTTCTTTCATACTTCTTTCTTTCTTCTTTCTTACTTCTTTCTTCATTCCTTCTTACTTCTTTCTTTCTTCTTTCTTACTTCTTTCTTATTTCTTTCTTACTTCTTTCTTCTTTCTTACTTATTTATTCATTCCTTCTTACTTCTTTCTTACTTCTTTCTTACTTCTTGCTTACTTCTTTCTTTCTTCTTCTTTCTTTCTTACTTCTTTCTTACTTCTTCCTTACTTCCTTCTTACTTCTTTCTTTCTTCTTTCTTACTTCTTTCATACTTCTTTCTTACTTCTTTCATTCTTCTTTCTTACTTCTTTCTTACTTCTTTCTTACTTCTTTCTTACTTATTTCTTCTTTCTTTCTTACTTCTTTCTTACTTCTTTCTTACTTCTTTCTTACTTCTTTCTAACTTCTTTTTTCTTCTTTCTTACTTCTTTCTTACTTCTTTCTTACTTCTTTCTTACTTCTTTCTTACTTCTTTCTTACTTCTTTCTTACTTCTTTCTTTCTTCTTTCTTACTTCTTTCATACTTCTTTCTTACTTCTTTCTTTCTTCTTTCTTACTTCTTTCTTACTTCTTTCTTACTTCTTTCTTCTTTCTTTCTTACTTCTTTCTTGCTTCTTTCTTACTTCTTTACTACTTCTTTCTGATTCTTTCTTACTTCTTTCTTACTTCTTTCTTACTTCTTTCTTCATTCCTTCTTACTTCTTTCTTATTTCTTTATTCTTTCTTTCTTTCTTCATTCTTACTTCTTTCATTCTTACTTCTTTATTACTACATATTACTTCTTTGTAACCTCTTTCTTACTTATTTCTTACTTCTTTCTAACTTCTTTTTTCTTCTTTCTTACTTCTTTCTTACTTCTTTCTTACTTTTTTCTTACTTCTTTCTTTCTTACTTCTTTCTTACTTCTTTCTTCTTTCTTTCTTCTTTCTTTCTTCTTTCTTACTTCTCTCTTACTTCTTTCTTACTTCTTTCTAACTTCTTTTTTCTTCTTTCTTACTTCTTTCTTAATTCTTTCTTACTTCTTTCTAACTTCTTTTTTCTTCTTTCTTACTTCTTTCTTACTTCTTTCTTACTTCTTTCTTACTTCTTTCTTTCTTACTTCTTTCTTACTTCTTTCTTACTTCTTTCTTACTTATTTCTTACTTCTTTCTTACTTCTTTCTTACTTCTTTCTAACTTCTTTCTTACTTTTTTCTTACTTCTTTCTTACTTCTTTCTTACTTCTTTCTTTCTTACTTCTTTCTTACTTCTTTCATACTTCTTTCTTTCTTCTTTCTTACTTCTTTCTTCATTCCTTCTTAATTCTTTCTTTCTTCTTTCTTACTTCTTTCTTCTTTCTTCTTTCTTTCTTACTTCTTTCTTACTTCTTTCTTACTTCTTTCTTATTTCTTTCTTTCTTCTTACTTCTTTCTTTCTTATTTCTTACGTCTTTCTTACTTCTTTCTTTCTTACTTCTTTCTTACTTCTTTCTTACTTCTTTCTTACATATTCCTTACTTCTTTCTAACTTCTTTCTTACTTCTTTCTTCTTTCTTTCTTGCTTCTTTCTTACTTCTTTCATACTTCTTTCTTTCTTCTTCCATACTTCTTTCTTCTTTCTTTCTTACATCTTTCTTACTTCTTTCTTACTTCTTTCCTACTTCTTTCTTCATTCCTTCTTACTTCTTTCTTACTTCTTTCTTACTCCTTTCTTACTTCTTTCTTACTTCTTTCTTACTTCTTTCTTCATTCCTTCTTACTTCTTTCAATCTTCTTTCTTACTTCTTTCTTACTTCTTTCTTACTTCTTTCTTTCTTACTTCTTTCTTACTTCTTTATTACTTCTTTCTAACTTCTTTTTTCTTCTTTCTTACTTCTTTCTTACTTCTTTCTTCTTCCTTTCTTACTTCCTTCTTACTTCTTTCTTTCTTCTTTCTTACTTCTTTATTTCTTCTTTCTTACTTCTTTCTTTCTTCTTTCTTACTTCTTTCTTACTTTTTTCTTTCTTCTTTCTTACTTATTTCTTTCTTCTTTCTTACTTCTTTCTTACTTCTTTCATACTTCTTTCTTACTTCTTTCTAACTTCTTTTTTCTTCTTTCTTACTTCTTTCTTACTTCTTTCTTACTTCTTTCTTCTTTCTTTCTTTCTTCTTTCTTACTTCTTTCTTACTTCTTTCTTACTTCTTGCTTACTTCTTTCTTTCTTCTTCCATACTTCTTTCTTACTTCTTTCTTCATTCCTTCTTACTTCTTTCTTACTTCTTTCTTACTCCTTTCTTACTTCTTTCTTACTTCTTTCTTCATTCCTTCTTACTTCTTTCAAACTTCTTTCTTACTTCTTTCTTACTTCTTTCTTACTTCTTTCTTTCTTCTTTCTTACTTCTTTCTTTCTTCTTTCTTACTTCTTTCTTACTTCTTTCTTCTTTCTTTCTTACTACTTTCTTACTTCTTTCTTACTTCTTTCTTACTTATTTCTTCTTTCTTACTTATTTATTCATTCCTTCTTACTTCTTTCTTACTTCTTTCTTACTTCTTTCTTACTTCTTTCTTTCTTCTTCTTTCTTTCTTACTTCTTTCTTACTTCTTCCTTACTTCCTTCTTACTTCTTTCTTTCTTCTTTCTTACTTCTTTCATACTTCTTTCTTACTTCTTTCATTCTTCTTTCTTACTTCTTTCTTACTTCTTTCTTACTTCTTTCTTACTTATTTCTTCTTTCTTTCTTAATTCTTTCTTACTTCTTTCTTACTTCTTTCTTACTTATTTCTTCTTTCTTTCTTAATTCTTTCTTACTTCTTTCTTACTTCTTTCTTACTTCTTTCTTACTTCTTTCTTTCTTCTTTCTTACTTCTTTCTTACTTCTTTCTTACTTCTTTCTTTCTTCTTTCTTACTTCTTTCTTTCTTCTTTCTTACTTCTTTCTTACTTCTTTCTTCTTTCTTTCTTACTACTTTCTTACTTCTTTCTTACTTCTTTCTTACTTCTTTCTTCTTTCTTACTTATTTATTCATTCCTTCTTACTTCTTTCTTACTTCTTTCTTTCTTCTTTCTTACTTCTTTCTTTCTTCTTTCTTACTTCTTTCTTACTTCTTTCTTCTTTCTTTCTTACTACTTTCTTACTTCTTTCTTACTTCTTTCTTACTTATTTCTTCTTTCTTACTTATTTATTCATTCCTTCTTACTTCTTTCTTACTTCTTTCTTACTTCTTGCTTACTTCTTTCTTTCTTCTTCTTTCTTTCTTACTTCTTTCTTACTTCTTCCTTACTTCCTTCTTACTTCTTTCTTTCTTCTTTCTTACTTCTTTCATACTTCTTTCTTACTTCTTTCATTCTTCTTTCTTACTTCTTTCTTACTTCTTTCTTACTTCTTTCTTACTTATTTCTTCTTTCTTTCTTACTTCTTTCTTACTTCTTTCTTACTTCTTTCTTACTTCTTTCTTACTTCTTTCTTTCTTCTTTCTTACTTCTTTCTTACTTCTTTCTTCTTTCTTTCTTCCTACTTTCTTACTTCTTTCTTACTTCTTTCTTACTTATTTCTTCTTTCTTACTTATTTATTCATTCCTTCTTACTTCTTTCTTACTTCTTTCTTACTTCTTGCTTACTTCTTTCTTTCTTCTTCTTTCTTTCTTACTTCTTTCTTACTTCTTCCTTACTTCCTTCTTACTTCTTTCTTTCTTCTTTCTTACTTCTTTCATACTTCTTTCTTACTTCTTTCTTTCTTCTTTCTTACTTCTTTCTTACTTCTTTCTTACTTCTTTCTAACTTCTTTTTTCTTCTTTCTTACTTCTTTCTTACTTCTTTCTTACTTCTTTCTTACTTCTTTCTTTCTTACTTCTTTCTTACTTCTTTCTTACTTCTTTCTTACTTCTTTCTTACTTCTTTCTTACTTCTTTCTTACTTCTTTCTTACTTCTTTCTTACTTCTTTCTTACTTCTTTCTTTCTTCTTTCTTACTTCTTTCATACTTCTTTCTTACTTCTTTCTTTCTTCTTTCTTACTTCTTTCTTACTTCTTTCTTACTTCTTTCTTCTTTCTTCCTTACTTCTTTCTTACTTCTTTCTTACTTCTTTACTACTTCTTTCTGATTCTTTCTTACTTCTTTCTTACTTCTTTCTTACTTCTTTCTTACTTCTTTCTTCATTCCTTCTTACTTCTTTCTTACTTCTTTCTTACTTCTTTCTTACTTCTTTCTTTCTTCTTTCTTTCTTCTTTCTTCTTTCTTTCTTACTTCTTTCTTACTTCTTTCTTACTTCTTTCTTACTTCTTTCTTACTTCTTTCTTCATTCCTTCTTACTTCTTTCTTATTTCTTTCTTACTTCTTTCTTACTTCTTTCTTTCTTCTTTCTTTCTTCTTTCTTCTTTCTTTCTTACTTCTTTCTTACTTCTTTCTTACTTCTTTCTTACTTCTTTCTTTCTTCTTTCTTACTTCTTTCATACTTCTTTCTTACTTCTTTCTTACTTCTTTCTTCCTTACTTCTTTCTTACTTCTTTCTTACTTCTTTCTTACTTCTTTCTTACTTCTTTCTTACTTCTTTCTTACTTCTTTCTTACTTCTTTGTTCTTTCTTTCTTTCTTACTTTCTTCATTCTTACTTCTTTCTTATTTCTTTATTCTTTCTTTCTTTCTTCATTCTTACTTCTTTCTTTCTTACTTCTTTTTTACTACATATTACTTCTTTGTAACCTCTTTCTTACTTATTTCTTACTTCTTTCTAACTTCTTTTTTCTTCTTTCTTACTTCTTTCATACTTCTTTCTTTCTTCTTTCTTACTTCTTTCTTCATTCCTTCTTACTTCTTTCTTTCTTCTTTCTTACTTCTTTCTTATTTCTTTCTTACTTCTTTCTTCTTTCTTACTTATTTATTCATTCCTTCTTACTTCTTTCTTACTTCTTTCTTACTTCTTGCTTACTTCTTTCTTTCTTCTTCTTTCTTTCTTACTTCTTTCTTACTTCTTCCTTACTTCCTTCTTACTTCTTTCTTTCTTCTTTCTTACTTCTTTCATACTTCTTTCTTACTTCTTTCATTCTTCTTTCTTACTTCTTTCTTACTTCTTTCTTACTTCTTTCTTACTTATTTCTTCTTTCTTTCTTACTTCTTTCTTACTTCTTTCTTACTTCTTTCTTACTTCTTTCTAACTTCTTTTTTCTTCTTTCTTACTTCTTTCTTACTTCTTTCTTACTTCTTTCTTACTTCTTTCTTTCTTACTTCTTTCTTACTTCTTTCTTACTTCTTTCTTACTTCTTTCTTACTTCTTTCTTACTTCTTTCTTACTTCTTTCTTACTTCTTTCTTTCTTCTTTCTTACTTCTTTCATACTTCTTTCTTACTTCTTTCTTTCTTCTTTCTTACTTCTTTCTTACTTCTTTCTTACTTCTTTCTTCTTTCTTTCTTACTTCTTTCTTGCTTCTTTCTTACTTCTTTACTACTTCTTTCTGATTCTTTCTTACTTCTTTCTTACTTCTTTCTTACTTCTTTCTTCATTCCTTCTTACTTCTTTCTTATTTCTTTATTCTTTCTTTCTTTCTTCATTCTTACTTCTTTCATTCTTACTTCTTTATTACTACATATTACTTCTTTGTAACCTCTTTCTTACTTCTTTCTTACTTCTTTCTAACTTCTTTTTTCTTCTTTCTTACTTCTTTCTTACTTCTTTCTTACTTTTTTCTTACTTCTTTCTTTCTTACTTCTTTCTTACTTCTTTCTTCTTTCTTTCTTCTTTCTTTCTTCTTTCTTACTTCTCTCTTACTTCTTTCTTACTTCTTTCTAACTTCTTTTTTCTTCTTTCTTACTTCTTTCTTAATTCTTTCTTACTTCTTTCTAACTTCTTTTTTCTTCTTTCTTACTTCTTTCTTACTTCTTTCTTACTTCTTTCTTACTTCTTTCTTTCTTACTTCTTTCTTACTTCTTTCTTACTTATTTCTTACTTCTTTCTTACTTCTTTCTTACTTCTTTCTTACTTCTTTCTAACTTCTTTCTTACTTTTTTCTTACTTCTTTCTTACTTCTTTCTTACTTCTTTCTTTCTTACTTCTTTCTTACTTCTTTCATACTTCTTTCTTTCTTCTTTCTTACTTCTTTCTTCATTCCTTCTTAATTCTTTCTTTCTTCTTTCTTACTTCTTTCTTCTTTCTTCTTTCTTTCTTACTTCTTTCTTACTTCTTTCTTACTTCTTTCTTACTTCTTTCTTACTTCTTTCTTACTTCTTTCTTACTTCTTTCTTTCTTCTTACTTCTTTCTTTCTTATTTCTTACGTCTTTCTTACTTCTTTCTTTCTTACTTCTTTCTTACTTCTTTCTTACTTCTTTCTTACATATTTCTTACTTCTTTCTAACTTCTTTCTTACTTCTTTCTTCTTTCTTTCTTGCTTCTTTCTTACTTCTTTCATACTTCTTTCTTTCTTCTTCCATACTTCTTTCTTCTTTCTTTCTTACATCTTTCTTACTTCTTTCTTACTTCTTTCTTACTTCTTTCTTCATTCCTTCTTACTTCTTTCTTACTTCTTTCTTACTCCTTTCTTACTTCTTTCTTACTTCTTTCTTACTTCTTTCTTCATTCCTTCTTACTTCTTTCAAACTTCTTTCTTACTTCCTTCTTACTTCTTTCTTTCTTCTTTCTTACTTCTTTATTTCTTCTTTCTTACTTCTTTCTTTCTTCTTTCTTACTTCTTTCTTACTTTTTTCTTTCTTCTTTCTTACTTATTTCTTTCTTCTTTCTTACTTCTTTCTTACTTCTTTCTTCTCTCTTTCTTAGTTCTTTCTTACTTCTTTTTTACTTCTTACTTACTTCTTTCTTACTTCTTTCTTACTTCTTTCTTCATTCCTTCTTACTTCTTTCAAACTTCTTTCTTACTTCTTTCTTACTTCTTTCTTACTTCTTTCTTTCTTACTTCTTTCTTACTTCTTTATTACTTCTTTCTAACTTCTTTTTTCTTCTTTCTTACTTCTTTCTTACTTCTTTCTTCTTTCTTTCTTACTTCCTTCTTACTTCTTTCTTTCTTCTTTCTTACTTCTTTATTTCTTCTTTCTTACTTCTTTCTTTATTCTTTCTTACTTCTTTCTTACTTTTTTCTTTCTTCTTTCTTACTTATTTCTTTCTTCTTTCTTACTTCTTTCTTACTTCTTTCTTCTCTCTTTCTTAGTTCTTTCTTACTTCTTTTTTACTTCTTACTTACTTCTTTCTTACTTCTTTCTTACTTCTTTCTTACTTCTTTCATACTTCTTTCTTACTTCTTTCTAACTTCTTTTTTCTTCTTTCTTACTTATTTCTTACTTCTTTCTTACTTCTTTCTTCTTTCTTTCTTTCTTCTTTCTTACTTCTTTCTTACTTCTTTCTAACTTCTTTCTTACGTCTTTCTTACTTCTTGCTTACTTCTTTCTTTCTTCTTTCTTACTTCTTTCTTTCTTCTTTCTTACTTCTTTCTTACTTCTTTCTTCATTCCTTCTTACTTCTTTCTTTCTTCTTTCTTTCTTCTTTCTTAATTCTTTCTTACTTCTTTCTTAATTCTTTCTAACTTCTTTTTTCTTCTTTCTTACTTCTTTCTTACTTCTTTCGTACTTCTTTCTTACTTCTTTCTTACTTCTTTCTTACTTCTTTCTTACTTCTTTCTTTCTTCTTTCTTACTTCTTTCTTACTTCTTTCTTACTTCTTTCTAACTTCTTTTTTCTTCTTTCTTACTTCTTTCTTACTTCTTTCTTACTTCTTTCTTACTCCTTTCTTACTTCTTTCATACTTCTTTCTTACTTCTTTCTTCATTCCTTCTTACTTCTTTCAAACTTCTTTACTTCCTTCTTACTTCTTTCTTTCTTCTTTCTTACTTCTTTATTTCTTCTTTCTTACTTCTTTCTTTCTTCTTTCTTACTTCTTTCTTACTTTTTTCTTTCTTCTTTCTTACTTATTTCTTTCTTCTTTCTTACTTCTTTCTTACTTCTTTCTTCTCTCTTTCTTAGTTCTTTCTTACTTCTTTTTTACTTCTTACTTACTTCTTTCTTACTTCTTTCTTACTTCTTTCTTACTTCTTTCATACTTCTTTCTTACTTCTTTCTAACTTCTTTTTTCTTCTTTCTTACTTCTTTCTTACTTCTTTCTTACTTCTTTCTTCTTTCTTTCTTTCTTCTTTCTTACTTCTTTCTTACTTCTTTCTAACTTCTTTCTTACGTCTTTCTTACTTCTTGCTTACTTCTTTCTTTCTTCTTTCTTACTTCTTTCTTTCTTCTTTCTTACTTCTTTCTTACTTCTTTCTTCATTCCTTCTTACTTCTTTCTTTCTTCTTTCTTTCTTCTTTCTTAATTCTTTCTTACTTCTTTCTTAATTCTTTCTAACTTCTTTTTTCTTCTTTCTTACTTCTTTCTTACTTCATTCTTACTTATTTCTTACTTCTTTCTAACTTCTTTCTTACTTCTTTCTTACTTCTTTCTAACTTCTTTCTTACTTCTTTCTTCTTCCTTTCTTTCTTCTTTCTTACTTCTTTCTTACTTCTTTCTTACTTTTTTCTTACTTCTTTCTAACTTCTTTCATACTTCTTTCTTAATTCTTTCTTACTTCTTTCTTGCTTCTTTCTTACTTCTTTCATACTTCTTTCTTTCTTCTTCCATACTTCTTTCTTCTTTCTTTCTTACATCTTTCTTACTTCTTTCTTACTTCTTTCTTACTTCTTTCTTCATTCCTTCTTACTTCTTTCTTACTTCTTTCTTACTCCTTTCTTACTTCTTTCTTACTTCTGTCTTACTTCTTTCTTCATTCCTTCTTACTTCTTTCAAACTTCTTTCTTACTTCTTTCTTACTTCTTTCTTACTTCTTTCTTTCTTACTTCTTTCTTACTTCTTTATTACTTCTTTCTAACTTCTTTTTTCTTCTTTCTTACTTCTTTCTTACTTCTTTCTTCTTTCTTTCTTACTTCCTTCTTACTTCTTTCTTTCTTCTTTCTTACTTCTTTATTTCTTCTTTCTTACTTCTTTCTTTCTTCTTTCTTACCTCTTTCTTACTTTTTTCTTTCTTCTTTCTTACTTATTTCTTTCTTCTTTCTTACTTCTTTCTTACTTCTTTCTTCTCTCTTTCTTAGTTCTTTCTTACTTCTTTTTTACTTCTTACTTACTTCTTTCTTACTTCTTTCTTACTTCTTTCTTACTTCTTTCATACTTCTTTCTTACTTCTTTCTAACTTCTTTTTTCTTCTTTCTTACTTCTTTCTTACTTCTTTCTTACTTCTTTCTTCTTTCTTTCTAACTTCTTTCTTACGTCTTTCTTACTTCTTGCTTACTTCTTTCTTTCTTCTTTCTTACTTCTTTCTTTCTTCTTTCTTACTTCTTTCTTACTTCTTTCTTCATTCCTTCTTACTTCTTTCTTTCTTCTTTCTTTCTTCTTTCTTAATTCTTTCTTACTTCTTTCTTAATTCTTTCTAACTTCTTTTTTCTTCTTTCTTTCTTCTTTCTTACTTCTTTCTTACTTATTTCTTACTTCTTTCTAACTTCTTTCTTACTTCTTTCTTACTTCTTTCTAACTTCTTTCTTACTTCTTTCTTCTTCCTTTCTTTCTTCTTTCTTACTTCTTTCTTACTTCTTTCTTACTTCTTTCTTACTTTTTTCTTACTTCTTTCTAACTTCTTTCATACTTCTTTCTTACTTCTTTCTTACTTCTTTCTTACTTCTTTCTTACTTCTTTCGTACTTCTTTCTTACTTCTTTCTTACTTCTTTCTTACTTCTTTCTTACTTCTTTCTTACTTCTTTCTTACTTCTTTCTTACTTCTTTCTTTCTTCTTTCTTACTTCTTTCATACTTCTTTCTTACTTCTTTCTTTCTTCTTTCTTACTTCTTTCTTACTTCTTTCTTACTTCTTTCTTCTTTCTTTCTTACTTCTTTCTTACTTCTTTCTTACTTCTTTACTACTTCTTTGTGATTCTTTCTTACTTCTTTCTTACTTCTTTCTTACTTCTTTCTTACTTCTTTCTTTCTTCTTTCTTTCTTCTTTCTTACTTCTTTCTTACTTCTTTCTTTCTTTCTTCTTTCTTACTTCTTTCTTACTTCTTTCTTTCTTACTTCTTTTTACTTCTTTCTTACTTATTTCTTACTTCTTTCTAACTTCTTTCTTACTTCTTTCTTACTTCTTTCTAACTTCTTTCTTACTTCTTTCTTACTTCTTTCTTTCTTGGTTCTTTCTTACTTCTTTCATACTTCTTTCTTTCTTCTTCCTTACTTCTTTCTTCTTTCTTTCTTACATATTTCTTACTTCTTTCTTACTTCTTCCTTACTTCTTTCTTACTTCTTTCTCCATTCCTTCTTACTTCTTTCTTACTTCTTTCTTACTCCTTTCTTACTTCTTTCTTACTTCTTTCTTACTTCTTTCTTCATTCCTTCTTACTTCTTTCAAACTTCTTTCTTACTTCTTTCTTACTTCTTTCTTACTTCTTTCTTTCTTCTTTCTTACTTCTTTCTTTCTTCTTTCTTACTTCTTTCTTATTTCTTTCTTCTTTCTTTCTTACTACTTTCTTACTTCTTTCTTACTTCTTTCTTACTTCTTTCTTCTTTCTTACTTATTTATTCATTCCTTCTTACTTCTTTCTTACTTCTTTCTTACTTCTTGCTTACTTCTTTCTTTCTTCTTCTTTCTTTCTTACTTCTTTCTTACTTCTTCCTTACTTCCTTCTTACTTCTTTCTTTCTTCTTTCTTACTTCTTTCATACTTCTTTCTTACTTCTTTCATTCTTCTTTCTTACTTCTTTCTTACTTCTTTCTTACTTCTTTCTTACTTATTTCTTCTTTCTTTCTTACTTCTTTCTTACTTCTTTCTTACTTCTTTCTTACTTCTTTCTTACTTCTTTCTTACTTCTTTCTTGCTTCTTTCTTACTTCTTTCATACTTCGTTCTTACTTCTTTCTTACTTCTTTCTAACTTCTTTTTTCTCCTTTCTTACTTCTTTCTTACTTCTTTCTTACTTCTTTCTTACTTCTTTCTTTCTTACTTCTTTCTTAATTCTTTCTTACTTCTTTCTTAATTCTTTCTTACTTCTTTCTTACTTCTTTCTTCTTTCTTTCTTCTTTCTTACTTCTTTCATACTTCTTTCTTACTTCTTTCTTTCTTCTTTCTTACTTCTTTCTTACTTCTTTCTTACTTCTTTCTTCATTCCTTCTTACTTCTTTCTTACTTCTTGCTTACTTCTTTCTTACTTCTTTCATACTTCTTTGTTCTTTCTTTCTTTCTTCTTACTTTCTTCTTTCTTCTTTCTTAGTTCTTTCTTACTTCTTTCTAACTTCATTTTTCTTCTTTCTTACTTCTTTCTTACTTCTTTCTTACTTCTTTCTTACTTATTTCTTACTTCTTTCTTACTTCTTTCTTACTTCTTTCTAACTTATTTCTTACTTCTTTCTTACTTCTTTCTTACTTCTTTCTTACTTCTTTCTTTCTTACTTCTTTCTTACTTCTTTCATACTTCTTTCTTTCTTCTTTCTTACTTCTTTCTTCATTCCTTCTTACTTCTTTCTTTCTTCTTTCTTACTTCTTTCTTACTTCTTTCTTCTTTCTTTCTTACTTCTTTCTTACTTCTTTCTTACTTCTTTCTTACTTCTTTCTAACTTCTTTCTTACTTCTTTCTTACTTCTTTCTAACTTCTTTCTTACTTCTTTCTTACTTCTTTCTTTCTTGCTTATTTCTTTCTTCTTTCATACTTCTTTCTTTCTTCTTCCTTACTTCTTTCTTCTTTCTTTCTTACATCTTTCTTACTTCTTTCTTACTTCTTCCATACTTCTTTCTTACTTCTTTCTTCATTCCTTCTTACTTCTTTCTTACTTCTTTCTTACTTCTTCCATACTTCTTTCTTACTTCTTTCTTCATTCCTTCTTACTTCTTTCTTCTTTCTTTCTTACATCTTTCTTACTTCTTTCTTACTTCTTTCTTCTTTCTTACTTATTTATTCATTCCTTCTTACTTCTTTCTTACTTCTTTCTTACGTCTTTCTTACTTCTTGCTTACTTCTTTCTTTCTTCTTTCTTACTTCTTTCTTTCTTCTTTCTTACTTCTTTCTTACTTCTTTCTTCATTCCTTCTTACTTCTTTATTTCTTCTTTCTTTCTTACTACTTTCTTACTTCTTTCTTACTTCTTTCTTACTTCTTTCTTCTTTCTTACTTATTTATTCATTCCTTCTTACTTCTTTCTTACTTCTTTCTTACTTCTTGCTTACTTCTTTCTTTCTTCTTCTTTCTTTCTTACTTCTTTCTTACTGCTTCCTTACTTCCTTCTTTACTTCTTTCTTTCTTCTTTCTTACTTCTTTCATACTTCTTTCTTACTTCTTTCTTACTTCTTTCTTACTTCTTTCTTACTTCTTTCTAACTTCTTTTTTCTTCTTTCTTACTTCTTTCTTACTTCTTTCTTACTTCTTTCTTCTTTCTTTCTTTCTTCTTTCTTACTTCTTTCTTACTTCTTTCTAACTTCTTTCTTACGTCTTTCTTACTTCTTGCTTACTTCTTTCTTTCTTCTTTCTTACTTCTTTCTTTCTTCTTTCTTACTTCTTTCTTACTTCTTTCTTCATTCCTTCTTACTTCTTTCTTTCTTCTTTCTTTCTTCTTTCTTAATTCTTTCTTACTTCTTTCTTAATTCATTCTAAATTCTTTTTTCTTCTTTCTTACTTCTTTCTTACTTCTTTCTTACTTATTTCTTACTTCTTTCTAACTTCTTTCTTACTTCTTTCTTCTTCCTTTCTTTCTTCTTTCTTACTTCTTTCTTACTTCTTTCTTACTTTTTTCTTACTTCTTTCTAACTTCTTTCATACTTCTTTCTTAATTCTTTCTTACTTCTTTCTTGCTTCTTTCTTACTTCTTTCATACTTCTTTCTTTCTTCTTCCATACTTCTTTCTTCTTTCTTTCTTACATCTTTCTTACTTCTTTCTTACTTCTTTCTTACTTCTTTCTTCATTCCTTCTTACTTCTTTCTTACTTCTTTCTTACTCCTTTCTTACTTCTTTCTTACTTCTGTCTTACTTCTTTCTTCATTCCTTCTTACTTCTTTCAAACTTCTTTCTTACTTCTTTCTTACTTCTTTCTTACTTCTTTCTTTCTTACTTCTTTCTTACTTCTTTATTACTTCTTTCTAACTTCTTTTTTCTTCTTTCTTACTTCTTTCTTACTTCTTTCTTCTTTCTTTCTTACTTCCTTCTTACTTCTTTCTTTCTTCTTTCTTACTTCTTTATTTCTTCTTTCTTACTTCTTTCTTTCTTCTTTCTTACCTCTTTCTTACTTTTTTCTTTCTTCTTTCTTACTTATTTCTTTCTTCTTTCTTACTTCTTTCTTACTTCTTTCTTCTCTCTTTCTTAGTTCTTTCTTACTTCTTTTTTACTTCTTACTTACTTCTTTCTTACTTCTTTCTTACTTCTTTCTTACTTCTTTCATACTTCTTTCTTACTTCTTTCTAACTTCTTTTTTCTTCTTTCTTACTTCTTTCTTACTTCTTTCTTACTTCTTTCTTCTTTCTTTCTAACTTCTTTCTTACGTCTTTCTTACTTCTTGCTTACTTCTTTCTTTCTTCTTTCTTACTTCTTTCTTTCTTCTTTCTTACTTCTTTCTTACTTCTTTCTTCATTCCTTCTTACTTCTTTCTTTCTTCTTTCTTTCTTCTTTCTTAATTCTTTCTTACTTCTTTCTTAATTCTTTCTAACTTCTTTTTTCTTCTTTCTTTCTTCTTTCTTACTTCTTTCTTACTTATTTCTTACTTCTTTCTAACTTCTTTCTTACTTCTTTCTTACTTCTTTCTAACTTCTTTCTTACTTCTTTCTTCTTCCTTTCTTTCTTCTTTCTTACTTCTTTCTTACTTCTTTCTTACTTCTTTCTTACTTTTTTCTTACTTCTTTCTAACTTCTTTCATACTTCTTTCTTACTTCTTTCTTACTTCTTTCTTACTTCTTTCTTACTTCTTTCGTACTTCTTTCTTACTTCTTTCTTACTTCTTTCTTACTTCTTTCTTACTTCTTTCTTACTTCTTTCTTACTTCTTTCTTACTTCTTTCTTTCTTCTTTCTTACTTCTTTCATACTTCTTTCTTACTTCTTTCTTTCTTCTTTCTTACTTCTTTCTTACTTCTTTCTTACTTCTTTCTTCTTTCTTTCTTACTTCTTTCTTACTTCTTTCTTACTTCTTTACTACTTCTTTGTGATTCTTTCTTACTTCTTTCTTACTTCTTTCTTACTTCTTTCTTACTTCTTTCTTTCTTCTTTCTTTCTTCTTTCTTACTTCTTTCTTACTTCTTTCTTTCTTTCTTCTTTCTTACTTCTTTCTTACTTCTTTCTTTCTTACTTCTTTTTACTTCTTTCTTACTTATTTCTTACTTCTTTCTAACTTCTTTCTTACTTCTTTCTTACTTCTTTCTAACTTCTTTCTTACTTCTTTCTTACTTCTTTCTTTCTTGGTTCTTTCTTACTTCTTTCATACTTCTTTCTTTCTTCTTCCTTACTTCTTTCTTCTTTCTTTCTTACATATTTCTTACTTCTTTCTTACTTCTTCCTTACTTCTTTCTTACTTCTTTCTCCATTCCTTCTTACTTCTTTCTTACTTCTTTCTTACTCCTTTCTTACTTCTTTCTTACTTCTTTCTTACTTCTTTCTTCATTCCTTCTTACTTCTTTCAAACTTCTTTCTTACTTCTTTCTTACTTCTTTCTTACTTCTTTCTTTCTTCTTTCTTACTTCTTTCTTTCTTCTTTCTTACTTCTTTCTTATTTCTTTCTTCTTTCTTTCTTACTACTTTCTTACTTCTTTCTTACTTCTTTCTTACTTCTTTCTTCTTTCTTACTTATTTATTCATTCCTTCTTACTTCTTTCTTACTTCTTTCTTACTTCTTGCTTACTTCTTTCTTTCTTCTTCTTTCTTTCTTACTTCTTTCTTACTTCTTCCTTACTTCCTTCTTACTTCTTTCTTTCTTCTTTCTTACTTCTTTCATACTTCTTTCTTACTTCTTTCATTCTTCTTTCTTACTTCTTTCTTACTTCTTTCTTACTTCTTTCTTACTTATTTCTTCTTTCTTTCTTACTTCTTTCTTACTTCTTTCTTACTTCTTTCTTACTTCTTTCTTACTTCTTTCTTACTTCTTTCTTGCTTCTTTCTTACTTCTTTCATACTTCGTTCTTACTTCTTTCTTACTTCTTTCTAACTTCTTTTTTCTCCTTTCTTACTTCTTTCTTACTTCTTTCTTACTTCTTTCTTACTTCTTTCTTTCTTACTTCTTTCTTAATTCTTTCTTACTTCTTTCTTAATTCTTTCTTACTTCTTTCTTACTTCTTTCTTCTTTTTTTCTTCTTTCTTACTTCTTTCATACTTCTTTCTTACTTCTTTCTTTCTTCTTTCTTACTTCTTTCTTACTTCTTTCTTACTTCTTTCTTCTTTCTTTCTTACTTCTTTCTTACTTCTTTCTTACTTCTTTCTTACTTCTTTCTTCATTCCTTCTTACTTCTTTCTTACTTCTTGCTTACTTCTTTCTTACTTCTTTCATACTTCTTTGTTCTTTCTTTCTTTCTTCTTACTTTCTTCTTTCTTCTTTCTTAGTTCTTTCTTACTTCTTTCTAACTTCATTTTTCTTCTTTCTTACTTCTTTCTTACTTCTTTCTTACTTCTTTCTTACTTATTTCTTACTTCTTTCTTACTTCTTTCTTACTTCTTTCTAACTTCTTTCTTACTTCTTTCTTACTTCTTTCTTACTTCTTTCTTACTTCTTTCTTTCTTACTTCTTTCTTACTTCTTTCATACTTCTTTCTTTCTTCTTTCTTACTTCTTTCTTCATTCCTTCTTACTTCTTTCTTTCTTCTTTCTTACTTCTTTCTTACTTCTTTCTTCTTTCTTTCTTACTTCTTTCTTACTTCTTTCTTACTTCTTTCTTACTTCTTTCTAACTTCTTTCTTACTTCTTTCTTACTTCTTTCTAACTTCTTTCTTACTTCTTTCTTACTTCTTTCTTTCTTGCTTATTTCTTTCTTCTTTCATACTTCTTTCTTTCTTCTTCCTTACTTCTTTCTTCTTTCTTTCTTACATCTTTCTTACTTCTTTCTTACTTCTTCCATACTTCTTTCTTACTTCTTTCTTCATTCCTTCTTACTTCTTTCTTACTTCTTTCTTACTTCTTCCATACTTCTTTCTTACTTCTTTCTTCATTCCTTCTTACTTCTTTCTTCTTTCTTTCTTACATCTTTCTTACTTCTTTCTTACTTCTTTCTTCTTTCTTACTTATTTATTCATTCCTTCTTACTTCTTTCTTACTTCTTTCTTTCTTCTTCTTTCTTTCTTACTTCTTTCTTACTTCTTCCTTACTTCCTTCTTACTTCTTTCTTTCTTCTTTCTTACTTCTTTCATACTTCTTTCTTACTTCTTTCATTCTTCTTTCTTACTTCTTTCTTACTTCTTTCTTTCTTCTTTCTTTCTTCTTTCTTAATTCTTTCTTACTTCTTTCTTAATTCATTCTAAATTCTTTTTTCTTCTTTCTTACTTCTTTCTTACTTCTTTCTTACTTATTTCTTACTTCTTTCTAACTTCTTTCTTACTTCTTTCTTCTTCCTTTCTTTCTTCTTTCTTACTTCTTTCTTACTTCTTTCTTACTTCTTTCTTACTTTTTTCTTACTTCTTTCTAACTTCTTTCATACTTCTTTCTTACTTCTTTCTTACTTCTTTCTTGCTTCTTTCTTACTTCTTTCATACTTCTTTCTTTCTTCTTCCATACTTCTTTCTTCTTTCTTTCTTACATCTTTCTTACTTCTTTCTTACTTCTTTCTTACTTCTTTCTTCATTCCTTCTTACTTCTTTCTTACTTCTTTCTTACTCCTTTCTTACTTCTTTCTTACTTCTTTCTTACTTCTTTCTTCATTCCTTCTTACTTCTTTCAAACTTCTTTCTTACTTCTTTCTTACTTCTTTCTTACTTCTTTCTTTCTTACTTCTTTCTTACTTCTTTCTTCTTTCTTTCTTACTTCCTTCTTACTTCTTTCTTTCTTCTTTCTTACTTCTTTATTTCTTCTTTCTTACTTCTTTCTTTCTTCTTTCTTACTTCTTTCTTACTTTTTTCTTTCTTCTTTCTTACTTATTTCTTTCTTCTTTCTTACTTCTTTCTTACTTCTTTCTTCTCTCTTTCTTAGTTCTTTCTTACTTCTTTTTTACTTCTTACTTACTTCTTTCTTACTTCTTTCTTACTTCTTTCTTACTTCTTTTTTACTTCTTTCATACTTCTTTCTTACTTCTTTCTAACTTCTTTTTTCTTCTTTCTTACTTCTTTCTTACTTCTTTCTTACTTCTTTCTTCTTTCTTTCTTTCTTCTTTCTTACTTCTTTCTTACTTCTTTCTAACTTCTTTCTTACGTCTTTCTTACTTCTTGCTTACTTCTTTCTTTCTTCTTTCTTACTTCTTTCTTTCTTCTTTCTTACTTCTTTCTTACTTCTTTCTTCATTCCTTCTTACTTCTTTCTTTCTTCTTTCTCTCTTCTTTCTTAATTCTTTCTTACTTCTTTCTTAATTCTTTCTAACTTCTTTTTTCTTCTTTCTTACTTCTTTCTTACTTCTTTCTTACTTATTTCTTACTTCTTTCTAACTTCTTTCTTACTTCTTTCTTACTTCTTTCTTACTTCTTTCTTACTTATTTCTTACTTCTTTCTAACTTCTTTCTTACTTCTTTCTTACTTCTTTCTAACTTCTTTCTTACTTCTTTCTTCTTCCTTTCTTTCTTCTTTCTTACTTCTTTCTTACTTCTTTCTTACTTCTTTCTTACTTTTTTCTTACTTCTTTCTAACTTCTTTCATACTTCTTTCTTACTTCTTTCTTACTTCTTTCTTACTTCTTTCTTACTTCTTTCGTACTTCTTTCTTACTTCTTTCATACTTCTTTCTTACTTCTTTCTTACTTCTTTCTTACTTCTTTCTTACTTCTTTCTTTCTTCTTTCTTACTTCTTTCTTACTTCTTTCTTACTTCTTTCTAACTTCTTTTTTCTTCTTTCTTACTTCTTTCTTACTTCTTTCTTACTTCTTTCTTACTTCTTTCTTTCTTACTTCTTTCTTACTTCTTTCTTACTTCTTTCTTACTTCTTTCTTACTTCTTTCTTACTTCTTTCTTACTTCTTTCTTACTTCTTTCTTTCTTCTTTCTTACTTCTTTCATACTTCTTTCTTAATTCTTTCTTTCTTCTTTCTTAATTCTTTCTTACTTCTTTCTTACTTCTTTCTTCTTTCTTTCTTACTTCTTTCTTGCTTCTTTCTTACTTCTTTACTACTTCTTTCTGATTCTTTCTTACTTCTTTCTTACTTCTTTCTTACTTCTTTCTTACTTCTTTCTTTCTTCTTTCTTACATCTTTCTTTCTTCTTTCTTACTTCTTTCTTACTTCTTTCTTTCTTTCTTCTTTCTTACTTCTTTCTTACTTCTTTCTTTCTTACTTCTTTCTTACTTCTTTCTTACTTATTTCTTACTTCTTTCTAACTTCTTTCTTACTTCTTTCTTACTTCTTTCTTCTTTCTTTCTTCTTTCTTTCTTCTTTCTTACTTCTTTCTTACTTCTTTCTTACTTCTTTCTAACTTCTTTTTTCTTCTTTCTTACTTCTTTCTTAATTCTTTCTTACTTCTTTCTAACTTCTTTTTTCTTCTTTCTTACTTCTTTCTTACTTCTTTCTTACTTCTTTCTTACTTCTTTCTTTCTTACTTCTTTCTTACTTCTTTCATACTTCTTTCTTTCTTCTTTCTTACTTCTTTCTTCATTCCTTCTTAATTCTTTCTTTCTTCTTTCTTACTTCTTTCTTCTTTCTTCTTTCTTTCTTACTTCTTTCTTACTTCTTTCTTACTTCTTTCTTACTTCTTTCTTACTTCTTTCTTACTTCTTTCTTTCTTCTTACTTCTTTCTTTCTTATTTCTTACGTCTTTCTTACTTCTTTCTTTCTTACTTCTTTCTTACTTCTTTCTTACTTCTTTCTTACATATTTCTTACTTCTTTCTAACTTCTTTCTTACTTGTTTCTTCTTTCTTTCTTGCTTCTTTCTTACTTCTTTCATACTTCTTTCTTTCTTCTTCCATACTTCTTTCTTCTTTCTTTCTTACATCTTTCTTACTTCTTTCTAACTTCTTTCTTACTTCTTTCTTCATTACCTCTTACTTTTTTCTTACTTCTTTCTTACTCATTTCTTACTTCTTTCTTACTTCTTTCTTACTTCTTTCTTCATTCCTTCTTACTTCTTTCTTACTTCTTTCTTACTTCTTTCTTACTTCTTTCTTAATTCTTTCTTTCTTACTTCTTTCTTACTTCTTTATTACTTCTTTCTAACTTCTTTTTTCTTCTTTCTTACTTCTTTCTTACTTCTTTCTTCTTTCTTTCTTACTTCCTTCTTACTTCTTTCTTTCTTCTTTCTTACTTCTTTATTTCTTCTTTCTTACTTCTTTCTTTCTTCTTTCTTACTTCTTTCTTACTTTTTTCTTTCTTCTTTCTTACTTCTTTCTTTCTTCTTTCTTACTTCTTTCTTACTTCTTTCTTCTCTCTTTCTTAGTTCTTTCTTACTTCTTTTTTACTTCTTACTTACTTCTTTCTTACTTCTTTCTTACTTCTTTCTTTCTTCTTTCATACTTCTTTCTTACTTCTTTCTAACTTCTTTTTTCTTCTTTCTTACTTCTTTCTTACTTCTTTCTTACTTCTTTCTTACTTCTTTCTTCTTTCTTTCTTTCTTCTTTCTTACTTCTTTCTTACTTCTTTCTAACTTCTTTCTTACTTCTTTCTTACTTCTTTCTTACTTCTTTCTTACTTCTTTCTTTCTTCTTTCTTACTTCTTTCATACTTCTTTCTTACTTCTTTCTTACTTCTTTCTAACTTCTTTTTTCTCCTTTCTTACTTCTTTCTTACTTCTTTCTTACTTCTTTCTTACTTCTTTCTTTCTTACTTCTTTCTTAATTCTTTCTTACTTCTTTCTTAATTCTTTCTTACTTCTTTCTTACTTCTTTCTTACTTCTTTCTTTCTTCTTTCTTACTTCTTTCATACTTCTTTCTTACTTCTTTCTTTCTTCTTTCTTACTTCTTTCTTACTTCTTTCTTACTTCTTTCTTCTTTCTTTCTTACTTCTTTCTTACTTCTTTCTTACTTCTTTCTTACTTCTTTCTTCATTCCTTCTTACTTCTTTCTTACTTCTTGCTTACTTCTTTCTTACTTCTTTCATACTTTTGTTCTTTCTTTCTTTCTTCTTACTTTCTTCTTTCTTCTTTCTTAGTTCTTTCTTACTTCTTTCTAACTTCATTTTTCTTCTTTCTTACTTCTTTCTTACTTCTTTCTTACTTCTTTCTTACTTATTTCTTACTTCTTTCTTACTTCTTTCTTACTTCTTTCTAACTTCTTTCTTACTTCTTTCTTACTTCTTTCTTACTTCTTTCTTTCTTACTTCTTTCTTACTTCTTTCATACTTCTTTCTTTCTTCTTTCTTACTTCTTTCTTCATTCCTTCTTACTTCTTTCTTTCTTCTTTCTTACTTCTTTCTTACTTCTTTCTTCTTTCTTTCTTACTTCTTTCTTACTTCTTTCTTACTTCTTTCTTACTTCTTTCTTTCTTCTTTCTTACTTCTTTCTTTCTTCTTTCTTACTTCTTTCTTACTTCTTTCTTTCTTACTTCTTTCTTACTTCTTTCTTACTTATTTCTTACTTCTTTCTAACTTCTTTCTTACTTCTTTCTTACTTCTTTCTAACTTCTTTCTTACTTCTTTCTTACTTCTTTCTTTCTTGCTTATTTCTTTCTTCTTTCATACTTCTTTCTTTCTTCTTCCTTACTTCTTTCTTCTTTCTTTCTTACATCTTTCTTACTTCTTTCTTACTTCTTCCATACTTCTTTCTTACTTCTTTCTTACTTCTTTCTTTCTTTCTTCTTTCTTACTTCTTTCATACTTCTTTCTTACTTCTTTCTTTCTTCTTTCTTACTTCTTTCTTACTTCTTTCTTACTTCTTTCTTACTTCTTTCTTTCTTCTTTCTTACTTCTTTCTTTCTTCTTTCTTACTTCTTTCTTACTTCTTTCTTCTTTCTTTCTTACTACTTTCTTACTTCTTTCTTACTTCTTTCTTACTTCTTTCTTCTTTCTTACTTATTTATTCATTCCTTCTTACTTCTTTCTTACTTCTTTCTTACTTCTTGCTTACTTCTTTCTTTCTTCTTCTTTCTTTCTTACTTCTTTCTTACTGCTTCCTTACTTCCTTCTTACTTCTTTCTTTCTTCTTTCTTACTTCTTTCATACTTCTTTCTTACTTCTTTCTTACTTCTTTCTTACTTCTTTCTTACTTCTTTCTAACTTCTTTTTTCTTCTTTCTTACTTCTTTCTTACTTCTTTCTTACTTCTTTCTTCTTTCTTTCTTTCTTCTTTCTTACTTCTTTCTTACTTCTTTCTAACTTCTTTCTTACGTCTTTCTTACTTCTTGCTTACTTCTTTCTTTCTTCTTTCTTACTTCTTTCTTTCTTCTTTCTTACTTCTTTCTTACTTCTTTCTTCATTCCTTCTTACTTCTTTCTTTCTTCTTTCTTTCTTACTACTTTCTTACTTCTTTCTTACTTCTTTCTTACTTCTTTCTTCTTTCTTACTTATTTATTCATTCCTTCTTACTTCTTTCTTACTTCTTTCTTACTTCTTGCTTACTTCTTTCTTTCTTCTTCTTTCTTTCTTACTTCTTTCTTACTGCTTCCTTACTTCCTTCTTACTTCTTTCTTTCTTCTTTCTTACTTCTTTCATACTTCTTTCTTACTTCTTTCTTACTTCTTTCTTACTTATTTCTTACTTCTTTCTTCTTTCTTTCTTTCTTCTTTCTTACTTCTTTCTTACTTCTTTCTAACTTCTTTCTTACGTCTTTCTTACTTCTTGCTTACTTCTTTCTTTCTTCTTTCTTACTTCTTTCTTTCTTCTTTCTTACTTCTTTCTTACTTCTTTCTTCATTCCTTCTTACTTCTTTCTTTCTTCTTTCTTTCTTCTTTCTTAATTCTTTCTTACTTCTTTCTTAATTCATTCTAAATTCTTTTTTCTTCTTTCTTACTTCTTTCTTACTTCTTTCTTACTTATTTCTTACTTCTTTCTAACTTCTTTCTTACTTCTTTCTTCTTCCTTTCTTTCTTCTTTCTTACTTCTTTCTTACTTCTTTCTTACTTCTTTCTTACTTTTTTCTTACTTCTTTCTAACTTCTTTCATACTTCTTTCTTACTTCTTTCTTACTTCTTTCTTGCTTCTTTCTTACTTCTTTCATACTTCTTTCTTTCTTCTTCCATACTTCTTTCTTCTTTCTTTCTTACATCTTTCTTACTTCTTTCTTACTTCTTTCTTACTTCTTTCTTCATTCCTTCTTACTTCTTTCTTACTTCTTTCTTACTCCTTTCTTACTTCTTTCTTACTTCTTTCTTACTTCTTTCTTCATTCCTTCTTACTTCTTTCAAACTTCTTTCTTACTTCTTTCTTACTTCTTTCTTACTTCTTTCTTTCTTACTTCTTTCTTACTTCTTTCTTCTTTCTTTCTTACTTCCTTCTTACTTCTTTCTTTCTTCTTTCTTACTTCTTTATTTCTTCTTTCTTACTTCTTTCTTTCTTCTTTCTTACTTCTTTCTTACTTTTTTCTTTCTTCTTTCTTACTTATTTCTTTCTTCTTTCTTACTTCTTTCTTACTTCTTTCTTCTCTCTTTCTTAGTTCTTTCTTACTTCTTTTTTACTTCTTACTTACTTCTTTCTTACTTCTTTCTTACTTCTTTCTTACTTCTTTTTTACTTCTTTCATACTTCTTTCTTACTTCTTTCTAACTTCTTTTTTCTTCTTTCTTACTTCTTTCTTACTTCTTTCTTACTTCTTTCTTCTTTCTTTCTTTCTTCTTTCTTACTTCTTTCTTACTTCTTTCTAACTTCTTTCTTACTTCTTTCTTACTTCTTGCTTACTTCTTTCTTTCTTCTTTCTTACTTCTTTCTTTCTTCTTTCTTACTTCTTTCTTACTTCTTTCTTCATTCCTTCTTACTTCTTTCTTTCTTCTTTCTCTCTTCTTTCTTAATTCTTTCTTACTTCTTTCTTAATTCTTTCTAACTTCTTTTTTCTTCTTTCTTACTTCTTTCTTACTTCTTTCTTACTTATTTCTTACTTCTTTCTAACTTCTTTCTTACTTCTTTCTTACTTCTTTCTTACTTCTTTCTTACTTATTTCTTACTTCTTTCTAACTTCTTTCTTACTTCTTTCTTACTTCTTTCTAACTTCTTTCTTACTTCTTTCTTCTTCCTTTCTTTCTTCTTTCTTACTTCTTTCTTACTTCTTTCTTACTTCTTTCTTACTTTTTTCTTACTTCTTTCTAACTTCTTTCATACTTCTTTCTTACTTCTTTCTTACTTCTTTCTTACTTCTTTCTTACTTCTTTCGTACTTCTTTCTTACTTCTTTCATACTTCTTTCTTACTTCTTTCTTACTTCTTTCTTACTTCTTTCTTACTTCTTTCTTTCTTCTTTCTTACTTCTTTCTTACTTCTTTCTTACTTCTTTCTAACTTCTTTTTTCTTCTTTCTTACTTCTTTCTTACTTCTTTCTTACTTCTTTCTTACTTCTTTCTTTCTTACTTCTTTCTTACTTCTTTCTTACTTCTTTCTTACTTCTTTCTTACTTCTTTCTTACTTCTTTCTTACTTCTTTCTTACTTCTTTCTTTCTTCTTTCTTACTTCTTTCATACTTCTTTCTTAATTCTTTCTTTCTTCTTTCTTAATTCTTTCTTACTTCTTTCTTACTTCTTTCTTCTTTCTTTCTTACTTCTTTCTTGCTTCTTTCTTACTTCTTTACTACTTCTTTCTGATTCTTTCTTACTTCTTTCTTACTTCTTTCTTACTTCTTTCTTACTTCTTTCTTTCTTCTTTCTTACATCTTTCTTTCTTCTTTCTTACTTCTTTCTTACTTCTTTCTTTCTTTCTTCTTTCTTACTTCTTTCTTACTTCTTTCTTTCTTACTTCTTTCTTACTTCTTTCTTACTTATTTCTTACTTCTTTCTAACTTCTTTCTTACTTCTTTCTTACTTCTTTCTTCTTTCTTTCTTCTTTCTTTCTTCTTTCTTACTTCTTTCTTACTTCTTTCTTACTTCTTTCTAACTTCTTTTTTCTTCTTTCTTACTTCTTTCTTAATTCTTTCTTACTTCTTTCTAACTTCTTTTTTCTTCTTTCTTACTTCTTTCTTACTTCTTTCTTACTTCTTTCTTACTTCTTTCTTTCTTACTTCTTTCTTACTTCTTTCATACTTCTTTCTTTCTTCTTTCTTACTTCTTTCTTCATTCCTTCTTAATTCTTTCTTTCTTCTTTCTTACTTCTTTCTTCTTTCTTCTTTCTTTCTTACTTCTTTCTTACTTCTTTCTTACTTCTTTCTTACTTCTTTCTTACTTCTTTCTTACTTCTTTCTTTCTTCTTACTTCTTTCTTTCTTATTTCTTACGTCTTTCTTACTTCTTTCTTTCTTACTTCTTTCTTACTTCTTTCTTACTTCTTTCTTACATATTTCTTACTTCTTTCTAACTTCTTTCTTACTTGTTTCTTCTTTCTTTCTTGCTTCTTTCTTACTTCTTTCATACTTCTTTCTTTCTTCTTCCATACTTCTTTCTTCTTTCTTTCTTACATCTTTCTTACTTCTTTCTAACTTCTTTCTTACTTCTTTCTTCATTACCTCTTACTTTTTTCTTACTTCTTTCTTACTCATTTCTTACTTCTTTCTTACTTCTTTCTTACTTCTTTCTTCATTCCTTCTTACTTCTTTCTTACTTCTTTCTTACTTCTTTCTTACTTCTTTCTTAATTCTTTCTTTCTTACTTCTTTCTTACTTCTTTATTACTTCTTTCTAACTTCTTTTTTCTTCTTTCTTACTTCTTTCTTACTTCTTTCTTCTTTCTTTCTTACTTCCTTCTTACTTCTTTCTTTCTTCTTTCTTACTTCTTTATTTCTTCTTTCTTACTTCTTTCTTTCTTCTTTCTTACTTCTTTCTTACTTTTTTCTTTCTTCTTTCTTACTTCTTTCTTTCTTCTTTCTTACTTCTTTCTTACTTCTTTCTTCTCTCTTTCTTAGTTCTTTCTTACTTCTTTTTTACTTCTTACTTACTTCTTTCTTACTTCTTTCTTACTTCTTTCTTTCTTCTTTCATACTTCTTTCTTACTTCTTTCTAACTTCTTTTTTCTTCTTTCTTACTTCTTTCTTACTTCTTTCTTACTTCTTTCTTACTTCTTTCTTCTTTCTTTCTTTCTTCTTTCTTACTTCTTTCTTACTTCTTTCTAACTTCTTTCTTACGTCTTTCTTACTTCTTGCTTACTTCTTTCTTTCTTCTTTCTTACTTCTTTCTTTCTTCTTTCTTACTTCTTTCTTACTTCTTTCTTCATTCCTTCTTACTTCTTTCTTTCTTCTTTCTTTCTTCTTTCTTAATTCTTTCTTACTTCTTTCTTAATTCTTTCTAACTTCTTTTTTCTTCTTTCGTACTTCTTTCTTACTTCTTTCATACTTCTTTCTTACTTCTTTCTTACTTCTTTCTTACTTCTTTCTTACTTCTTTCTTTCTTCTTTCTTACTTCTTTCTTACTTCTTTCTTACTTCTTTCTAACTTCTTTTTTCTTCTTTCTTACTTCTTTCTTACTTCTTTCTTACTTCTTTCTTACTTCTTTCTTTCTTACTTCTTTCTTACTTCTTTCTTACTTCTTTCTTACTTCTTTCTTACTTCTTTCTTACTTCTTTCTTTCTTCTTTCTTACTTCTTTCATACTTCTTTCTTACTTCTTTCTTTCTTCTTTCTTACTTCTTTCTTACTTCTTTCTTACTTCTTTCTTCTTTCTTTCTTACTTCTTTCTTGCTTCTTTCTTACTTCTTTACTACTTCTTTCTGATTCTTTCTTACTTCTTTCTTACTTCTTTCTTACTTCTTTCTTACTTCTTTCTTTCTTCTTTCTTACTTCTTTCTTTCTTCTTTCTTACTTCTTTCTTACTTCTTTCTTTCTTTCTTCTTTCTTACTTCTTTCTTACTTCTTTCTTTCTTACTTCTTTCTTACTTCTTTCTTACTTATTTCTTACTTCTTTCTAACTTCTTTATTACTTCTTTCTTACTTCTTTCTAACTTCTTTCTTACTTCTTTCTTACTTCTTTCTTTCTTGGTTCTTTCTTACTTCTTTCATACTTCTTTCTTTCTTCTTCCTTACTTCTTTCTTCTTTCTTTCTTACATATTTCTTACTTCTTTCTTACTTCTTCCTTACTTCTTTCTTACTTCTTTCTTCATTCCTTCCTACTTCTTTCTTACTTCTTTCTTACTCCTTTCTTACTTCTTTCTTACTTCTTTCTTACTTCTTTCTTCATTCCTTCTTACTTCTTTCAAACTTCTTTCTTACTTCTTTCTTACTTCTTTCTTTCCTCTTTCTTACTTCTTTCTTACTTCTTTCTTACTTCTTTCTTACTTCTTTCTTTCTTACTTCTTTCTTACTTCTTTCTTACTTCTTTCTTACTTCTTTCTTACTTCTTTCTTACTTCTTTCTTTCTTTCTTCTTTCTTACTTCTTTCATACTTCTTTCTTACTTCTTTCTTTCTTCTTTCTTACTTCTTTCTTACTTCTTTCTTACTTCTTTCTTCTTTCTTCCTTACTTCTTTATTTCTTCTTTCTTACTTCTTTACTACTTCTTTCTGATTCTTTCTTACTTCTTTCTTACTTCTTTCTTACTTCTTTCTTACTTCTTTCTTCATTCCTTCTTACTTCTTTCTTACTTCTTTCTTACTTCTTTCTTACTTCTTTCTTACTTCTTTCTTTCTTCTTTCTTTCTTCTTTCTTCCTTCTTTCTTACTTCTTTCTTACTTCTTTCTTACTTCTTTCTTACTTCTTTCTTTCTTCTTTCTTACTTCTTTCATACTTCTTTCTTACTTCTTTCTTACTTCTTTCTTCCTTACTTCTTTCTTACTTCTTTCTTACTTCTTTCTTACTTCTTTCTTACTTCTTTCTTACTTCTTTCTTACTTCTTTCTTACTTCTTTGTTCTTTCTTTCTTTCTTACTTTCTTCATTCTTACTTCTTTCTTATTTCTTCATTCTTTCTTTCTTTCTTCATTCTTACTTCTTTCTTTCTTACTTCTTTATTACTACATATTACTTCTTTGTAACCTCTTTCTTACTTATTTCTTACTTCTTTCTAACTTCTTTTTTCTTCTTTCTTACTTCTTTCATACTTCTTTCTTTCTTCTTTCTTACTTCTTTCTTCATTCCTTCTTACTTCTTTCTTTCTTCTTTCTTACTTCTTTCTTACTTCTTTCTTACTTCTTTCTTCTTTCTTACTTATTTATTCATTCCTTCTTACTTCTTTCTTACTTCTTGCTTACTTCTTTCTTTCTTCTTCTTTCTTTCTTACTTCTTTCTTACTTCTTCCTTACTTCCTTCTTACTTCTTTCTTTCTTCTTTCTTACTTCTTTCATACTTCTTTCTTACTTCTTTCATTCTTCTTTCTTACTTCTTTCTTACTTCTTTCTTTCTTCTTTCTTACTTCTTTCTAACTTCTTTTTTCTTCTTTCTTACTTCTTTCTTACTTCTTTCTTACTTCTTTCTTACTTCTTTCTTTCTTACTTCTTTCTTACTTCTTTCTTTCTTCTTTCTTCTTTCTTTCTTACTTCTTTCTTACTTCTTTCTTACTTCTTTCTTACTTCTTTCTTTCTTCTTTCTTACTTCTTTCATACTTCTTTCTTACTTCTTTCTTACTTCTTTCTTCCTTACTTCTTCCTTACTTCTTTCTTACTTCTTTCTTACTTCTTTCTTACTTCTTTCTTACTTCTTTCTTACTTCTTTCTTACTTCTTTGTTCTTTCTTTCTTTCTTACTTTCTTCATTCTTACTTCTTTCTTATATCTTTATTCTTTCTTTCTTTCTTCATTCTTACTTCTTTATTACTACATATTACTTCTTTGTAACCTCTTTCTTACTTATTTCTTACTTCTTTCTAACTTCTTTTTTCTTCTTTCTTACTTCTTTCTTACTTCTTTCTTACTTTTTTCTTACTTCTTTCTTTCTTACTTCTTTCTTACTTCTTTCTTCTTTCTTTCTTCTTTCTTTCTTCTTTCTTACTTCTTTCTTACTTCTTTCTTACTTCTTTCTAACTTCTTTTTTCTTCTTTCTTACTTCTTTCTTAATTCTTTCTTACTTCTTTCTAACTTCTTTTTTCTTCTTTCTTACTTCTTTCTTACTTCTTTCTTACTTCTTTCTTACTTCTTTCTTTCTTACTTCTTTCTTACTTCTTTCTTACTTCTTTCTTACTTATTTCTTACTTCTTTCTTACTTCTTTCTTACTTCTTTCTTACTTCTTTCTTACTTCTTTCTAACTTCTTTCTTACTTTTTTCTTACTTCTTTCTTACTTCTTTCTTACTTCTTTCTTTCTTACTTCTTTCTTACTTCTTTCATACTTCTTTCTTTCTTCTTTCTTACTTCTTTCTTCATTCCTTCTTAATTCTTTCTTTCTTCTTTCTTACTTCTTTCTTCTTTCTTCTTTCTTTCTTACTTCTTTCTTACTTCTTTCTTACTTCTTTCTTACTTCTTTCTTACTTCTTTCTTACTTCTTTCTTTCTTCTTACTTCTTTCTTTCTTATTTCTTACGTCTTTCTTACTTCTTTCTTTCTTACTTCTTTCTTACTTCTTTCTTACTTCTTTCTTACATATTTCTTACTTCTTTCTAACTTCTTTCTTACTTGTTTCTTCTTTCTTTCTTGCTTCTTTCTTACTTCTTTCATACTTCTTTCTTTCTTCTTCCATACTTCTTTCTTCTTTCTTTCTTACATCTTTCTTACTTCTTTCTTACTTCTTTCTTACTTCTTTCTTCATTCCTTCTTACTTCTTTCTTACTTCTTTCTTACTCCTTTCTTACTTCTTTCTTACTTCTTTCTTACTTCTTTCTTCATTCCTTCTTACTTCTTTCTTACTTCTTTCTTACTTCTTTCTTACTTCTTTCTTAATTCTTTCTTTCTTACTTCTTTCTTACTTCTTTATTACTTCTTTCTAACTTCTTTTTTCTTGTTTCTTACTTCTTTCTTACTTCTTTCTTCTTTCTTTCTTACTTCCTTCTTACTTCTTTCTTTCTTCTTTCTTACTTCTTTCTTTCTTCTTTCTTACTTCTTTCTTTCTTCTTTCTTACTTCTTTCTTACTTTTTTCTTTCTTCTTTCTTACTTCTTTCTTTCTTCTTTCTTACTTCTTTCTTACTTCTTTCTTCTCTCTTTCTTAGTTCTTTCTTACTTCTTTTTTACTTCTTACTTACTTCTTTCTTACTTCTTTCTTACTTCTTTCTTTCTTCTTTCATACTTTTTTCTTACTTCTTTCTAACTTCTTTTTTCTTCTTTCTTACTTCTTTCTTACTTCTTTCTTACTTCTTTCTTCTTTCTTTCTTTCTTCTTTCTTACTTCTTTCTTACTTCTTTCTAACTTCTTTCTTACGTCTTTCTTACTTCTTGCTTACTTCTTTCTTACTTCTTTCTTACTTCTTTCTTACTTCTTTCTTACTTCTTTCTTACTTCTTTCTTAATTCTTTCTTACATATTTCTTACTTCTTTCTAACTTCTTTCTTACTTGTTTCTTCTTTCTTTCTTGCTTCTTTCTTACTTCTTTCATACTTCTTTCTTTCTTCTTCCATACTTCTTTCTTCTTTCTTTCTTACATCTTTCTTACTTCTTTCTTACTTCTTTCTTACTTCTTTCTTCATTCCTTCTTACTTCTTTCTTACTTCTTTCTTACTCCTTTCTTACTTCTTTCTTACTTCTTTCTTACTTCTTTCTTCATTCCTTCTTACTTCTTTCTTTCTTCTTTCTTTCTTCTTTCTTAATTCTTTCTTACTTCTTTCTTAATTCTTTCTAACTTCTTTTTTCTTCTTTCTTACTTCTTTCTTACTTCTTTCTTACTTATTTCTTACTTCTTTCTAACTTCTTTCTTACTTCTTTCTTACTTCATTCTAACTTCTTTCTTACTTCTTTCTTCTTCCTTTCTTTCTTCTTTCTTACTTCTTTCTTACTTCTTTCTTACTTCTTTCTTACTTTTTTCTTACTTCTTTCTAACTTCTTTCTAACTTCTTTCTTACTTCTTTCTTACTTCTTTCTTACTTCTTTCTTACTTCTTTCGTACTTCTTTCTTACTTCTTTCATACTTCTTTCTTACTTCTTTCTTACTTCTTTCTTACTTCTTTCTTACTTCTTTCTTTCTTCTTTCTTACTTCTTTCTTACTTCTTTCTTACTTCTTTCTAACTTCTTTTTTCTTCTTTCTTACTTCTTTCTTACTTCTTTCTTACTTCTTTCTTACTTCTTTCTTTCTTACTTCTTTCTTACTTCTTTCTTACTTCTTTCTTACTTCTTTCTTACTTCTTTCTTACTTCTTTCTTCTTTCTTTCTTACTTCTTTCTTACTTCTTTCTTACTTCTTTCTTACTTCTTTCTTACTTCTTTCTTACTTCTTTATTCATTCCTTCTTACTTCTTTCTTACTTCTTTTTACTTCTTGCTTACTTCTTTCTTTCTTCTTTCTTCTTTCTTTCTTACTTCTTTCTTACTTCTTTCTTACTTCTTTCTTTCTTCTTTCTTACTTCTTTCATACTTCTTTTTTACTCCTTTCATTCTTCTTTCTTACTTCTTTCTTACTTCATTCTTACTTCTTTCTTATTTCTTTCTTACTTCTTTCTTTCTTACTTCTTTCTTACTTCTTTCTTACTTCTTTCTTACTTATTTCTTACTTCTTTCTTACTTCTTTCTTACTTCTTTCTTACTTCTTTCTAACTTCTTTCTTACTTTTTTCTTACTTCTTTCTTACTTATTTCTTACTTCTTTCTTTCTTACTTCTTTCTTACTTCTTTCTTATTTCTTTCTTACTTCTTTCTTTCTTCTTACTTCTTTCTTTCTTATTTCTTACGTCTTTCTTACTTCTTTCTTTCTTACTTCTTTCTTACTTCTTTCTTACTTCTTTCTTACTTTTTTCTTACTACTTTCTTTCTTACTTCTTTCTTACTTCTTTCTTCTTTCTTTCTTCTTTCTTTCTTCTTTCTTACTTCTTTCTTACTTCTTTCTTACTTCTTTCTAACTTCTTTTTTCTTCTTTCTTACTTCTTTCTTAATTCTTTCTTACTTCTTTCTTTCTTTCTTCTTTCTTACTTCTTTCATACTTCTTTCTTACTTCTTTCTTACTTCTTTCTTACTTCTTTCTTTCTTACTTCTTTCTTACTTCTTTCTTACTTCTTTCTTACTTATTTCTTACTTCTTTCTTACTTCTTTCTTACTTCTTTCTTACTTCTTTCTTACTTCTTTCTAACTTCTTTCTTACTTTTTTCTTACTTCTTTCTTACTTCTTTCATACTTCTTTGTTCTTTCTTTCTTTCTTCTTACTTTCTTCTTTCTTACTTCTTTCTTACTTCTTTCTTACTTCTTTCTAACTTCTTTTTTCTTCTTTCTTCCTTCTTTCTTCCTTCTTTCTTACTTCTTTCTTACTTCTTTCTTTCTTACTTCTTTCTTACTTCTTACTTACTTCTTTCTTACTTCTTTATTACTTCTTTCTGATTCTTTCTTACTTCTTTCTTACTTCTTTCTTACTTCTTTCTTACTTCTTTCTTACTTCTTTCTTCATTCCTTCTTACTTCTTTCTTACTTCTTTCTTTCTTACTTCTTTCTTACTTCTTTCTTACTTCTTTCTTTCTTCTTTCTTCTTTCTTTCTTACTTCTTTCTTACTTCTTTCTTACTTCCTTCTTACTTCTTTCTTACTTCTCTCTTACTTCTTCCTTACTTCTTTCTTACTTCTTTCTTACTTCTTTGTTCTTTCTTTCTTTCTTCTTACTTTCTTCTTTCTTACTTCTTTCTTACTTCTTTCTTCATTCCTTCTTACTTCTTTCTTACTTCTTTCTTACTTCTTTCTTACTTCTTTCTTACTTCTTTCTTACTTCTTTATTCTTTCTTTCTTTCTTCTTTCTTACTCCTTTCTTTCTTACTTCTTTATTACTTCTTTATTACTTCTTTCTAACCTCTTTCTTACTTCTTTCTAACTTCTTTTTTCTTCTTTCTTACTTCTTTCTTACTTCTTTCTAAATTCTTTTTTCTTCTTTCTTACTTCTTTCTTACTTCTTTCTTACTTCTTTCTTACTTCTTTCTTTCTTCTTTCTTACTTCTTTCTTACTTCTTTCTTCTTTCTTTCTTACTTCTTTCTTACTTCTTTCATTCTTCTTCCTTACTTCTTTCTTACTTCTTTCTTACTTCTTTCTTTCTTCTTTCTTACTTCTTTCTTCTTTCTAACTTCTTTTTTCTTCTTTCTTACTTCTTTCTTACTTCTTTCTTACTTCTTTCTTTCTTACTTTCTTCATTCTTACTTCTTTCTTATATCTTTATTCTTTCTTTCTTTCTTCATTCTTACTTCTTTCATTCTTACTTCTTTATTACTACATATTACTTCTTTGTAACCTCTTTCTTACTTATTTCTTACTTCTTTCTTACTTCTTTCTTTCTTCTTCCTTACTTCTTTCTTACTTCTTTCTTTCTTCTTTCTTACTTCTTTCTTTCTTCTTTCTTACTAATTTCTTACTTCTTTCTTCTCTCTTTCTTACTTCTTTCTTACTTCTTTTTTACTTCTTTCTTACTTCTTTCTTACTTCTTTCTTTCTTCTTTCTTACTTCTTTCTTACTTCTTTCTTACTTCTTTCTTCTTTCTTTCTTTCTTCTTTCTTTCTTCTTTCTTACTTCTTTCTTACTTCTTTCTTAATTCTTTCTAAATTCTTTTTTCTTCTTTCTTACTTCTTTCTTACTTCTTTCTTACTTATTTCTTACTTCTTTCTAACTTCTTTCTTACTTCTTTCTTACTTCTTTCTAACTTCTTTCTTACTTCTTTCTTCTTCCTTTCTTTCTTCTTTCTTACTTCTTTCTTACTTCTTTCTTACTTCTTTCTTACTTCTTTCTTACTTCTTTCTTACTTCTTTCGTACTTCTTTCTTACTTCTTTCTTACTTCTTTCTTCATTCCTTCTTACTTCTTTCTTACTTCTTTCTTCTTTCTTACTTCTTTCTTACTTCTTTCTTACTTCTTTCTTCATTCCTTCTTACTTCTTTCTTACTTCTTGCTTACTTCTTGCTTACTTCTTTCTTTCTTCTTCTTTCTTTCTTACTTCTTTCTTACTTCTTCCTTACTTTCTTCTTACTTCTTTCTTTCTTCTTTCTTACTTCTTTCGTACTTCTTTCTAACTTCTTTCTTACTTCTTTCTTTCTTACTCCTTTCTTACTTCTTTCATAATTCTTTCTTCTTTCTTACTTCTTTCTTCTTTCTTTCTTACTTCTTTCTTACTTCTTTCTTACTTCTTTCTTACTTCTTTCTTTCTTCTTTTTTCTTCTTTCTTACTTCTTTCTTACTTCTTTCTTACTTCTTTCTAACTTCTTTTTTCTTTTTTCTTACTTCTTTCTTACTTCTTTCTTACTTCTTTCTTACTTCTTTCTTTCTTACTTCTTTCTTACTTCTTTCTTACTTCTTTCTTACTTCTTTCTTACTTCTTTCTTACTTCTTTCTTTCTTCTTTCTTACTTCTTTCATACTTCTTTCTTACTTCTTTCTTTCTTCTTTCTTACTTCTTTCTTACTTCTTTCTTACTTCTTTCTTCTTTCTTTCTTACTTCTTTCTAAATTATTTCTTACTTCTTTACTACTTCTTTCTGATTCTTTCTTACTTCTTTCTTACTTCTTTCTTACTTCTTTCTTGCTTCTTTCTTCATTCCTTCTTACTTCTTTCTTACTTCTTTCTTACTTCTTTCTTACTTCTTTCTTACTTCTTTCTTTCTTCTTTCTTCTTTCTTTCTTACTTCTTTCTTACTTCTTTCTTACTTCTTTCTTACTTCTTTCTTTCTTCTTTCTTACTTCTTTCATACTTCTTTCTTAATTCTTTCTTACTTCTTTCTTCCTTACTTCTTTCTTACTTCTTTCTTACTTCTTTCTTACTTCTTTGTTCTTTCTTTCTTTCTTACTTTCTTCATTCTTACTTCTTTCTTACTTCTTTCTTCATTCCTTCTTACTTCTTTCTTACTTCTTTCTTACTTCTTTCTCTACTTCTTTCTTACTTCTTTATTCTTTCTTTCTTTCTTCATTCTTACTTCTTTCTTTCTTACGTCTTTATTACGTCTTTATTACTTCTTTCTAACATCTTTCTTACTTCTTTCTTTCTTACTTCTTTCTTACTTCTTTCTTCTTTCTTTCTTTCTTCTTTCTTTCTTCTTTCTTACTTCTTTCTTACTTCTTTCTTCACTCCTTCTTACTTCTTTCTTACTTCTTGCTTACTTCTTGCTTACTTCTTTCTTTCTTCTTCTTTCTTTCTTACTTCTTTCTTACTTCTTCCTTACTTCCTTCTTACTTCTTTCTTTCTTCTTTCTTACTTCTTTCATACTTCTTTCTTTCTTCTTTCTTTCTTCTTTCTTTCTTCTTTCTTACTTCTTTCTTACTTCTGTCTTTCTTCTTTCTTACTTCTTTCTTTCTTCTTTCTTACTTCTTTCTTACTTCTTTCTTCTCTCTTTCTTACTTCTTTCTTACTTCTTTTTTACTTCTTTCTTACTTCTTTCTTACTTCTTTCTTTCTTCTTTCTTACTTCTTTCATACTTCTTTCTTACTTCTTTCTAACCTCTTTTTTCTTCTTTCTTACTTCTTTCTTACTTCTTTCTTACTTCTTTCTTCTTTCTTTCTTACTTCTTTCTTACTTCTTTCTTACTTCTTTCTTACTTCTTTCTTACGTCTTTCTTACTTCTTGCTTACTTCTTTCTTTCTTCTTTCTTACTTCTTTATTTCTTCTTTCTTACTTCTTTCTTACTTCTTTCTTCATTCCTTCTTACTTCTTTCTTACTTCTTTCTTACTTCTTTCTTACTTCTTTCTTACTTCTTTCTTACTTCTTTCTTCTTTCTTTCTTTCTTCTTTCTTTCTTCTTTCTTACTTCTTTCTTACTTCTTTCTTAATTCTTTCTAACTTCTTTTTTCTTCTTTCTTACTTCTTTATTACTTCTTTCTTACTTATTTCTTACTTCTTTCTAACTTCTTTCTTACTTCTTTCTTACTTCTTTCTAACTTCTTTCTTACTTCTTTCTTCTTCCTTTCTTTCTTCTTTCTTACTTCTTACTTTCTTACTTCTTTCTTTCTTCTTCTTTCTTTCTTACTTCTTTCTTACTTCTTCCTTACTTCCTTCTTACTTCTTTCTTTCTTCTTTCTTACTTCTTTCATACTTCTTTCTAACTTCTTTCTTACTTCTTTCTTTCTTACTTCTTTCTTACTTCTTTCATAATTCTTTCTTCTTTCTTACTTCTTTCTTCTTTCTTTCTTACTTCTTTCTTACTTCTTTCTTACTTCTTTCTTACTTCTTTCTAACTTCTTTTTCTTTTTTCTTACTTCTTTCTTACTTATTTCTTACTTCTTTCTTACTTCTTTCTTTCTTACTTCTTTCTTACTTCTTTCTTACTTCTTTCTTACTTCTTTCTTACTAATTTCTTACTTCTTCCTTTCTTCTTTCTTACTTCTTTCATACTTCTTTCTTACTTCTTTCTTTCTTCTTTCTTACTTCTTTCTTACTTCTTTCTTACTTCTTTCTTCTTTCTTTCTTACTTCTTTCTAACTTCTTTCTTACTTCTTTACTACTTCTTTCTGATTCTTTCTTACTTCTTTCTTACTTCTTTCTTACTTCTTTCTTCATTCCTTCTTACTTCTTTCTTACTTCTTTCTTACTTCTTTCTTACTTCTTTCTTACTTCTTTCTTTCTTCTTTCTTCTTTCTTTCTTACTTCTTTCTTACTTCTTTCTTACTTCTTTCTTACTTCTTTCTTTCTTCTTTCTTACTTCTTTCATACTTCTTTCTTAATTCTTTCTTACTTCTTTCTTCCTTACTTCTTTCTTACTTCTTTCTTACTTCTTTCTTACTTCTTTCTTACTTCTTTATTCTTTCTTTCTTTCTTCAGTCTTACTTCTTTCTTTCTTACGTCTTTATTACGTCTTTATTACTTCTTTCTAACATCTTTCTTACTTCTTTCTTACTTCTTTCTTACTTTTTTCTTACTTCTTTCTTTCTTACTTCTTTCTTACTTCTTTCTTCTTTCTTTCTTTCTTCTTTCTTTCTTCTTTCTTACTTCTTTCTTACTTCTTTCTTACTTCTTTCTTCATTCCTTCTTACTTCTTTCTTACTTCTTGCTTACTCCTTGCTTACTTCTTTCTTTCTTCTTCTTTCTTTCTTACTTCTTTCTTACTTCTTCCTTACTTCCTTCTTACTTCTTTCTTTCTTCTTTCTTACTTCTTTCATACTTCTTTCTTTCTTCTTTCTTACTTCTTTCTTTCTTCTTTCTTACTTCTTTCTTACTTCTGTCTTTCTTCTTTCTTACTTCTTTCTTTCTTCTTTCTTACTTCTTTCTTACTTCTTTCATACTTCTTTCTTACTTCTTTCTAACCTCTTTTTTCTTCTTTCTTACGTCTTTCTTACTTCTTGCTTACTTCTTTCTTTCTTCTTTCTTACTTCTTTATTTCTTCTTTCTTACTTCTTTCTTACTTCTTTCTTCATTCCTTCTTACTTCTTTCTTACTTCTTTCTTACTTCTTTCTTACTTCTTTCTTACTTCTTTCTTCTTTCTTTCTTTCTTCTTTCTTTCTTCTTTCTTACTTCTTTCTTACTTCTTTCTTAATTCTTTCTAACTTCTTTTTTATTCTTTCTTACTTCTTTCTTACTTCGTTCTTACTTATTTCTTACTTCTTTCTAACTTCTTTTATACTTCTTTCTTACTTCTTTCTAACTTCTTTCTTACTTCTTTCTTCTTCCTTTCTTTCTTCTTTCTTACTTCTTTCTTACTTCTTTCTTACTTCTTTCTTACTTCTTTCTTACTTCTTTCGTACTTCTTTCTTACTTCTTTCTTACTTCTTTCTTCATTCCTTCTTACTTCTTTCATACTTCTTTCTTACTTCTTTCTTACTTCTTTCTTACTTCTTTCTTCATTCCTTCTTACTTCTTTCTTACTTCTTTATTCTTTCTTTCTTTCTTCTTTCTTTCTTCTTTCTTACTTCTTTCTTACTTCTTTCTTAATTCTTTCTAACTTCTTTTTTCTTCTTTCTTACTTCTTTCTTACTTCGTTCTTACTTATTTCTTACTTCTTTCTAACTTCTTTTATACTTCTTTCTTACTTCTTTCTAACTTCTTTCTTACTTCTTTCTTCTTCGTTTCTTTCTTCTTTCTTACTTCTTGCTTACTTCTTTCTTTCTTCTTTCTTACTTCTTTATTTCTTCTTTCTTACTTCTTTCTTACTTCTTTCTTCATTCCTTCTTACTTCTTTCTTACTTCTTTCTTACTTCTTTCTAACTTCTTTCTTATTTCTTTCTTACTTCTTTCTTCACTCCTTCTTACTTCTTTCTTACTTCTTGCTTACTTCTTGCTTACTTCTTTCTTTATTCTTCTTTCTTTCTTACTTCTTTCTTACTTCTTCCTTACTTCCTTCTTACTTCTTTCTTTCTTCTTTCTTACTTCTTTCATACTTCTTTCTAACTTCTTTCTTACTTCTTTCTTTCTTACTTCTTTCTTACTTCTTTCATAATTCTTTCTTCTTTCTTACTTCTTTCTTCTTTCTTTCTTACTTCTTTCTTACTTCTTTCTTACTTCTTTCTTACTTCTTTCTTTCTTCTTTTTTCTTCTTTCTTACTTCTTTCTTACTTCTTTCTTACTTCTTTCTAACTTCTTTTTTCTTTTTTCTTACTTCTTTCTTACTTCTTTCTTACTTCTTTCTTACTTCTTTCTTTCTTACTTCTTTCTTACTTCTTTCTTACTTCTTTCTTACTTCTTTCTTACTAATTTCTTACTTCTTTCTTTCTTCTTTCTTACTTCTTTCATACTTCTTTCTTACTTCTTTCTTTCTTCTTTCTTACTTCTTTCTTACTTCTTTCTTACGTCTTTCTTCTTTCTTTCTTACTTCTTTGTTCTTTCTTTCTTTCTTACTTTCTTCATTCTTACTTCTTTCTTTCTTCATTCTTCTTTCTTTCTTACTTCTTTCTTACTTCTTTCTTTCTTCTTTCTTACTTCTTTCTTCTTTCTTACTTCTTTCTTACTTCTTTCTTCATTCCTTCTTACTTCTTTCTTACTTCTTTCTTACTTTTTTCTTACTTCTTTATTACTTCGTTCTTACTTCTTTCTTCTTTCTTTCTTTCTTCTTTCTTTCTTCTTTCTTACTTCTTTCTTACTTCTTTCTTACTTCTTTCTAACTTCTTTTTTCTTCTTTCTTACTTCTTTCTTACTTCTTTCTTTTTTACTTCTTTCTTACTACTTTCTTACTTATTTCTTACTTATTTCTTACTTCTTTCTAACTTCTTTCTTACTTCTTTCTTACTTCTTTCTAACTTCTTTCTTACTTCTTTCTTACTTCTTTCTAACTTCTTTTTTCTTCTTTCTTACTTCTTTCTTACTTCTTTCTTTCTTCTTTCTAATTCCTTTCTTATTTCCTTCTTACTTCTTTCTTACTTCTTTCTTACTTCTTTCTTTCTTATTTCTTACTTCTTTCATACTTCTTTCTTACTTCTTTCTTAGTTCTTTCTTCCTTACTTCTTCCTTACTTCTTTCTTCCTTCTTTCTTACTTCTTTCCTACTTCTCTCTTACTTCTTTCTTACTTCTTTCTTACTTCTTTCTTACTGCTTTCTTACTTCTTTCTTACTTCTCTGTTCTTTCTTTCTTTCTTCTTACTTTCTTCTTTCTTACTTCTTTCTTACTTCTTTCTTCATTCCTTCTTACTTCTTTCTTACTTCTTTCTTACTTCTTTCTTACTTCTTACTTACTTCTTTCTTACTTCTTTCTTACTTCTTTATTCTTTCTTTCTTTCGCCTTTCTTACTTCTTTCTTTCTTAATTCTTTATTACTTCTTTATTACTTCTTTCTAACCTCTTTCTTACTCCTTTCTTACTTCTTTCTAAATTCTTTTTTCTTCTTTCTTACTTCTTTCTTACTTCTTTCTTACTTTTTTCTTCTTTCTTTCTTACTTCTTTCTTACTTCTTTCTTACTTCTTTCTTACTTCTTTCTTACTTCTTTCTACTTTCTTTTTTTCTTCTTTCTTTCTTCTTTCTTACTTCTTTCTTACTTCTTTCTTACTTCTTTCTAACTTCTTTTTTCTTCTTTCTTACTTCTTTCTAACTTCTTTCTTACTTCTTTCTTACTTCTTTCTTTCTTACTTCTTTCTTCTTTCTTACTTCTTTCTTACTTCTTTCTTCTTTCTTTCTTACTTCTTTCTTACTTCTTTCTTACTTCTTTCTTCTTTCTTTCTTACTTCTTTCTTACTTCTTTATTCTTTCTTTCTTTCTCCTTTCTTACTTCTTTCTTTCTTACTTCTTTATTACTTCTTTATTACTTCTTTCTAACCTCTTTCTTACTTCTTTCTTACTTCTTTCTAACTTCTTTTTTCTTCTTTCTTACTTCTTTCTTACTTCTTTCTTACTTCTTTCTTCTTTCTTTTTTTCTTCTTTCTTTCTTCTTTCTTACTTCTTTCTTACTTCTTTCTAACTTCTTTTTTCTTCTTTCTTACTTCTTTCTTACTTCTTAATTACTTTTTTTCTTACTTCTTTCTTTCTTACTTCTTTCTTAGTTCTTTCTTCTTTCTTTCTTCGTTCTTTCTTTCTTCTTTCTTACTTCTTTCTTACTTCTTTCTTACTTCTTTCTAACTTCTTTTTTCTTCTTTCTTACTTCTTTCTTACTTCTTTCTTACTTCTTTCTTACTTCTTTCTTTCTTCTTTCTTACTTCTTTCTTTCTTCTTTCTTACTTCTTTCTTTCTTCTTTCTTACTTCTTTCTTACTTCTTTCTTCTTTCTTTCTTACTACTTTCTTACTTCTTTCTTACTTCTTTCTTACTTCTTTCTTCTTTCTTACTTATTTATTCATTCCTTCTTACTTCTTTCTTACTTCTTTCTTACTTCTTGCTTACTTCTTTCTTACTTCTTTCTTACTTCTTTCTTACTTCTTTCTTACTTCTATCTTACTTCTTTCTTCATTCGTTCTTACTTCTTTCTTACTTCTTTCTTACTTCTTTCATACTTCTTTGTTCTTTCTTTCTTTCTTCTTACTTTCTTCTTTCTTACTTCTTTCTTACTTCTTTCTTACTTCTTTCTAACTTCTTTTTTCTTCTTTCTTACTTCTTTCTTACTTCTTTCTTACTTCTTTCTTACTTCTTTCTTTCTTACTTCTTTCTTACTTCTTTCTTACTTCTTTCTTACTTATTTCTTACTTCTTTCTTACTTCTTTCTTACTTCTTTATTACTTCTTTCTGATTCTTTCTTACTTCTTTCTTACTTCTTTCTTACTTCTTTCTTACTTCTTTCTTCATTCCTTATTACTTCTTTCTTACTTCTTTCTTACTTCTTTCTTTCTTCTTTCTTCTTTCTTTCTTACTTCTTTCTTACTTCTTTCTTACTTCCTTCTTACTTCTTTCTTTCTTCTTTCTTACTTCTTTCATACTTCTTTCTTACTTCTTTCTTACTTCTCTCTTACTTCTTTCTTACTTCTTTCTTACTTCTTTCTTACATCTTTCTTACTTCTTTGTTCTTTCTTTCTTTCTTCTTACTTTCTTCTTTCTTACTTCTTTCTTCATTCCTTCTTACTTCTTTCTTACTTCATTCTTACTTCTTTCTTACTTCTTTCTTACTTCTTTCTTACTTCTTTCTTACTTCTTTATTCTTTCTTTCTTTCTTCTTTCTTACTTCTTTCTTTCTTACTTCTTTATTACTTCTTTATTACTTCTTTCTAACCTCTTTCTTACTTCTTTCTTACTTCTTTCTAACTTCTTTTTTCTTCTTTCTTACTTCTTTCTTACTTCTCTGTTCTTTCTTTCTTTCTTCTTACTTTCTTCTTTCTTACTTCTTTCTTACTTCTTTCTTCATTCCTTCTTACTTCTTTCTTACTTCTTTCTTACTTCTTTCTTACTTCTTACTTCTTACTTACTTCTTTCTTACTTCTTTCTTACTTCTTTATTCTTTCTTTCTTTCGCCTTTCTTACTTCTTTATTTCTTACTTCTTTATTACTTCTTTATTACTTCTTTCTAACCTCTTTCTTACTCCTTTCTTACTTCTTTCTAAATTATTTTTTCTTCTTTCTTACTTCTTTCTTACTTCTTTCTTACTTTTTTCTTCTTTCTTTCTTACTTCTTTCTTACTTCTTTCTTACTTCTTTCTTACTTCTTTCTTACATCTTTCTTCTTTCTTTTTTTCTTCTTTCTTTCTTCTTTCTTACTTCTTTATTACTTCTTTCTTACTTCTTTCTAACTTCTTTTTTCTTCTTTCTTACTTCTTTCTAACTTCTTTCTTACTTCTTTCTTACTTCTTTCTTTCTTACTTCTTTCTTCTTTCTTACTTCTTTCTTACTTCTTTCTTCTTTCTTTCTTACTTCTTTCTTACTTCTTTCTTACTTCTTTCTTCTTTCTTTCTTACTTCTTTCTTACTTCTTTATTCTTTCTTTCTTTCTCCTTTCTTACTTCTTTCTTTCTTACTTCTTTATTACTTCGTTATTACTTCTTTCTAACCTCTTTCTTACTTCTTTCTTACTTCTTTCTAACTTCTTTTTTCTTCTTTCTTACTTCTTTCTTACTTCTTTCTTACTTCTTTCTTCTTTCTTTTTTTCTTCTTTCTTTCTTCTTTCTTACTTCTTTCTTACTTCTTTCTTACTTCTTTCTAACTTATTTTTTCTTCTTTCTTACTTCTTTCTAACTTCTTTCTTACTTCTTTCTTACTTCTTTCTTTCTTACTTCTTTCTTCTTTCTTTCGTCTTTCTTACTTCTTTCTTCTATCTTTCTTACTTCTTTCTTACTTCTTTCTTACTTCTTTCTTCATTCCTTCTTACTTCTTTCTTACTTCTTTCTTACTGCTTTCTTACTTCTTTCATACTTCTTTGTTCTTTCTTTCTTTCTTCTTACTTTCTTCTTTCTTACTTCTTTCTTACTTCTTTCTTCATTCCTTCTTACTTCTTTCTTACTTCTTTCTTACTCCTTTCTTACTTCTTTCTTACTTCTTTCTTACTTCTTTCTTCATTCCTTCTTACTTCTTTCTTACTTCTTGCTTACTTCTTGCTTACTTCTTTCTTTCTTCTTCTTTCTTTCTTACTTCTTTCTTACTTCTTCCTTACTTTCTTCTTACTTCATTCTTTCTTCTTTCTTACTTCTTTCATACTTCTTTCTAACTTCTTTCTTACTTCTTTCTTTCTTACTTCTTTCTTACTTCTTTCATAATTCTTTCTTCTTTCTTACTTCTTTCTTCTTTCTTTCTTACTTCTTTCTTACTTCTTTCTTACTTCTTTCTTTCTTCTTTTTTCTTCTTTCTTACTTCTTTCTTACTTCTTTCTTACTTCTTTCTAACTTCTTTTTTCTTTTTTCTTACTTCTTTCTTTCTTCTTTCTTACTTCTTTCATACTTCTTTCTTACTTCTTTCTTACTTCTTTCTTACTTCTTTCTTACTTCTTTCTTACTTCTTTCTTACTTCTTTCTTTCTTCTTTCTTACTTCTTTCATACTTCTTTCTTACTTCTTTCTTTCTTCTTTATTACTTCTTTCTTACTTCTTTCTTACTTCTTTCTTCTTTCTTTCTTACTTCTTTCTAACTTCTTTCTTACTTCTTTACTACATTCTGATTCTTTCTTACTTCTTTCTGACTTCTTTCTTACATCTTTCTTACTTCTTTCTTCATTCCTTCTTACTTCTTTCTTACTTCTTTCTTACTTCTTTCTTACTTCTTTCTTACTTCTTTCTTTCTTCTTTCTTCTTTCTTTCTTACTTCTTTCTTACTTCTTTCTTACTTCTTTCTTACTTCTTTCTTTCTTCTTTCTTACTTCTTTCATACTTCTTTCTTAATTCTTTCTTACTTCTTTCTTCCTTACTTCTTTCTTACTTCTTTCTTACTTCTTTCTTACTTCTTTCTTACTTCTTTCTTACTTCTTTGTTCTTTCTTTCTTTCTTACTTTCTTCATTCTTACTACTTTCTTACTTCTTTCTTCATTCATTCTTACTTCTTTCTTACTTCTTTCTTACTTCTTTCTCTACTTCTTTCTTACTTCTTTATTCTTTCTTTCTTTCTTCATTCTTACTTCTTTCTTTCTTACTTCTTTATTACGTCTTTATTACTTCTTTCTAACCTCTTTCTTACTTCTTTCTTACTTCTTTCTTACTTTTTTCTTACTTCTTTCTTTCTTACTTCTTTCTTACTTCTTTCTTACTTCTTTCTTTCTTCTTTCTTTCTTCTTTCTTACTTCTTTCTTACTTCTTTCTAACCTCTTTTTTCTTCTTTCTTACTACTTTCTTACTTCTTTCTTACTTCTTTCTTCTTTCTTTCTTACTTCTTTCTTACTTCTTTCTTACTTCTTTCTAACTTCTTTCTTACTTCTTTCTTCTTCCTTTCTTTCTTCTTTCTTACTTCTTTCTTACTTCTTTCTTACTTCTTTCTTACTTCTTTCGTACTTCTTTCTTACTTCTTTCTTACTTCTTTCTTCATTCCTTCTTACTTCTTTCATACTTCTTTCTTACTTCTTTCTTACTTCTTTCTTACTTCTTTCTTCATTCCTTCTTACTTCTTTCTTACTTCTTTATTCTTTCTTTCTTTCTTCTGTCTTACTTTTTTCTTTCTTACTTCTTTCTTACTTCTGTATTACTTCTTTCTAACCTCTTTCTTACTTCTTTCTTACTTCTTTCTTACTTCTTTCTTACTTCTTTCTTACTTCTTTCTTCATTCCTTCTTACTTCTTTCTTACTTCTTGCTTACTTCTTGCTTACTTCTTTCTTTCTTCTTCTTTCTTTCTTACTTCTTTCTTACTTCTTCCTTACTTCCTTCTTACTTCTTTCTTTCTTCTTTCTTACTTCTTTCATACTTCTTTCTAACTTCTTTCTTACTTCTTTCTTTCTTACTTCTTTCTTACTTCTTTCATAATTCTTTCTTCTTTCTTACTTCTTTCTTCATTCCTTCTTACTTCTTTCTTACTTCTTTCTTACTTCTTTCTTACTTCTTTCTTACTTCTTTCTTTCTTCTTTCTTACTTCTTTCTTACTTCTTTCTTACTTCTTTCTTACTTCTTTCTTACTTCTTTCTTTCTTCTTTCTTACTTCTTTCATACTTCTTTCTTACTTCTTTCTTACTTCTTTCTTCCTTACTTCTTTCTTACTTATTTCTTACTTCTTTCTTACTTCTTTCTTACTTCTTTGTTCTTTCTTTCTTTCTTACTTTCTTCATTCTTACTTCTTTCTTACTTCTTTCTTCATTCCTTCTTACTTCTTTCTTACTTCTTTCTTACTTCTTTCTTACTTCTTTCTTACTTCTTTATTCTTTCTTTCTTTCTTCTTTCTTTCTTCTTTCTTACATCTTTCTTACTTCTTTCTTACTTCTTTCTTCATTCCTTCTTACTTCTTTCTTACTTCTTGCTTACTTCTTGCTTACTTCTTTCTTTCTTCTTCTTTCTTTCTTACTTCTTTCTTACTTCTTCCTTACTTCCTTCTTACTTATTTCTTTCTTCTTTCTTACTTCTTTCATACTTCTTTCTTACTTCTTTCTTACTTCTTTCTTACTTCTTTCTTACTTCTTTCTTCTTTCTTTCTTACTTCTTTCTTACTTCTTTCTTACTTCTTTCTTACTTCTTTCTTACTTCTTTATTACTTCTTTCTAACTTCTTTTTTCTTCTTTCTTACTTCTTTCTTACTTCTTTCTTACTTCTTTCTTACTTCTTTCTTCTTTCTTTCTTACTTCCTTCTTACTTCTTTCTTTCCTCTTTCTTACTTCTTTCTTTCTTCTTTCTTACTTCTTTCTTTCTTCTTTCTTACTTCTTTCTTACTTCTTTCTTTCTTCTTTCTTACTTCTTTCTTTCTTCTTTCTTACTAATTTCTTACTTCTTTCTTCTCTCTTTCTTACTTCTTTCTTACTTCTTTTTTACTTCTTTCTTACTTCTTTCTTACTTCTTTCTTTCTTCTTTCTTACTTCTTTCTTACTTCTTTCTTACTTCTTTCTTCTTTCTTTCTTTCTTCTTTCTTTCTTCTTTCTTTCTTCTTTCTTACTTCTTTCTTAATTCTTTCTAACTTCTTTTTTCTTCTTTCTTACTTCTTTCTTACTTCTTTCTTACTTATTTCTTACTTCTTTCTAACTTCTTTCTTACTTCTTTCTTACTTCTTTCTAACTTCTTTCTTACTTCTTTCTTCTTCCTTTCTTTCTTCTTTCTTACTTCTTTCTTACTTCTTTCTTACTTCTTTCTTACTTCTTTCTTACTTCTTTCTTACTTCTTTCGTACTTCTTTCTTACTTCTTTCTTACTTCTTTCTTCATTCCTTCTTACTTCTTTCTTACTTCTTTCTTCTTTCTTACTTCTTTCTTACTTCTTTCTTACTTCTTTCTTCATTCCTTCTTACTTCTTTCTTACTTCTTGCTTACTTCTTGCTTACTTCTTTCTTTCTTCTTCTTTCTTTCTTACTTCTTTCTTACTTCTTCCTTACTTTCTTCTTACTTCTTTCTTTCTTCTTTCTTACTTCTTTCGTACTTCTTTCTAACTTCTTTCTTACTTCTTTCTTTCTTACTCCTTTCTTACTTCTTTCATAATTCTTTCTTCTTTCTTACTTCTTTCTTCTTTCTTTCTTACTTCTTTCTTACTTCTTTCTTACTTCTTTCTTACTTCTTTCTTTCTTCTTTTTTCTTCTTTCTTACTTCTTTCTTACTTCTTTCTTACTTCTTTCTAACTTCTTTTTTCTTTTTTCTTACTTCTTTCTTACTTCTTTCTTACTTCTTTCTTACTTCTTTCTTTCTTACTTCTTTCTTACTTCTTTCTTACTTCTTTCTTACTTCTTTCTTACTTCTTTCTTACTTCTTTCTTTCTTCTTTCTTACTTCTTTCATACTTCTTTCTTACTTCTTTCTTTCTTCTTTCTTACTTCTTTCTTACTTCTTTCTTACTTCTTTCTTCTTTCTTTCTTACTTCTTTCTAACTTATTTCTTACTTCTTTACTACTTCTTTCTGATTCTTTCTTACTTCTTTCTTACTTCTTTCTTACTTCTTTCTTGCTTCTTTCTTCATTCCTTCTTACTTCTTTCTTACTTCTTTCTTACTTCTTTCTTACTTCTTTCTTACTTCTTTCTTTCTTCTTTCTTCTTTCTTTCTTACTTCTTTCTTACTTCTTTCTTACTTCTTTCTTACTTCTTTCTTACTTCTTTCTTACTTCTTTCTTACTTCTTTCTTTCTTCTTTCTTCATTCCTTCTTACTTCTTTCTTACTTCTTTCTTACTTCTTTCTTACTTCTTTCTTACTTCTTTCTTTCTTCTTTCTTAATTCTTTCTTACTTCTTTCTTCCTTACTTCTTTCTTACTTCTTTCTTACTTCTTTCTTACTTCTTTCTTACTTCTTTGTTCTTTCTTTCTTTCTTACTTTCTTCATTCTTACTTCTTTCTTACTTCTTTCTTCATTCCTTCTTACTTCTTTCTTACTTCTTTCTTACTTCTTTCTCTACTTCTTTCTTACTTCTTTATTCTTTCTTTCTTTCTTCATTCTTACTTCTTTCTTTCTTACGTCTTTATTACGTCTTTATTACTTCTTTCTAACATCTTTCTTACTTCTTTCTTACTTCTTCCTTACTTTTTTCTTACTTCTTTCTTTCTTACTTCTTTCTTACTTCTTTCTTCTTTCTTTCTTTCTTCTTTCTTTCTTCTTTCTTACTTCTTTCTTACTTCTTTCTTACTTCTTTCTTCACTCCTTCTTACTTCTTTCTTACTTCTTGCTTACTTCTTGCTTACTTCTTTCTTTCTTCTTCTTTCTTTCTTACTTCTTTCTTACTTCTTCCTTACTTCCTTCTTACTTCTTTCTTTCTTCTTTCTTACTTCTTTCATACTTCTTTCTTTCTTCTTTCTTTCTTCTTTCTTTCTTCTTTCTTACTTCTTTCTTACTTCTGTCTTTCTTCTTTCTTACTTCTTTCTTTCTTCTTTCTTACTTCTTTCTTACTTCTTTCTTCTCTCTTTCTTACTTCTTTCTTACTTCTTTTTTACTTCTTTCTTACTTCTTTCTTACTTCTTTCTTTCTTCTTTCTTACTTCTTTCATACTTCTTTCTTACTTCTTTCTAACCTCTTTTTTCTTCTTTCTTACTTCTTTCTTACTTCTTTCTTACTTCTTTCTTCTTTCTTTCTTACTTCTTTCTTACTTCTTTCTTACTTCTTTCTTACGTCTTTCTTACTTCTTGCTTACTTCTTTCTTTCTTCTTTCTTACTTCTTTATTTCTTCTTTCTTACTTCTTTCTTACTTCTTTCTTCATTCCTTCTTACTTCTTTCTTACTTCTTTCTTACTTCTTTCTTACTTCTTTCTTACTTCTTTCTTACTTCTTTCTTCTTTCTTTCTTTCTTCTTTCTTTCTTCTTTCTTACTTCTTTCTTACTTCTTTCTTAATTCTTTCTAACTTCTTTCTTACTTCTTTCTTCTTCCTTTCTTTCTTCTTTCTTACTTCTTTCTTACTTCTTTCTTACTTCTTTCTTACTTCTTTCTTACTTCTTTCGTACTTCTTTCTTACTTCTTTCTTACTTCTTTCTTCATTCCTTCTTACTTCTTTCATACTTCTTTCTTACTTCTTTCTTACTTCTTTCTTACTTCTTTCTTCATTCCTTCTTACTTCTTTCTTACTTCTTTATTCTTTCTTTCTTTCTTCTGTCTTACTTTTTTCTTTCTTACTTCTTTCTTACTTCTGTATTACTTCTTTCTAACCTCTTTCTTACTTCTTTCTTACTTCTTTCTTACTTCTTTCTTACTTCTTTCTTCATTCCTTCTTACTTCTTTCTTACTTCTTGCTTACTTCTTGCTTACTTCTTTCTTTCTTCTTCTTTCTTTCTTACTTCTTTCTTACTTCTTCCTTACTTCCTTCTTACTTCTTTCTTTCTTCTTTCTTACTTCTTTCATACTTCTTTCTAACTTCTTTCTTACTTCTTTCTTTCTTACTTCTTTCTTACTTCTTTCATAATTCTTTCTTCTTTCTTACTTCTTTCTTCTTTCTTTCTTACTTCTTTCTTACTTCTTTCTTACTTCTTTCTTACTTCTTTCTAACTTCTTTTTTCTTTTTTCTTACTTCTTTCTTACTTATTTCTTACTTCTTTCTTACTTCTTTCTTTCTTACTTCTTTCTTACTTCTTTCTTACTTCTTTCTTACTTCTTTCTTACTAATTTCTTACTTCTTCCTTTCTTCTTTCTTACTTCTTTCATACTTCTTTCTTACTTCTTTCTTTCTTCTTTCTTACTTCTTTCTTACTTCTTTCTTACTTATTTCTTCTTTCTTTCTTCTTTCTAACTTCTTTCTTACTTCTTTACTACTTCTTTCTGATTCTTTCTTACTTCTTTCTTACTTCTTTCTTACTTCTTTCTTCATTCCTTCTTACTTCTTTCTTACTTCTTTCTTACTTCTTTCTTACTTCTTTCTTACTTCTTTCTTTCTTCTTTCTTCTTTCTTTCTTACTTCTTTCTTACTTCTTTCTTACTTCTTTCTTTCTTCTTTCTTCTTTCTTTCTTACTTCTTTCTTACTTCTTTCTTACTTCTTTCTTACTTCTTTCTTTCTTCTTTCTTACTTCTTTCATACTTCTTTCTTAATTCTTTCTTACTTCTTTCTTCCTTACTTCTTTCTTACTTCTTTCTTACTTCTTTCTTACTTCTTTCTTACTTCTTTGTTCTTTCTTTCTTTCTTACTTTCTTCATTCTTACTTCTTTCTTACTTCTTTCTTCATTCCTTCTTACTTCTTTCTTACTTCTTTGTTACTTCTTTCTCTACTTCTTTCTTACTTCTTTATTCTTTCTTTCTTTCTTCAGTCTTACTTCTTTCTTTCTTACGTCTTTATTACGTCTTTATTACTTCTTTCTAACATCTTTCTTACTTCTTTCTTACTTCTTTCTTACTTTTTTCTTACTTCTTTCTTTCTTACTTCTTTCTTACTTCTTTCTTCTTTCTTTCTTTCTTCTTTCTTTCTTCTTTCTTACTTCTTTCTTACTTCTTTCTTACTTCTTTCTTCATTCCTTCTTACTTCTTTCTTACTTCTTGCTTACTTCTTGCTTACTTCTTTCTTTCTTCTTCTTTCTTTCTTACTTCTTTCTTACTTCTTCCTTACTTCCTTCTTACTTCTTTCTTTCTTCTTTCTTACTTCTTTCATACTTCTTTCTTTCTTCTTTCTTACTTCTTTCTTTCTTCTTTCTTACTTCTTTCTTACTTCTGTCTTTCTTCTTTCTTACTTCTTTCTTTCTTCTTTCTTACTTCTTTCTTACTTCTTTCATACTTCTTTCTTACTTCTTTCTAACCTCTTTTTTCTTCTTTCTTACTTCTTTCTTACTTCTTTCTTACTTCTTTCTTCTTTCTTTCTTACTTCTTTCTTACTTCTTTCTTACTTCTTTCTTACTTCTTTCTTACGTCTTTCTTACTTCTTGCTTACTTCTTTCTTTCTTCTTTCTTACTTCTTTATTTCTTCTTTCTTACTTCTTTCTTACTTCTTTCTTCATTCCTTCTTACTTCTTTCTTACTTCTTTCTTACTTCTTTCTTACTTCTTTCTTACTTCTTTCTTCTTTCTTTCTTTCTTCTTTCTTTCTTCTTTCTTACTTCTTTCTTACTTCTTTCTTAATTCTTTCTAACTTCTTTTTTCTTCTTTCTTACTTCTTTCTTACTTCGTTCTTACTTATTTCTTACTTCTTTCTAACTTCTTTTATACTTCTTTCTTACTTCTTTCTAACTTCTTTCTTACTTCTTTCTTCTTCCTTTCTTTCTTCTTTCTTACTTCTTTCTTACTTCTTTCTTACTTCTTTCTTACTTCTTTCTTACTTCTTTCGTACTTCTTTCTTACTTCTTTCTTACTTCTTTCTTCATTCCTTCTTACTTCTTTCATACTTCTTTCTTACTTCTTTCTTACTTCTTTCTTACTTCTTTCTTCATTCCTTCTTACTTCTTTCTTACTTCTTTATTCTTTCTTTCTTTCTTCTTTCTTTCTTCTTTCTTACTTCTTTCTTACTTCTTTCTTAATTCTTTCTAACTTCTTTTTTCTTCTTTCTTACTTCTTTCTTACTTCGTTCTTACTTATTTCTTACTTCTTTCTAACTTCTTTTATACTTCTTTCTTACTTCTTTCTAACTTCTTTCTTACTTCTTTCTTCTTCGTTTCTTTCTTCTTTCTTACTTCTTGCTTACTTCTTTCTTTCTTCTTTCTTACTTCTTTATTTCTTCTTTCTTACTTCTTTCTTACTTCTTTCTTCATTCCTTCTTACTTCTTTCTTACTTCTTTCTTACTTCTTTCTAACTTCTTTCTTATTTCTTTCTTACTTCTTTCTTCATTCCTTCTTACTTCTTTCTTACTTCTTGCTTACTTCTTGCTTACTTCTTTCTTTCTTCTTTCTTACTTCTTTCATACTTCTTTCTAACTTCTTTCTTACTTCTTTCTTTCTTACTTCTTTCTTACTTCTTTCATAATTCTTTCTTCTTTCTTACTTCTTTCTTCTTTCTTTCTTACTTCTTTCTTACTTCTTTCTTACTTCTTTCTTACTTCTTTCTTTCTTCTTTTTTCTTCTTTCTTACTTCTTTCTTACTTCTTTCTTACTTCTTTCTAACTTCTTTTTTCTTTTTTCTTACTTCTTTCTTACTTCTTTCTTACTTCTTTCTTACTTCTTTCTTTCTTACTTCTTTCTTACTTCTTTCTTACTTCTTTCTTACTTCTTTCTTACTAATTTCTTACTTCTTTCTTTCTTCTTTCTTACTTCTTTCATACTTCTTTCTTACTTCTTTCTTTCTTCTTTCTTACTTCTTTCTTACTTCTTTCTTACGTCTTTCTTCTTTCTTTCTTACTTCTTTCTAACTTCTTTCTTACTTCTTTACTACTTCTTTCTAATTCTTTCTTACTTCTTTCTTACTTCTTTCTTACTTCTTTCTTACTTCTTTCTTCATTCCTTCTTACTTCTTTCTTACTTCTCTCTTTCTTCTTTCTCACTTCTTTCTTACTTCTTTCTTTCTTCTTTCTACTTTCTTTCTTACTTCTTTCTTACTTCTTTCTTACTTCTTTCTTACTTCTTTCTTACTTCTTTCTTACTTCTTTCATACTTCTTTCTTACTTCTTTCTTACTTCTTTCTTACTTCTTTCCTACTTCTTTCTTACTTCTTTGTTCTTTCTTTCTTTCTTACTTTCTTCATTCTTACTTCTTTCTTTCTTCATTCTTCTTTCTTTCTTACTTCTTTCTTACTTCTTTCTTTCTTCTTTCTTACTTCTTTCTTCTTTCTTACTTCTTTCTTACTTCTTTCTTCATTCCTTCTTACTTCTTTCTTACTTCTTTATTACTTTTTTCTTACTTCTTTATTACTTCGTTCTTACTTCTTTCTTCTTTCTTTCTTTCTTCTTTCTTTCTTCTTTCTTACTTCTTTCTTACTTCTTTCTTACTTCTTTCTAACTTCTTTTTTCTTCTTTCTTACTTCTTTCTTACTTCTTTCTTTTTTACTTCTTTCTTACTACTTTCTTACTTATTTCTTACTTATTTTTACTTCTTTCTAACTTCTTTCTTACTTCTTTCTTACTTCTTTCTAACTTCTTTCTTACTTCTTTCTTACTTCTTTCTAACTTCTTTTTTCTTCTTTCTTACTTCTTTCTTACTTCTTTCTTTCTTCTTTCTAATTCCTTTCTTATTTCCTTCTTACTTCTTTCTTACTTCTTTCTTACTTCTTTCTTTCTTATTTCTTACTTCTTTCATACTTCTTTCTTACTTCTTTCTTAGTTCTTTCTTCCTTACTTCTTCCTTACTTCTTTCTTCCTTCTTTCTTACTTCTTTCTTACTTCTCTCTTACTTCTTTCTTACTTCTTTCTTACTTCTTTCTTACTGCTTTCTTACTTCTTTCTTACTTCTCTGTTCTTTCTTTCTTTCTTCTTACTTTCTTCTTTCTTACTTCTTTCTTACTTCTTTCTTCATTCCTTCTTACTTCTTTCTTACTTCTTTCTTACTTCTTACTTACTTCTTTCTTACTTCTTTCTTACTTCTTTATTCTTTCTTTCTTTCGCCTTTCTTACTTCTTTCTTTCTTACTTCTTTATTACTTCTTTATTACTTCTTTCTAACCTCTTTCTTACTCCTTTCTTACTTCTTTCTAAATTCTTTTTTCTTCTTTCTTACTTCTTTCTTACTTCTTTCTTACTTTTTTCTTCTTTCTTTCTTACTTCTTTCTTACTTCTTTCTTACTTCTTTCTTACTTCTTTCTTACTTCTTTCTACTTTCTTTTTTTCTTCTTTCTTTCTTCTTTCTTACTTCTTTCTTACTTCTTTCTTACTTCTTTCTAACTTCTTTTTTCTTCTTTCTTACTTCTTTCTAACTTCTTTCTTACTTCTTTCTTACTTCTTTCTTTCTTACTTCTTTCTTCTTTCTTACTTCTTTCTTACTTCTTTCTTCTTTCTTTCTTACTTCTTTCTTACTTCTTTCTTACTTCTTTCTTCTTTCTTTCTTACTTCTTTCTTACTTCTTTATTCTTTCTTTCTTTCTCCTTTCTTACTTCTTTCTTTCTTACTTCTTTATTACTTCTTTATTACTTCTTTCTAACCTCTTTCTTACTTCTTTCTTACTTCTTTCTAACTTCTTTTTTCTTCTTTCTTACTTCTTTCTTACTTCTTTCTTACTTCTTTCTTCTTTCTTTTTTTCTTCTTTCTTTCTTCTTTCTTACTTCTTTCTTACTTCTTTCTAACTTCTTTTTTCTTCTTTCTTACTTCTTTCTTACTTCTTAATTACTTTTTTCTTACTTCTTTCTTTCTTACTTCTTTCTTAGTTCTTTCTTCTTTCTTTCTTCGTTCTTTCTTTCTTCTTTCTTACTTCTTTCTTACTTCTTTCTTACTTCTTTCTAACTTCTTTTTTCTTCTTTCTTACTTCTTTCTTACTTCTTTCTTACTTCTTTCTTACTTCTTTCTTTCTTCTTTCTTACTTCTTTCTTTCTTCTTTCTTACTTCTTTCTTACTTCTTTCTTCTTTCTTTCTTACTACTTTCTTACTTCTTTCTTACTTCTTTCTTACTTCTTTCTTCTTTCTTACTTATTTATTCATTCCTTCTTACTTCTTTCTTACTTCTTTCTTACTTCTTGCTTACTTCTTTCTTACTTCTTTCTTACTTCTTTCTTACTTCTTTCTTACTTCTATCTTACTTCTTTCTTCATTCGTTCTTACTTCTTTCTTACTTCTTTCTTACTTCTTTCATACTTCTTTGTTCTTTCTTTCTTTCTTCTTACTTTCTTCTTTCTTACTTCTTTCTTACTTCTTTCTTACTTCTTTCTAACTTCTTTTTTCTTCTTTCTTACTTCTTTCTTACTTCTTTCTTACTTCTTTCTTACTTCTTTCTTTCTTACTTCTTTCTTACTTCTTTCTTCTTTCTTTCTTCGTTCTTTCTTTCTTCTTTCTTACTTCTTTCTTACTTCTTTCTTACTTCTTTCTAACTTCTTTTTTCTTCTTTCTTACTTCTTTCTTACTTCTTTCTTACTTCTTTCTTACTTCTTTCTTTCTTCTTTCTTACTTCTTTCTTTCTTCTTTCTTACTTCTTTCTTACTTCTTTCTTCTTTCTTTCTTACTACTTTCTTACTTCTTTCTTACTTCTTTCTTACTTCTTTCTTCTTTCTTACTTATTTATTCATTCCTTCTTACTTCTTTCTTACTTCTTTCTTACTTCTTGCTTACTTCTTTCTTACTTCTTTCTTACTTCTTTCTTACTTCTTTCTTACTTCTGTCTTACTTCTTTCTTCATTCGTTCTTACTTCTTTCTTACTTCTTTCTTACTTCTTTCATACTTCTTTGTTCTTTCTTTCTTTCTTCTTACTTTCTTCTTTCTTACTTCTTTCTTACTTCTTTCTTACTTCTTTCTTTCTTACTTCTTTCTTACTTCTTTCTTACTTCTTTCTTACTTATTTCTTACTTCTTTCTTACTTCTTTATTACTTCTTTATTACTTCTTTCTGATTCTTTCTTACTTCTTTCTTACTTCTTTCTTACTTCTTTCTTACTTCTTTCTTCATTCCTTATTACTTCTTTCTTACTTCTTTCTTACTTCTTTCTTTCTTCTTTCTTCTTTCTTTCTTACTTCTTTCTTACTTCTTTCTTACTTCCTTCTTACTTCTTTCTTTCTTCTTTCTTACTTCTTTCATACTTCTTTCTTACTTCTTTCTTACTTCTCTCTTACTTCTTTCTTACTTCTTTCTTACTTCTTTCTTACATCTTTCTTACTTCTTTGTTCTTTCTTTCTTTCTTCTTACTTTCTTCTTTCTTACTTCTTTCTTACTTCTTTCTTCATTCCTTCTTACTTCTTTCTTACTTCATTCTTACTTCTTTCTTACTTCTTTCTTACTTCTTTCTTACTTCTTTCTTACTTCTTTATTCTTTCTTTCTTTCTTCTTTCTTACTTCTTTCTTTCTTACTTCTTTATTACTTCTTTATTACTTCTTTCTAACCTCTTTCTTACTTCTTTCTTACTTCTTTCTTCATTCCTTCTTACTTCTTTCTTACTTCTTTCTTACTTCTTTCTTACTTCTTACTTCTTACTTACTTCTTTCTTACTTCTTTCTTACTTCTTTATTCTTTCTTTCTTTCGCCTTTCTTACTTCTTTATTTCTTACTTCTTTATTACTTCTTTATTACTTCTTTCTAACCTCTTTCTTACTCCTTTCTTACTTCTTTCTAAATTATTTTTTCTTCTTTCTTACTTCTTTCTTACTTCTTTCTTACTTTTTTCTTCTTTCTTTCTTACTTCTTTCTTACTTCTTTCTTACTTCTTTCTTACTTCTTTCTTACATCTTTCTTCTTTCTTTTTTTCTTCTTTCTTTCTTCTTTCTTACTTCTTTCTTACTTCTTTCTTACTTCTTTCTTTCTTACTTCTTTCTTCTTTCTTACTTCTTTCTTACTTCTTTCTTCTTTCTTTCTTACTTCTTTCTTACTTCTTTCTTACTTCTTTCTTCTTTCTTTCTTACTTCTTTCTTACTTCTTTATTCTTTCTTTCTTTCTCCTTTCTTACTTCTTTCTTTCTTACTTCTTTATTACTTCGTTATTACTTCTTTCTAACCTCTTTCTTACTTCTTTCTTACTTCTTTCTAACTTCTTTTTTCTTCTTTCTTACTTCTTTCTTACTTCTTTCTTACTTCTTTCTTCTTTCTTTTTTTCTTCTTTCTTACTTCTTTCTTACTTCTTTCTTACTTCTTTCTAACTTATTTTTTCTTCTTTCTTACTTCTTTCTAACTTCTTTCTTACTTCTTTCTTACTTCTTTCTTTCTTACTTCTTTCTTCTTTCTTTCGTCTTTCTTACTTCTTTCTTCTATCTTTCTTACTTCTTTCTTACTTCTTTCTTACTTCTTTCTTCATTCCTTCTTACTTCTTTCTTACTTCTTTCTTACTGCTTTCTTACTTCTTTCATACTTCTTTGTTCTTTCTTTCTTTCTTCTTACTTTCTTCTTTCTTACTTCTTTCTTACTTCTTTCTTCATTCCTTCTTACTTCTTTCTTACTTCTTTCTTACTCCTTTCTTACTTCTTTCTTACTTCTTTCTTACTTCTTTCTTCATTCCTTCTTACTTCTTTCTTACTTCTTGCTTACTTCTTGCTTACTTCTTTCTTTCTTCTTCTTTCTTTCTTACTTCTTTCTTACTTCTTCCTTACTTTCTTCTTACTTCATTCTTTCTTCTTTCTTACTTCTTTCATACTTCTTTCTAACTTCTTTCTTACTTCTTTCTTTCTTACTTCTTTCTTACTTCTTTCATAATTCTTTCTTCTTTCTTACTTCTTTCTTCTTTCTTTCTTACTTCTTTCTTACTTCTTTCTTACTTCTTTCTTACTTCTTTCTTTCTTCTTTTTTCTTCTTTCTTACTTCTTTCTTACTTCTTTCTTACTTCTTTCTAACTTCTTTTTTCTTTTTTCTTACTTCTTTCTTACTTCTTTCTTACTTCTTTCTTTCTTACTTCTTTCTTACTTCTTTCTTACTTCTTTCTTACTTCTTTCTTACTTCTTTCTTACTTCTTTCTTTCTTCTTTCTTACTTCTTTCATACTTCTTTCTTACTTCTTTCTTTCTTCTTTATTACTTCTTTCTTACTTCTTTCTTACTTCTTTCTTCTTTCTTTCTTACTTCTTTCTAACTTCTTTCTTACTTCTTTACTACATTCTGATTCTTTCTTACTTCTTTCTGACTTCTTTCTTACATCTTTCTTACTTCTTTCTTCATTCCTTCTTACTTCTTTCTTACTTCTTTCTTACTTCTTTCTTACTTCTTTCTTACTTCTTTCTTTCTTCTTTCTTCTTTCTTTCTTACTTCTTTCTTACTTCTTTCTTACTTCTTTCTTACTTCTTTCTTTCTTCTTTCTTACTTCTTTCATACTTCTTTCTTAATTCTTTCTTACTTCTTTCTTCCTTACTTCTTTCTTACTTCTTTCTTACTTCTTTCTTACTTCTTTCTTACTTCTTTGTTCTTTCTTTCTTTCTTACTTTCTTCATTCTTACTTCTTTCTTACTTCTTTCTTCATTCCTTCTTACTTCTTTCTTACTTCTTTCTTACTTCTTTCTCTACTTCTTTCTTACTTCTTTATTCTTTCTTTCTTTCTTCATTCTTACTTCTTTCTTTCTTACTTCTTTATTACGTCTTTATTACTTCTTTCTAACCTCTTTCTTACTTCTTTCTTACTTCTTTCTTACTTTTTTCTTACTTCTTTCTTTCTTACTTCTTTCTTACTTCTTTCTTACTTCTTTCTTTCTTCTTTCTTTCTTCTTTCTTACTTCTTTCTTACTTCTTTCTAACCTCTTTTTTCTTCTTTCTTACTTCTTTCTAACTTCTTTCTTACTTCTTTCTTCTTCCTTTCTTTCTTCTTTCTTACTTCTTTCTTACTTCTTTCTTACTTCTTTCTTACTTCTTTCGTACTTCTTTCTTACTTCTTTCTTACTTCTTTCTTCATTCCTTCTTACTTCTTTCATACTTCTTTCTTACTTCTTTCTTACTTCTTTCTTACTTCTTTCTTCATTCCTTCTTACTTCTTTCTTACTTCTTTATTCTTTCTTTCTTTCTTCTGTCTTACTTTTTTCTTTCTTACTTCTTTCTTACTTCTGTATTACTTCTTTCTAACCTCTTTCTTACTTCTTTCTTACTTCTTTCTTACTTCTTTCTTACTTCTTTCTTACTTCTTTCTTCATTCCTTCCTACTTCTTTCTTACTTCTTGCTTACTTCTTGCTTACTTCTTTCTTTCTTCTTCTTTCTTTCTTACTTCTTTCTTACTTCTTCCTTACTTCCTTCTTACTTCTTTCTTTCTTCTTTCTTACTTCTTTCATACTTCTTTCTAACTTCTTTCTTACTTCTTTCTTTCTTACTTCTTTCTTACTTCTTTCATAATTCTTTCTTCTTTCTTACTTCTTTCTTCATTCCTTCTTACTTCTTTCTTACTTCTTTCTTACTTCTTTCTTACTTCTTTCTTACTTCTTTCTTTCTTCTTTCTTCTTTCTTTCTTACTTCTTTCTTACTTCTTTCTTACTTCTTTCTTACTTCTTTCTTTCTTCTTTCTTACTTCTTTCATACTTCTTTCTTACTTCTTTCTTACTTCTTTCTTCCTTACTTCTTTCTTACTTATTTCTTAATTCTTTCTTACTTCTTTCTTACTTCTTTGTTCTTTCTTTCTTTCTTACTTTCTTCATTCTTACTTCTTTCTTACTTCTTTCTTCATTCCTTCTTACTTCTTTCTTACTTCTTTCTTACTTCTTTCTTACTTCTTTCTTACTTCTTTATTCTTTCTTTCTTTCTTCATTCTTACTTCTTTCTTTCTTAATTCTTTATTACGTCTTTATTACTTCTTTCTAACCTCTTTCTTACTTCTTTCTTACTTCTTTCTTACTTTTTTCTTACTCCTTTCTTTCTTACTTCTTTCTTACTTCTTTCTTCTTTCTTTCTTTCTTCTTTCTTTCTTCTTTCTTACATCTTTCTTACTTCTTTCTTACTTCTTTCTTCATTCCTTCTTACTTCTTTCTTACTTCTTGCTTACTTCTTGCTTACTTCTTTCTTTCTTCTTCTTTCTTTCTTACTTCTTTCTTACTTCTTCCTTACTTCCTTCTTACTTATTTCTTTCTTCTTTCTTACTTCTTTCATACTTCTTTCTTACTTCTTTCTTCTTCCTTCTTTCTTACTTCTTTCTTACTTCTTCCTTACTTCCTTCTTACTTCTTTCTTTCTTCTTTCTTACTTCTTTCATACTTCTTTCTTACTTCTTTCTTACTTCTTTCTTTCTTACTTCTTTCTTACTTCTTTCATAATTCTTTCTTCTTTCTTACTTCTTTCTTCTTTCTTTCTTTCTTACTTCTTTCTTACTTCTTTCTTACTTCTTTCTTACTTATTTCTTCTTTTTTCTTCTTTCTTACTTCTTTCTTACTTCTTTCTTACTTCTTTCTAACTTCTTTTTTCTTCTTTCTTACTTCTTTCTTACTTCTTTCTTACTTCTTTCTTACTTCTTTCTCACTTCTTTTTTCTTCTTTCTTACTTCTTTCATACTTCTTTCTTAATTCTTTCTTACTTCTTTCTTCCTTACTTCTTTCTTACTTCTTTCTTACTTCTTTCTTACTTCTTTCTTACTTCTTTCTTACTTCTTTGTTCTTTCTTTCTTTCTTACTTTCTTCATTCTTACTTCTTTCTTACTTCTTTCTTCATTCCTTCTTACTTCTTTCTTACTTCTTCCTTACTTCTTTCTTACTTCTTTCTTACTTCTTTATTCTTTCTTTCTTTCTTCATTCTTACTTCTTTCTTTCTTACTTCTTTATTACGTCTTTATTACTTCTTTCTAACCTATTTCTTACTTCTTTCTTAATTCTTTCTTACTTTTTTCTTACTTCTTTCTTTCTTACTTCTTTCTTACTTCTTTCTTCTTTCTTTCTTTCTTCTTTCTTTCTTCTTTCTTACTTCTTTCTTACTTCTTTCTTACTTCTTTCTTCATTCCTTCTTACTTCCTTCTTACTTCTTGCTTACTTCTTGCTTACTTCTTTCTTTCTTCTTCTTTCTTTCTTACTTCTTTCTTACTTCTTCCTTACTTCCTTCTTACTTCTTTCTTTCTTCTTTCTTACTTCTTTCATACTTCTTTCTTTCTTCTTTCTTACTTCTTTCTTTCTTCTTTCTTACTTCTTTCTTACTTCTGTCTTTCTTCTTTCTTACTTCTTTCTTTCTTCTCTCTTACTTCTTTCTTACTTCTTTCTTCTCTCTTTCTTACTTCTTTCTTACTTCTTTTTTAATTCTTTCTTACTTCTTTCTTACTTCTTTCTTTCTTCTTTCTTACTTCTTTCATACTTCTTTCTTACTTCTTTCTAACCTCTTTTTTCTTCTTTCTTACTTCTTTCTTACTTCTTTCTTACTTCTTTCTTACGTCTTTCTTACTTCTTGCTTACTTCTTTCTTTCTTCTTTCTTACTTCTTTATTTCTTCTTTCTTAGTTCTTTCTTACTTCTTTCTTCATTCCTTCTTACTTCTTTCTTACTTCTTTCTTACTTCTTTCTTACTTCTTTCTTACTTCTTTCTTATTTCTTTCTTCTTTCTTTCTTTCTTCTTTCTTACTTCTTTCTAACTTATTTCTTACTTCTTTCTAACTTCTTTTATACTTCTTTCTTACTTCTTTCTAACTTCTTTCTTACTTCTTTCTTCTTCCTTTCTTTCTTCTTTCTTACTTCTTTCTTACTTCTTTCTTACTTCTTTCTTACTTCTTTCTTACTTCTTTCTTACTTCTTTCGTACTTCTTTCTTACTTCTGTCTTACTTCTTTCTTCATTCCTTCTTACTTCTTTCATACTTATTTCTTACTTTTTTCTTACTTCTTTCTTACCTCTTGCTTACTTCTTGCTTACTTCTTTCTTTCTTCTTCTTTCTTTCTTACTTCTTTCTTACTTCTTCCTTACTTCCTTCTTACTTCTTTCTTTCTTCTTTCTTACTTCTTTCATACTTCTTTCTTTCTTCTTTCTTACTTCTTTCTTTCTTCTTTCTTACTTCTTTCTTACTTCTGTCTTTCTTCTTTCTTACTTCTTTCTTTCTTCTCTCTTACTTCTTTCTTACTTCTTTCTTCTCTCTTTCTTACTTCTTTCTTACTTCTTTTTTACTTCTTTCTTACTTCTTTCTTACTTCTTTCTTTCTTCTTTCTTACTTCTTTCATACTTCTTTCTTACTTCTTTCTAACCTCTTTTTTCTTCTTTCTTACTTCTTTCTTACTTCTTTCTTACTTCTTTCTTCTTTCTTTCTTACTTCTTTCTTACTTCTTTCTTACTTCTTTCTTACTTCTTTCTTACGTCTTTCTTACTTCTTGCTTACTTCTTTCTTTCTTCTTTCTTACTACTTTATTTCTTCTTTCTTAGTTCTTTCTTACTTCTTTCTTCATTCCTTCTTACTTCTTTCTTACTTCTTTCTTACTTCTTTCTTACTTCTTTCTTACTTCTTTCTTATTTCTTTCTTCTTTCTTTCTTTCTTCTTTATTTCTTCTTTCTTACTTCTTTCTTACTTCTTTCTTAATTCTTTCTAACTTCTTTTTTCTTCTTTCTTACTTCTTTCTTACTTCTTTCTTACTTATTTCTTACTTCTTTCTAACTTCTTTTATACTTCTTTCTTACTTCTTTCTAACTTCTTTCTTACTTCTTTCTTCTTCCTTTCTTTCTTCTTTCTTACTTCTTTCTTACTTCTTTCTTACTTCTTTCTTACTTCTTTCTTACTTCTTTCGTACTTCTTTCTTACTTCCTTCTTACTTCTTTATTCTTTCTTTCTTTCTTCTGTCTTACTTTTTTCGTTCTTACTTCTTTCTTACTTCTGTATTACTTCTTTCTAACTTCTTTCTTTCTTCTTTCTTACTTCTTTCTTACTTCTTTCTTACTTCTTTCTTACTTCTTTCTTACTTCTTTCTTACTTCTTTCTTACTTCTTTCTTCTTTCTTTCTTACTTCTTTCTTACTTCTTTAATACTTCTTTCTTACTTCTTTCTTCTTTCTTTCTTACTTCTTTCTTACTTCTTTCTTACTTCTTTCTTACTTCTTTCTTCTTTCTTTCTTACTTCTTTCTTACTTCTTTAATACTTCTTTCTTACTTCTTTCTTCTTTCTTTCTTACTTCTTTCTTACTTCTTTCTTACTTCTTTCTTAATTCTTTCTTACTTCTTTCTTTCTTATTTCTTACTTCTTTCTTACTTCTTTCTTTCTTAATTCTTTCTTCTTTCTTACTTCTTTCTTTCTTCTTTCTTACTTCTTTATTTCTTCTTTCTTCTTTCTTACTTCTTTCTTCATTCTTTCTTACTTCTTTCTTACTTCTTTCTTACTTCTTTCTTACTTCTTTCTTCTTTATTTCTTACTTCTTTCTTACTTCTAACTTCTTTCTTACTTCTTTCTTACTTCTTTTTTCTTTCTTACTTCTTTCTTACTTCTTTCTTCTTTCTTTCTTACTTCTTTCTTACTTCTTTCTTACTTCTTTCTTACGTCTTCTTTCTTTCTTACTTCTTTCTTACTTCTTTCTTTCTTCTTTCTTACTTCTTTCTTCATTCCTTCTTACTTCTTTCTTACTTCTTTCTTACTTCTTTCTTACTTCTTTCTTACTTCTTTCTTACTTCTTTTTAACTTCTTTCTTTCTTCTTACTTCTTTCTTACTTCATTCTTACTTCTTTCTTTCTTCTTTCTTACTTCTTTCTTACTTCTTTCTTACTTCTTTCTTCATTCCTTCTTACTTCTTTCTTACTTCTTTCTTCTTTCTTTCTTCATTCTTACTTCTTTCTTTCTTCTTTCTTCTTTCTTACTTCTTTCTTCATTCCTTCTTACTTCTTTCTTACTTCTTTCTTACTTCTTTCTTACTTCTTTCTTACTTCTTTCTTCTTTCTTTCTTTATTCTTTCTTTCTTCTTTCTTACTTCTTTCTTACTTCTTTCTTACTTCTTTCTTACTTCTTTCTTATTTCTTTCTTCTTTCTTTCTTTCTTCTTTCTTTCTTCTTTCTTACTTCTTTCTTACTTCTTTCTAAATTCTTTCTAACTTCTTTTTTCTTCTTTCTTACTTCTTTCTTACTTCTTTCTTACTTATTTCTTACTTCTTTCTAACTTCTTTTATACTTCTTTCTTACTTCTTTCTAACTTCTTTCTTACTTCTTTCTTCTTCCTTTCTTTCTTCTTTCTTACTTCTTTCTTACTTCTTTCTTACTTCTTTCTTACTTCTTTCTTACTTCTTTCGTACTTCTTTCTTACTTCTGTCTTACTTCTTTCTTCATTCCTTCTTACTTCTTTCATACTTATTTCTTACTTTTTTCTTACTTCTTTCTTACTTCTTGCTTACTTCTTGCTTACTTCTTTCTTTCTTCTTCTTTCTTTCTTACTTCTTTCTTACTTCTTCCTTACTTCCTTCTTACTTCTTTCTTTCTTCTTTCTTACTTCTTTCATACTTCTTTCTTTCTTCTTTCTTACTTCTTTCTTTCTTCTTTCTTACTTCTTTCTTACTTCTGTCTTTCTTCTTTCTTACTTCTTTCTTTCTTCTCTCTTACTTCTTTCTTACTTCTTTCTTCTCTCTTTCTTACTTCTTTCTTACTTCTTTTTTACTTCTTTCTTACTTCTTTCTTACTTCTTTCTTTCTTCTTTCTTACTTCTTTCATACTTCTTTCTTACTTCTTTCTAACCTCTTTTTTCTTCTTTCTTACTTCTTTCTTACTTCTTTCTTACTTCTTTCTTCTTTCTTTCTTACTTCTTTCTTACTTCTTTCTTACTTCTTTCTTACTTCTTTCTTACTTCTTTCTTACGTCTTTCTTACTTCTTGCTTACTTCTTTCTTTCTTCTTTCTTACTACTTTATTTCTTCTTTCTTAGTTCTTTCTTACTTCTTTCTTCATTCCTTCTTACTTCTTTCTTACTTCTTTCTTACTTCTTTCTTACTTCTTTCTTACTTCTTTCTTATTTCTTTCTTCTTTCTTTCTTTCTTCTTTCTTTCTTCTTTCTTACTTCTTTCTTACTTCTTTCTTAATTCTTTCTAACTTCTTTTTTCTTCTTTCTTACTTCTTTCTTACTTCTTTCTTACTTATTTCTTACTTCTTTCTAACTTCTTTTATACTTCTTTCTTACTTCTTTCTAACTTCTTTCTTACTTCTTTCTTCTTCCTTTCTTTCTTCTTTCTTACTTCTTTCTTACTTCTTTCTTACTTCTTTCTTACTTCTTTCGTACTTCTTTCTTACTTCCTTCTTACTTCTTTATTCTTTCTTTCTTTCTTCTGTCTTACTTTTTTCGTTCTTACTTCTTTCTTACTTCTGTATTACTTCTTTCTAACTTCTTTCTTTCTTCTTTCTTACTTCTTTCTTACTTCTTTCTTCATTCCTTCTTACTTCTTTCTTACTTCTTTCTTACTTCTTTCTTACTTCTTTCTTACTTCTTTCTTACTTCTTTCTAACTTCTTTCTTACTTCTTTCTTCTTTCTTTCTTACTTCTTTCTTACTTCTTTCTTACTTCTTTCTTACTTCTTTCTTCTTTCTTTCTTACTTCTTTCTTACTTCTTTAATACTTCTTTCTTACTTCTTTCTTCTTTCTTTCTTACTTCTTTCTTACTTCTTTCTTACTTCTTTCTTCTTTCTTTCTTACTTCTTTCTTACTTCTTTAATACTTCTTTCTTACTTCTTTCTTCTTTCTTTCTTACTTCTTTCTTACTTCTTTCTTACTTCTTTCTTAATTCTTTCTTACTTCTTTCTTTCTTCTTTCTTACTTCTTTCTTACTTCTTTCTTCTTTCTTTCTTAATTCTTTCTTCTTTCTTACTTCTTTCTTTCTTCTTTCTTACTTCTTTCTTTCTTCTTTCTTCTTTCTTACTTCTTTCTTCATTCTTTCTTACTTCTTTCTTACTTCTTTCTTACTTCTTTCTTACTTCTTTCTTCTTTATTTCTTACTTCTTTCTTACTTCTAACTTCTTTCTTACTTCTTTCTTACTTCTTTTTTCTTTCTTACTTCTTTCTTACTTCTTTCTTCTTTCTTTCTTACTTCTTTCTTACTTCTTTCTTACTTCTTTCTTACGTCTTCTTTCTTTCTTACTTCTTTCTTACTTCTTTCTTTCTTCTTTCTTACTTCTTTCTTCATTCCTTCTTACTTCTTTCTTACTTCTTTCTTACTTCTTTCTTACTTCTTTCTTACTTCTTTCTTACGTCTTTCTTACTTCTTGCTTACTTCTTTCTTTCTTCTTTCTTACTACTTTATTTCTTCTTTCTTAGTTCTTTCTTACTTCTTTCTTCATTCCTTCTTACTTCTTTCTTACTTCTTTCTTACTTCTTTCTTACTTCTTTCTTACTTCTTTCTTATTTCTTTCTTCTTTCTTTCTTTCTTCTTTCTTTCTTCTTTCTTACTTCTTTCTTACTTCTTTCTTAATTCTTTCTAACTTCTTTTTTCTTCTTTCTTACTTCTTTCTTACTTCTTTCTTACTTATTTCTTACTTCTTTCTAACTTCTTTTATACTTCTTTCTTACTTCTTTCTAACTTCTTTCTTACTTCTTTCTTCTTCCTTTCTTTCTTCTTTCTTACTACTTTCTTACTTCTTTCTTACTTCTTTCTTACTTCTTTCGTACTTCTTTCTTACTTCCTTCTTAATTCTTTATTCTTTCTTTCTTTCTTCTGTCTTACTTTTTTCGTTCTTACTTCTTTCTTACTTCTGTATTACTTCTTTCTAACTTCTTTCTTTCTTCTTTCTTACTTCTTTCTTACTTCTTTCTTACTTCTTTCTTACTTCTTTGTTACTTCTTTCTTACTTCTTTCTTACTTCTTTCTTCATTCCTTCTTACTTCTTTCTTACTTCTTTCTTACTTCTTTCTTACTTCTTTCTTACTTCTTTCTTACTTCTTTCTAACTTCTTTCTTACTTCTTTCTTCTTTCTTTCTTACTTCTTTCTTACTTCTTTCTTACTTCTTTCTTACTTCTTTCTTCTTTCTTTCTTACTTCTTTCTTACTTCTTTAATACTTCTTTCTTACTTCTTTCTTCTTTCTTTCTTACTTCTTTCTTACTTCTTTCTTACTTCTTTCTTCTTTCTTTCTTACTTCTTTCTTACTTCTTTAATACTTCTTTCTTCTTTCTTCTTTCTTTCTTACTTCTTTCTTACTTCTTTCTTACTTCTTTCTTAATTCTTTCTTACTTCTTTCTTTCTTCTTTCTTACTTCTTTCTTACTTCTTTCTTCTTTCTTTCTTAATTCTTTCTTCTTTCTTACTTCTTTCTTTCTTCTTTCTTACTTCTTTCTTTCTTCTTTCTTCTTTCTTACTTCTTTCTTCATTCTTTCTTACTTCTTTCTTACTTCTTTCTTACTTCTTTCTTACTTCTTTCTTCTTTATTTCTTACTTCTTTCTTACTTCTAACTTCTTTCTTACTTCTTTCTTACTTCTTTTTTCTTTCTTACTTCTTTCTTACTTCTTTCTTCTTTCTTTCTTACTTCTTTCTTACTTCTTTCTTACTTCTTTCTTACGTCTTCTTTCTTTCTTACTTCTTTCTTACTTCTTTCTTTCTTCTTTCTTACTTCTTTCTTCATTCCTTCTTACTTCTTTCTTACTTCTTTCTTACTTCTTTCTTACTTCTTTCTTACTTCTTTTTAACTTCTTTCTTTCTTCTTACTTCTTTCTTCATTCCTTCTTACTTCTTTCTTACTTCTTTCTTACTTCTTTCTTACTTCTTTCTTACTTCTTTCTTACTTCTTTCTTACTTCTTTCTTCTTTCTTTCTTTATTCTTTCTTTCTTCTTTCTTACTTCTTTCTTACTTCTTTCTTACTTCTTTCTAACTTCTTTTTTCTTCTTTCTTACTTCTTTCTTACTTCTTTCTTCTTTCTTACTTCTTTCTTTCTTACTTCTTTCTTACTTCTTTCTTTCTTCTTTCTTACTTGTTCTTTCTTCTTTCTTACTTCTTTCTTACTTCTTTCTTCTTTCTTTCTTACTTCTTTCTTACTTCTTTCTTCTTTCTTACTTCTTTCTTACTTCTTTCTTCTTTCTTTCTTACTTCTTTCTTACTTCTTTCTTACTTCTTTCTTATTTCTTTCTTCTTTCTTTTTTACTTCTTTCTTACTTCTTTCTTACTTATTTCTTACTTTTTTCTTTCTTCTTTCTTACTTCTTTCTTTCTTCTTTCTTACTTCTTTCTTACTTCTTTCTAACTTCTTTCTTACATCTTTCATACTTCTTTCTTTCTTACTTCTTTCTTACTTCTTTCTTTCTTCTTTCTTACTTCTTTCTTACTTCTTTCTTCATTCCTTCTTACTTCTTTCTTACTTCTTTCTTACTTCTTTCTTTCTTCTTTCTTCCTTCTTTCTTACTTCATTCTTACTTCTTTCTTACTTCTTTCTTACTTCTTTCTAACTTTTTTTTCTTCTTTCTTACTTCTTTCTTACTTCTTTCTTAATACTTTCTTACTTCTTTCTTTCTTACTTCTTTCTTAGTTCTTTCTTTCTTCTTTCTTACTTCTTTCCTTCTGCTTTCTTACTTCTTTCTTACTTCTTTCTTCTTTCTTTCTTACTTCTTTCTTACTTCTTTCTTTCTTACTTCTTTCTTACTTCTTTCTTACTTCTTTCTTACTTCTTTCTTACTTCTTTCTTACTTCTTTCTTACTTCTTTCTTCTTTCTTTCTTACTTCTTTCTTACTTCTTTCTTTCTTACTTCTTTCTTACTTCTTTCTTCCTTATTTCTAACTTCTTTCTTCTTTCTTTCTTACTTCTGTCTTCTTTCTTTCTTACTTATTTCTTAATTCTTTCTTACTTCTTTCTTGTTTCTTACTTCTTTCTTTCTTCTTTCTTTCTTCTTTCTTACTTCTTTCTTACTTCTTTCTTACTTCTTTCTTACTTCTTTCTTCATTCCTTCTTACTTCTTTAGTACTTCTTTCTTCTTTCTTTCTTCTTTCTTACTTCTTTCTTTCTTCTTTCTTCTTTCTTACTTCTTTCTTCATTCCTTCTTACTTCTTTCTTACTTCTTTCTAACTTCTTTCTTACTTCTTTCTTACTTCTTTCTTACTTCTTTCTTCTTTCTTCCTTATTCTTTCTTTCTTCTTTCTTACTTCTTTCTTACTTCTTTCTTACTTCTTTCTTACTTCTTTCTAACTTCTTTTTTCTTCTTTCTTACCTCTTTCTTACTTCTTTCTTCTTTCTTACTTCATTCTTTCTTACTTCTTTCTTACTTCTTTCTTCTTTCTTACTTGTTCTTTCTTCTTTCTTACTTCTTTCTTACTTCTTTCTTACTTCTTTCTTCTTTCTTTCTTACTTCTTTCTTACTTCTAACTTCTTTCTTACTACTTTCTTACTTCTTTCTTTCTTCTTTCTTACTTCTTTCTTTCTTCTTTCTTCTTTCTTCTTTCTTCATTCCTTCTTACTTCTTTCTTACTTCTTTCTTACTTCTTTCTTACTTCTTTCTTACTTCTTTCTTACTTCTTTCTTACTTCTTTCTTTCTTCTTTCTTCCTTCTTTCTTACTTCATTCTTACTTCTTTCTTACTTCTTTCTTACTTCTTTCTAACTTCTTTTTTCTTCTTTCTTACTTCTTTCTTACTTCTTTCTTAATACTTTCTTACTTCTTTCTTTCTTACTTCTTTCTTACTTCTTTCTTTCTTCTTTCTTTCTTCTTTCTTTCTGCTTTCTTACTTCTTTCTTACTTCTTTCTTCTTTCTTTCTTACTTCTTTCTTACTTCTTTCTTTCTTACTTCTTTCTTACTTCTTTCTTACTTCTTTCTTACTTCTTTCTTTCTTATTTCTTACTTGTTCTTTCTTCTTTCTTACTTCTTTCTTACTTCTTTCTTACTTCTTCTTTCTTTCTTACTTCTTTCTTACTTCTAACTTCTTTCTTACTTCTTTCTTACTTCTTTCTTACTTCTTTCTTTCTTCTTTCTTCCTTCTTTCTTACTTCATTCTTACTTCTTTCTTACTTCTTTCTTACTTCTTTCTAACTTCTTTTTTCTTCTTTCTTACTTCTTTCTTACTTCTTTCTTAATACTTTCTTACTTCTTTCTTTCTTACTTCTTTCTTACTTCTTTCTTTCTTCTTTCTTACTTCTTTCTTTCTGCTTTCTTACTTCTTTCTTACTTCTTTCTTCTTTCTTTCTTACTTCTTTCTTACTTCTTTCTTTCTTACTTCTTTCTTACTTCTTTCTTACTTCTTTCTTACTTCTTTCTTACTTCTTTCTTACTTCTTTCTTACTTCTTTCTTCTTTCTTTCTTACTTCTTTCTTAATTCTTTCTTTCTTACTTCTTTCTTACTTCTTTCTTCCTTCTTTCTAACTTCTTTCTTCTTTCTTTCTTACTTCTGTCTTCTTTCTTTCTTACTTATTTCTTAATTCTTTCTTACTTCTTTCTTATTTCTTACTTCTTTCTTTCCTCTTTCTTACTTCTTTCTTACTTCTTTCTTTCTTCTTTCTTACTTCTTTCTTTCTTCTTTCTTTCTTCTTTCTTACTTCTTTCTTACTTCTTTCTTACATCTTTCTTACTTCTTTCTTCTTTCTTTCTTACTTCTTTCTTAATTCTTTCTTGCTTCTTTCTTCTTTCTTACTACTTTCTTCATTCCTTCTTACTTCTTTCTTACTTCTTTCTTACTTCTTTCTTACTTCTTTATTACTTCTTTCTTTCTTCTTTCTTCTTTCTTTCTTACTTCTTTCTTACCTCTTTCTTACTTCTTTATACTGCTATCTTTCTTCTTTCTTACTTCAGTCATACTTCTTTCTTTCTTCTTTCTTACTTCTTTCTTCTTTCTTTCTTACTACTTTCTTACTTCTTTCTTACTTCTTTCTTACTTCTTTCTAACTTCTTTCTTACTTCTTTCATACTTCTTTCTTACTTCTTTCTTTCTTACTTCTTTCGTACTTCTTTCTTCTTTCTTACTTCTTTCTTACTTCTTTCTTACTTCTTTCTTACTTCTTTCTTCATTCCTTCTTACTTCTTTCTTACTTCTTTCTTACTTCTTTCTTACTTCTTTTTAACTTCTTTCTTTCTTCTTTCTTTCTTCTTTCTTACTTCTTTCTTACTTCTTTCTTACTTCTTTCTTACTTCTTTCTTACTTCTTTCTTACTTCTTTCTTCATTCCTTCTTACTTCTTTCTTACTTCTTTCTAACTTCTTTCTTACTTCTTTTTAACTTCTTTCTTTCTTCTTTCTTTCTTCTTTCTTTCTTCTTTCTTACTTCTTTCTTACTTCTTTCTTACTTCTTTCTTACTTCTTTCTTACTTCTTTCTTCATTCCTTCTTACTTATTTCTTACTTCTTTCTTCTTTCTTTCTTACTTCTTTCTTACTTCTTTCTTACTTCTTTCTAACTTCTTTCTTACTTCTTTCTTCTTTCTTTCTTACTTCTTTCTTACTTCTTTCTTACTTCTTTCTTACTTCTTTTTCTTTCTTTCTTACTTCTTTCTTACTTCTTTAATACTTCTTTCTTACTTCTTTCTACTTTCTTTCTTACTTCTTTCTTACTTCTTTAATACTTCTTTCTTACTTCTTTCTACTTTCTTTCTTACTTCTTTCTTACTTCTTTCTTACTTCTTTCTTCTTTCTTTCTTACTTCTTTCTTACTTCTTTCTTACTTCTTTCTTACTTCTTTCTTACTACTTTCTTACTTCTTTCTTACTTCTCTCTTCTTTCTTTCTTACTTCTTTCTTACTTCTTTAATACTTCTTTCTTACTTCTTTCTTCTTTCTTTCTTACTTCTTTCTGACTTCTTTCTTACTTCCTTCTTACTTCTTTCTTTCTTCTTTCTTACTTCTTTCTTTCTTCTTTCTTCTTTCTTACTTCTTTCTTCATTCCTTCTTACTTCTTTCTTACTTCTTTCTTACTTCTTTCTTTCTTCTTTCTTACTTCTTTCTTACTTCTTTCTTCTTTCTTACTTCTTTCTTCATTCCTTCTTACTTCTTTCTTACTTCTTTCTTACTTCTTTCTTTCTTCTTTCTTACTTCTTTCTTACTTCTTTCTTCTTTATTTCTTTCTTCTTTTTTCCTTCTTTCTTACTTCTTTCTTACTTCTTTCTTACTTCTTTCTTACTTCTTTTTAAGTTCTTTCTTTCTTCTTTCTTTCTTCTTTCTTACTTCTTTCTTACTTCTTTCTTACTTCTTTCTTACTTCTTTCTTACTTCTTTCTTACTTCTTTCTTATTTCTTTCTTAATTCTTTCTTACTTCTTTCTTACTTCTTTCTTCATTCCTTCTGATTTCTTTCTTACTTTCTTACTTCTTTCTAACTTCTTTCTTACTTCTTTCTTACTTCTTTCTTACTTCTTTCTTACTTCTCTCTTTCTTCTTTCTTACTTCTTTCTTTCTTCTTTCTTCTTTCTTACTTCTTTCTCTTTCTTACTTCTTTCTTACTTCCTTCTTACTTCTTTCTTACTTCTTTCTTACTTCTTTCTTCTTTCTTTCTTACTTCTTTCTTACTTCTTTAATACTTCTTTCTTAATTCTTTCTTCTTTCTTTCTTACTTCTTTCTTACTTCTTTCTTACTTCTTTCTTACTGCTTTCTATCTTCTTTCTTACTTCTGTCATACTTCTTTCTTTCTTCTTTCTTACTTCTTTCTTCTTTCTTTCTTACTTCTTTCTTACTTCTTTCTTACTTCTTTCTTACTTCTTTCTTACTTCTTTCTTCATTCCTTCTTACTTCTTTCTTACTTCTTTCTTACTTCTTTCTTACTTCTTTCTTACTTCTTTTTAACTTCTTTCTTTCTTCTTTCTTTCTTGTTTCTTACTTCTTTCTTACTTCTTTCTTACTTCTTTCTTACTTCTTTCTCACTTCTTTCTTCATTCCTTCTTACTTCTTTCTTACTTCTTTCTTACCTCTTTCTTACTTCTTTCTTACTTCTTTCTTACTTCTTTCTTAATTCTTTCTTACTCCTTTCTTACTTCTTTCTTACTTCTTTCTTACTTCTTTCTTCATTCTTTCTTACTTCTTTATTACTTCTTTCTTCCTTCTTTCTAACTTCTTTCTTACTTCTTTCTTCTTTCTTTCTTACTTCTTTCTTACTTCTTTCTTACTTCTTTCTTACTTCTTTCTTCTTTCTTTCTTACTTCTTTCTTACTTCTTTCTTCATTATTTCATACTTCTTTCTTACTTCTTTCTTACTTCTTTCTTACTTCTTTCTTTCTTCTTTCTTCTTTCTTCTTTCTTCTTTCTTTCTTCTTTCTTCTTTCTTACTACTTTCTTCATTCCTTCTTACTTCTTTCTTACTTCTTTCTTACTTATTTCTTACTTCTTTCTTACTTCTTTCTTCTTTCTTTCTTACTTCTTTCTTACTTCTTTCTTTCTTACTTCTTTCTTACTTCTTTCTTACTTCTTTCTTACTTCTTTCTTACTTCTTTCTTACTTCTTTCTTACTTCTTTCTTCTTTCTTTCTTACTTCTTTCTTAATTCTTTCTTTCTTACTTCTTTCTTACTTCTTTCTTCCTTCTTTCTAACTTCTTTCTTCTTTCTTTCTTACTTCTGTCTTCTTTCTTTCTTACTTATTTCTTAATTCTTTCTTACTTCTTTCTTATTTCTTACTTCTTTCTTTCCTCTTTCTTACTTCTTTCTTACTTCTTTCTTTCTTCTTTCTTACTTCTTTCTTTCTTCTTTCTTTCTTCTTTCTTACTTCTTTCTTACTTCTTTCTTACATCTTTCTTACTTCTTTCTTCTTTCTTTCTTACTTCTTTCTTAATTCTTTCTTGCTTCTTTCTTCTTTCTTACTACTTTCTTCATTCCTTCTTACTTCTTTCTTACTTCTTTCTTACTTCTTTCTTACTTCTTTATTACTTCTTTCTTTCTTCTTTCTTCTTTCTTTCTTACTTCTTTCTTACCTCTTTCTTACTTCTTTATACTGCTTTCTTTCTTCTTTCTTACTTCAGTCATACTTCTTTCTTTCTTCTTTCTTACTTCTTTCTTCTTTCTTTCTTACTACTTTCTTACTTCTTTCTTACTTCTTTCTTACTTCTTTCTAACTTCTTTCTTACTTCTTTCATACTTCTTTCTTACTTCTTTCTTTCTTACTTCTTTCGTACTTCTTTCTTCTTTCTTACTTCTTTCTTACTTCTTTCTTACTTCTTTCTTACTTCTTTCTTCATTCCTTCTTACTTCTTTCTTACTTCTTTCTTACTTCTTTCTTACTTCTTTTTAACTTCTTTCTTTCTTCTTTCTTTCTTCTTTCTTACTTCTTTCTTACTTCTTTCTTACTTCTTTCTTACTTCTTTCTTACTTCTTTCTTACTTCTTTCTTCATTCCTTCTTACTTCTTTCTTACTTCTTTCTAACTTCTTTCTTACTTCTTTTTAACTTCTTTCTTTCTTCTTTCTTTCTTCTTTCTTTCTTCTTTCTTACTTCTTTCTTACTTCTTTCTTACTTCTTTCTTACTTCTTTCTTACTTCTTTCTTCATTCCTTCTTACTTATTTCTTACTTCTTTCTTCTTTCTTTCTTACTTCTTTCTTACTTCTTTCTTACTTCTTTCTAACTTCTTTCTTACTTCTTTCTTCTTTCTTTCTTACTTCTTTCTTACTTCTTTCTTACTTCTTTCTTACTTCTTTTTTCTTTCTTTCTTACTTCTTTCTTACTTCTTTAATACTTCTTTCTTACTTCTTTCTACTTTCTTTCTTACTTCTTTCTTACTTCTTTAATACTTCTTTCTTACTTCTTTCTACTTTCTTTCTTACTTCTTTCTTACTTCTTTCTTACTTCTTTCTTCTTTCTTTCTTACTTCTTTCTTACTTCTTTCTTACTTCTTTCTTACTTCTTTCTTACTACTTTCTTACTTCTTTCTTACTTCTCTCTTCTTTCTTTCTTACTTCTTTCTTACTTCTTTAATACTTCTTTCTTACTTCTTTCTTCTTTCTTTCTTACTTCTTTCTGACTTCTTTCTTACTTCCTTCTTACTTCTTTCTTTCTTCTTTCTTACTTCTTTCTTTCTTCTTTCTTCTTTCTTACTTCTTTCTTCATTCCTTCTTACTTCTTTCTTACTTCTTTCTTACTTCTTTCTTTCTTCTTTCTTACTTCTTTCTTACTTCTTTCTTCTTTCTTACTTCTTTCTTCATTCCTTCTTACTTCTTTCTTACTTCTTTCTTACTTCTTTCTTTCTTCTTTCTTACTTCTTTCTTACTTCTTTCTTCTTTATTTCTTTCTTCTTTTTTCCTTCTTTCTTACTTCTTTCTTACTTCTTTCTTACTTCTTTCTTACTTCTTTTTAAGTTCTTTCTTTCTTCTTTCTTTCTTCTTTCTTACTTCTTTCTTACTTCTTTCTTACTTCTTTCTTACTTCTTTCTTACTTCTTTCTTACTTCTTTCTTATTTCTTTCTTAATTCTTTCTTACTTCTTTCTTACTTCTTTCTTCATTCCTTCTGATTTCTTTCTTACTTTCTTACTTCTTTCTAACTTCTTTCTTACTTCTTTCTTACTTCTTTCTTACTTCTTTCTTACTTCTCTCTTTCTTCTTTCTTACTTCTTTCTTTCTTCTTTCTTCTTTCTTACTTCTTTCTCTTTCTTACTTCTTTCTTACTTCCTTCTTACTTCTTTCTTACTTCTTTCTTACTTCTTTCTTCTTTCTTTCTTACTTCTTTCTTACTTCTTTAATACTTCTTTCTTAATTCTTTCTTCTTTCTTTCTTACTTCTTTCTTACTTCTTTCTTACTTCTTTCTTACTGCTTTCTATCTTCTTTCTTACTTCTGTCATACTTCTTTCTTTCTTCTTTCTTACTTCTTTCTTCTTTCTTTCTTACTTCTTTCTTACTTCTTTCTTACTTCTTTCTTACTTCTTTCTTACTTCTTTCTTCATTCCTTCTTACTTCTTTCTTACTTCTTTCTTACTTCTTTCTTACTTCTTTCTTACTTCTTTTTAACTTCTTTCTTTCTTCTTTCTTTCTTGTTTCTTACTTCTTTCTTACTTCTTTCTTACTTCTTTCTTACTTCTTTCTCACTTCTTTCTTCATTCCTTCTTACTTCTTTCTTACTTCTTTCTTACCTCTTTCTTACTTCTTTCTTACTTCTTTCTTACTTCTTTCTTAATTCTTTCTTACTCCTTTCTTACTTCTTTCTTACTTCTTTCTTACTTCTTTCTTCATTCTTTCTTACTTCTTTATTACTTCTTTCTTCCTTCTTTCTAACTTCTTTCTTACTTCTTTCTTCTTTCTTTCTTACTTCTTTCTTACTTCTTTCTTACTTCTTTCTTACTTCTTTCTTCTTTCTTTCTTACTTCTTTCTTACTTCTTTCTTCATTATTTCATACTTCTTTCTTACTTCTTTCTTACTTCTTTCTTACTTCTTTCTTTCTTCTTTCTTCTTTCTTCTTTCTTCTTTCTTTCTTCTTTCTTCTTTCTTACTACTTTCTTCATTCCTTCTTACTTCTTTCTTACTTCTTTCTTACTTATTTCTTACTTCTTTCTTACTTCTTTCTTCTTTCTTTCTTACTACTTTCTTACTTCTTTCTTACTTCTTTCTTACTTCTTTCTAACTTCTTTCTTACTTCTTTCATACTTCTTTCTTACTTCTTTCTTTCTTACTTCTTTCTTACTTCTTTCGTACTTCTTTCTTCTTTCTTACTTCTTTCTTACTTCTTTCTTACTTCTTTCTTACTTCTTTCTTCATTCCTTCTTACTTCTTTCTTACTTCTTTCTAACTTATTTCTTACTTCTTTTTAACTTCTTTCTTTCTTCTTTCTTTCTTCTTTCTTTCTTCTTTCTTACTTCTTTCTTACTTCTTTCTTACTTCTTTCTTACTTCTTTCTTCATTCCTTCTTACTTATTTCTTACTTCTTTCTTCTTTCTTTCTTACTTCTTTCTTACTTCTTTCTTACTTCTTTCTAACTTCTTTCTTACTTCTTTCTTCTTTCTCTCTTAATTCTTTCTTACTTCTTTCTTACTTCTTTCTTATTTCTTTCTTCTTTCTTTCTTACTTCTTTCTTACTTCTTTAATACTTCTTTCTTACTTCTTTCTACTTTCTTTCTTACTTCTTTCTTCTTTAATACTTCTTTCTTACTTCTTTCTTACTTCTTTCTTCATTCCTTCTTACTTCTTTCTTACTTCTTTCTTACTTCTTTCTTACTTCTTTCTTAATTCTTTCTTACTTCTTTCTTACTTCTTTCTTACTTCTTTCTTACTTCTTTCTTCTTTCTTTCTTACTTCTTTCTTACTTCTTTCTTACTTCTTTCTAACTTCTTTCTTACTTCTTTCTTCTTTCTTTCTTACTTCTTTCTTACTTCTTTCTTACTTCTTTCTTACTTCTTTCTTTCTTCTTTCTTACTTCTTTCTTTCTTCTTTCTTCTTTCTTACTTCTTTCTTCATTCCTTCTTACTTCTTTCTTACTTCTTTCTTACTTCTTTCTTACTTCTTTCTTACTTCTTTCTTACTTCTTTCTTCTTTCTTTCTTTCTTCTTTCTTCCTTCTTTCTTACTTCTTTCTTACTTCTTTTTAACTTCTTTCTTTCTTCTTTCTTTCTTCTTTCTTACTTCTTTCTTACTTCTTTCTTACTTCTTTCTTACTTCTTTCTTACTTCTTTCTCACTTCTTTCTTCATTCCTTCTTACTTCTTTCTTACTTCTTTCCTACTTCTTTCTTACTTCTTTCTTACTTCTTTCTTACTTCTTTCTTAATTCTTTCTTACTCCTTTCTTACTTCTTTCTTACTTCTTTCTTACTTCTTTCTTCGTTCTTTCTTACTTCTTTCTAACTTCTTTCTAACTTCTTTCTTACTTCTTTCTTCTTTCTTTCTTACTTCTTTCTTACTTCTTTCTTACTTCTTTCTTCTTTCTTTCTTACTTCTTTCTTACTTCTTTCTTCATTCTTTCTTACTTCTTTCTTACTTCTTTCTTACTTCTTTCTTACTTCTTTCTTTCTTCTTTCTTCTTTCTTTCTTCTTTCTTCTTTCTTACTTCTTTCTTCATTCCTTCTTACTTCTTTCTTACTTCTTTCTTACTTATTTCTTACTTCTTTCTTACTTCTTTCTTCTTTCTTTCTTACTTCTTTCTTACTTCATTCTTTCTTACTTCTTTCTTTCTTCTTTCTTCCTTCTTTCTAACTTCTTTCTTCTTTCTTTCTTACTTCTTTCTTCTTTCTTTCTTACTTATTTCTTAATTCTTTCTTACTTCTTTCTTATTTCTTACTTCTTTCTTTCCTCTTTCTTACTTCTTTCTTACTTCTTTCTTCTTTCTTACTTCTTTCTTTCTTCTTTCTTTCTTACTTCTTTCTTACTTCTTTCTTACATCTTTCTTACTTCTTTCTTCTTTCTTTCTTACTTCTTTCTTACTTCTTTCTTACTTCTTTCTTCTTTCTTACTACTTTCTTCATTCCTTCTTACTTCTTTCTTACTTCTTTCTTACTTCTTTCTTACTTCTTTCTTACTTCTTTCTTTCTTCTTTCTTCTTTCTTTCTTACTTCTTTCTTACTTCTTTCTTACTTCTTTCTTACTTCTTTCTTACTGCTTTCTTTCTTCATTCTTACTTCTGTCATACTTCTTTCTTTCTTCTTTCTTACTTCTTACTTCTTTCTTCTTTCTTTCTTACTTCTTTCTTACTTCTTTCTTACTTCTTTCTTATTTATTTCTTACATCTTTCTTACTTCTTTCTTACTTCTTTCTTACTTCTTTCTTACTTCTTTCTTTCTTACTTCTTTCTTACTTCTTTCTTACTTCTTTCTTACTTCTTTCTTACTTCTTTCTTACTTCTTTCTTACTTCTTTCTTCTTTCTTTCTTACTTCTTTCTTACTTCTTTCTTTCTTACTTCTTTCTTACTTCTTTCTTCCTTCTTCCTTCTTTCTAACTTCTTTCTTCTTTCTTTCTTACTTCTGTCTTCTTTCTTTCTTACTTATTTCTTAATTCTTTCTTACTTCTTTCTTATTTCTTACTTCTTTCTTTCCTCTTTCTTACTTCTTTCTTACTTCTTTCTTTCTTCTTTCTTACTTCTTTCTTTCTTCTTTCTTTCTTCTTTCTTACTTCTTTCTTACTTCTTTCTTACATCTTTCTTACTTCTTTCTTCTTTCTTTCTTAATTCTTTCTTACTTCTTTCTTGCTTCTTTCTTCTTTCTTACTACTTTCTTCATTCCTTCTTACTTCTTTCTTACTTCTTTCTTACTTCTTTATTACTTCTTTCTTTCTTCTTTCTTCTTTCTTTCTTACTTCTTTCTTACCTCTTTCTTACTTCTTTATACTGCTTTCTTTCTTCTTTCTTACTTCTGTCATACTTCTTTCTTTCTTCTTTCTTACTTCTTTCTTCTTTCTTTCTTACTACTTTCTTACTTCTTTCTTACTTCTTTCTTACTTCTTTCTAACTTCTTTCTTACTTCTTTCATACTTCTTTCTTACTTCTTTCTTTCTTACTTCTTTCTTACTTCTTTCGTACTTCTTTCTTCTTTCTTACTTCTTTCTTACTTCTTTCTTACTTCTTTCTTACTTCTTTCTTCATTCCTTCTTACTTCTTTCTTACTTCTTTCTAACTTCTTTCTTACTTCTTTTTAACTTCTTTCTTTCTTCTTTCTTTCTTCTTTCTTACTTCTTTCTTACTTCTTTCTTACTTCTTTCTTACTTCTTTCTTACTTCTTTCTTACTTCTTTCTTCATTCCTTCTTACTTCTTTCTTACTTCTTTCTTACTTCTTTCTTACTTCTTTCTTAATTCTTTCTTACTTCTTTCTTACTTCTTTCTTACTTCTTTCTTACTTCTTTCTTCTTTCTTTCTTACTTCTTTCTTACTTCTTTCTTACTTCTTTCTAACTTCTTTCTTACTTCTTTCTTCTTTCTTTCTTACTTCTTTCTTAATTCTTTCTTACTTCTTTCTTACTTCTTTCTTTCTTCTTTCTTACCGCTTTCTTACTTCTTTCTTCTTTCTTACTTCTTTCTTCATTCCTTCTTACTTCTTTCTTACTTCTTTCTTACTTCTTTCTTAGTTCTTTCTTACTTCTTTCTTCTTTCTTTCTTTCTTCTTTCTTCCTTCTTTCTTACTTCTTTCTTACTTCTTTCTTACTTCTTTCTTACTTCTTTCTAACTTCTTTTTTCTTCTTTCTTACTTCTTTCTTACTTCTTTCTTAATTCTGTCTAACTTCTTTCTTTCTTACTTCTTTCTTTCTTCTTTCTTACTTCTTTCTTTCTGCTTTCTTACTTCTTTCTTACTTCTTTCTTCATTCCTTCTTACTTCTTTCTTACTTCTTTCTTACTTCTTTCTTACTTCTTTCTTACTTCTTTCTTCTTTCTTTCTTACTTCTTTCTTACTTCTTTCTTTCTTACTTCTTTCCTCCTTCTTTCTTACTTCTTTCTAACTTCTTTCTTACTTCTTTCTTACTTCTTTCTTCTTTCTTTCTTACTTATTTCTTAATTCTTTCTTACTTCTTTCTTACTTCTTTCTTATTTCTTACTTCTTTCTTTCCTGTTTCTTACTTCTTTCTTACTTCTTTCTTACTTCTTTCTTTCTTCTTTCTTTCTTAGTTCTTTCTTACTTCTTTCTTACTTCTTTCTTACATCTTTCTTACTTCTTTCTTCTTTCTTTCTTACTTCTTTCTTTCTTCTTTCTTACTTCTTTCTTTCTTCTTTCTTCTTTCTTACTTCTTTCTTCATTCCTTCTTACTTCTTTCTTACTTCTTTCTTACTTCTTTCTTCTTTCTTACTTCTTTCTTCTTTCTTTCTTACTTCTTTCTTACTTCTTTAATACTTCTTTCTTACTTCTTTCTTCTTTCTTTCTTACTTCTTTCTTACTTCTTTCTTACTTCTTTCTTACTTCTTTCTTACTTCTTTCTTACTTCTTTCTTCTTTCTTTCTTACTTCTTTCTTACTTCTTTCTTACTTCTTTCTTATTTCTTTCTTACTTCTTTCTTACTTCTTTCTAACTTCTTTCTTACTTCTTTCATACTTCTTTCTTACTTCTTTCTTTCTTACTTCTTTCTTACTTCTTTCGTACTTCTTTCTTACTTCTTTCTTACTTCTTTCTTAATTCTTTCTTAATTCTTTCTTTCTTCTTTCTTACTTCTTTCTTCATTCCTTCTTACTTCTTTCTTACTTCTTTCTTACTTCTTTCTTACTTCTTTTTAACTTCTTTCTTTCTTCTTTCTTTCTTCTTTCTTACTTCTTTCTTACTTCTTTCTTACTTCTTTCTTACTTCTTTCTTACTTCTTTCTTACTTCTTTCTTCATTCCTTCTTACTTCTTTCTTACTTCTTTCTTACTTCTTTCTTACTTCTTTCTTAATTCTTTCTTACTTCTTTCTTACTTCTTTCTTACTTCTTTCTTACTTCTTTCTTCTTTCTTTCTTACTTCTTTCTTACTTCTTTCTTACTTCTTTCTAACTTCTTTCTTACTTCTTTCTTCTTTCTTTCTTACTTCTTTCTTAATTCTTTCTTACTTCTTTCTTACTTCTTTCTTTCTTCTTTCTTACCGCTTTCTTACTTCTTTCTTCTTTCTTACTTCTTTCTTCATTCCTTCTTACTTCTTTCTTACTTCTTTCTTACTTCTTTCTTAGTTCTTTCTTACTTCTTTCTTCTTTCTTTCTTTCTTCTTTCTTCCTTCTTTCTTACTTCTTTCTTACTTCTTTCTTACTTCTTTCTTACTTCTTTCTAACTTCTTTTTTCTTCTTTCTTACTTCTTTCTTACTTCTTTCTTAATTCTGTCTAACTTCTTTCTTTCTTACTTCTTTCTTTCTTCTTTCTTACTTCTTTCTTTCTGCTTTCTTACTTCTTTCTTACTTCTTTCTTCATTCCTTCTTACTTCTTTCTTACTTCTTTCTTACTTCTTTCTTACTTCTTTCTTACTTCTTTCTTCTTTCTTTCTTACTTCTTTCTTACTTCTTTCTTTCTTACTTCTTTCCTCCTTCTTTCTTACTTCTTTCTAACTTCTTTCTTACTTCTTTCTTACTTCTTTCTTCTTTCTTTCTTACTTATTTCTTAATTCTTTCTTACTTCTTTCTTACTTCTTTCTTATTTCTTACTTCTTTCTTTCCTGTTTCTTACTTCTTTCTTACTTCTTTCTTACTTCTTTCTTTCTTCTTTCTTTCTTAGTTCTTTCTTACTTCTTTCTTACTTCTTTCTTACATCTTTCTTACTTCTTTCTTCTTTCTTTCTTACTTCTTTCTTTCTTCTTTCTTACTTCTTTCTTTCTTCTTTCTTCTTTCTTACTTCTTTCTTCATTCCTTCTTACTTCTTTCTTACTTCTTTCTTACTTCTTTCTTCTTTCTTACTTCTTTCTTCTTTCTTTCTTACTTCTTTCTTACTTCTTTAATACTTCTTTCTTACTTCTTTCTTCTTTCTTTCTTACTTCTTTCTTACTTCTTTCTTACTTCTTTCTTACTTCTTTCTTACTTCTTTCTTACTTCTTTCTTTCTTCTTTCTTACTTCTTTCTTACTTCTTTCTTCTTTCTTTCTTACTTCTTTCTTACTTCTTTCTTACTTCTTTCTTACTTCCTTCTTACTTCTTTCTTTCTTCTTTCTTACTTCTTTCTTTCTTCTTTCTTCTTTCTTACTTCTTTCTTCATTCCTTCTTACTTCTTTCTTACTTCTTTCTTACTTCTTTCTTACTTCTTTCTTACTTCTTTCTTACTTCTTTCTTCTTTCTTTCTTACTTCTTTCTTCTTTCTTTCTTACTTCTTTCTTACTTCTTTCTTACTCCTTTCTTATTTCTTTCTTACTTCTTTCTTACTTCTTTCTAACTTCTTTCTTACTTCTTTCATACTTCTTTCTTACTTCTTTCTTTCTTACTTCTTTCTTACTTCTTTCGTACTTCTTTCTTACTTCTTTCTTACTTCTTTCTAACTTCTTTCTTCTTTCTTTCATACTTCTTTCTTACTTCTTTCTTTCTTACTTCTTTCTTACTTCTTTTGTACTTCTTTCTTACTTCTTTCTTACTTCTTTTTAACTCCTTTCTTTCTTCTTTCTTTCTTCTTTCTTACTTCTTTCTTACTTCTTTCTTACTTCTTTCTTATTTCTTACTTCTTTCTTTCCTGTTTCTTACTTCTTTCTTACTTCTTTCTTACTTCTTTCTTACTTCTTACTTCTTTCTTTCCTGTTTCTTACTTCTTTCTTACTTCTTTCTTACTTCTTTCTTACTTCTTTCTTACTTCTTTTTTACTTCTTTCTTACTTCTTTCTTACTTCTTTCTTACTTCTTTCTAACTTCTTTCTTACTTCTTTCATACTTCTTTCTTACTTCTTTCTTTCTTACTTCTTTCTTACTTCTTTCGTACTTCTTTCTTACTTCTTTCTTACTTCTTTTTAACTCCTTTCTTTCTTCTTTCTTTCTTCTTTCTTACTTCTTTCTTACTTCTTTCTTACTTCTTTCTTACTTCTTTCTTACTTCTTTCTTACTTCTTTCTTACTTCTTTCTTACTTCTTTTTTACTTCTTTCTTACTTCTTTCTTCATTCCTTCTTACTTCTTTCTTACTTTCTTACTTCTTTCCTCCTTCTTTCTTACTTCTTTCTAACTTCTTTCTTACTTCTTTCTTACTTCTTTCTAACTTCTTTCTTTCTTCTTTCTTTCTTCTTTCTTTCTTCCTTCTTTCTTACTTCCTTCTTACTTCCTTCTTTCTTACTTCTTTCTTACTTCTTTCTAACTACTTTCTTACTTCTTTCTTAATTCTTTCTTACTTCTTTCTTACTTCTTTCTTCTTTCTTTCTTACTTCTTTCTTACTTCTGTCTTTCTTACTTCTTTCTTACTTCTTTCTTACTTCTTTCTTACATCTTTCTTACTTCTTTCTTTCTTTCTTTCTTACTTCTTTCTTCTTTCTTACTACTTTCTTCATTCCTTCTTACTTCTTTCTTACTTCTTTCTTACTTCTTTCTTGCTGCTTTCTTTCTTCTTTCATTCTTACTTCTTTCATACTTCTTTCTTTCTTCTTTCTTACTTCTTTCTTCTTTCTTTCATACTTCTTTCTTACTTCTTTCTTACTTCTTTCTTACTTCTTTTTAACTCCTTTCTTTCTTCTTTCTTTCTTCTTTCTTACTTCTTTCTTACTTCTTTCTTACTTCTTTCTTACTTCTTTCTTACTTCTTTCTTACTTCTTTCTTACATCTTTTTTACTTCTTTCTAACTACTTTCTTCATTCCTTCTTACTTTGTTCTTACTTTCTTACTTCTTTCTTCCTTCTTTCTTACTTCTTTCCAACTTCTTTCTTACTTCTTTCTTACTTCTTTCTAACTTCTTTCTTTCTTCTTTCTTTCTTCTTTCTTTCTTCTTTCTTTCTTACTTCTTTCTTACTTCTTTCTTTCTTACTTCTTTCTTACTTCTTTCTTACTTCTTTCTAACTTCTTTCTTCTTTCTTTCTTACTTCTTTCTTCCTTCTTTCTTACTTATTTCTTAATTCTTTCTTACTTCTTTCTTACTTCTTTCTTATTTCTTACTTCTTTCTTTCCTCTTTCTTACTTCTTTCTTACTTCTTCCTTACTTCTTTCTTTCTTCTTTCTTTCTTCTTTCTTTCTTACTTCTTTCTTACTTCTTTCTTACTTCTTTCTTACATCTTTCTTACTTCTTTCTTCTTTCTTTCTTACTTCTTTCTTACTTCTTTCTTACTTCTTTCATCTTTCTTACTACTTTCTTCATTCCTTCTTACTTCTTTCTTACTTATTTCTTACTTCTATCTTACTGCTTTCTTTCTTCTTTCTTACTTCTTTCATACTTCTTTCTTTCTTCTTTCTTACTTCTTTCTTCTTTCTTACTTACTTCTTTCTTACTTCTTTCTTACTTCTTTCTTATTTCTTTCTTACTTCTTTCTTACTTCTTTCTAACTTCTTTCTTACTTCTTTCATACTTCTTTCTTACATCTTTCTTTCTTACTTCTTTCTTACTTCTTTCGTACTTCTTTCTTACTTCTTTCTAATTTCTTTCTTCTTTCTTTATTACTTCTTTCTTACTTCTTTCTGACTTCTTTTTAACTCCTTTCTTTCTTCTTTCTTTCTTCTTTCTTACTTCTTTCTTACTTCTTTCTTACTTCTTTCTTACTTCTTTCTTACTTCTTTCTTACTTCTTCCTTACTTCTTTCTTCATTCCTTCTTACTTCTTTCTTACTTTCTTACTTCTTTCTTTCTTCTTTCTTACTTCTTTCTTTCTTCTTTGTTTCTTCTCTCTTTCTTCTCTCTTTCTTCTCTCTTTCTTCATTCTTTCTTCTTTCTTTCTTCTTTCTTTCTTACTTCTTTCTTACTTCTTTCTTACTTCTTTCTTTCTTTCTTCTTGCTATCTTCTTTCTTTCTTATTTCTAAATTCTTTCTAACTTCTTTCTAACTCCTTTCTTATTTCTTTCTTACTTCTTTCTTTCTTACTTCTTTCTTACTTATTTCTTACTTCTTTCTTACTTCTTTCTAACTTCTTTCTTACTTCTTTCTTACTTCTTTCTAACTTCTTTCTTTCTTCTTTCTTTCTTCTTTCTTTCTTCCTTCTTTCTTACTTCCTTCTTACTTCTTTCTTTCTTACTTCTGTCTTACTTCTTTCTAACTACTTTCTTACTTCTTTCTTAATTCTTTCTTACTTCTTTCAAACTTCTTTCTTAATTCTTTCTTTCTTCTTTCTTTCTTCTCTCTTTCTAACTTCTTTCTTTCTCCTTTCTTTCTTCTATCTTTCTTCTTTCTTTCTTCTTTCTTTCTTCTTTCTTTCTTACTTCTTTCTAACTTCTTTTTTCTTCTTTCTTACTTCTTTCTTACTTCTTTCTAACTACTTTTTTCTTCTTTCTTACTTCTTTCTTACTTCTTTCTTACTTCTTTCTTACTTCTTTCTAACTTCGTTCTTACTTCTTTCTTACTTCTTTCTTACTTCTTTCTTACTTCTTTCTTACTTCTTTCTTACTTCTTTCTTACTTCTTTCTTCTTTCTTTCTTACTTCTTTCTTACTTCTTTAATAATTCTTTCTTCTTTCTTACTTCTTTCTTCTTTCTTTCTTACTTCTTTCTTACTTCTTTAATACTTCTTTCTTCTTTCTTCTTTCTTTCTTACTTCTTTTTTACTTCTTTCTTACTTCTTTCTTACTTCTTTCTTACTTCTTTCTTTCTTCATTCTTACTTCTTTCTTACTTGTTTCTTCTTTCTTTCTTACTTCTTTCTTACTTCTTTCTAACTTCTTTCTTTCTTCTTTCTTTCCTCTTTCTTCTTTCTTACTCCTTTCTTACTTCTTAATTCTTTCTTACTTCTTTCTTACTTCTTTCTTACTCCTTTCTTACTTCTTTCTTACTTCTTTCTTACTTCTTTCTTACTTCTTTCTTCTTTCTTTCTTTCTTCTTTCTTTCTTCTTTCTTACTTCTTTCTTACTTCTTTCTAAATTCTTTTTTCTTCTTTCTTACTTCTTTCTTACTTCTTTCTTCTTTCTTACTTCTTTCTTTTTTACTTCTTTCTTACTTCTTTCTTTCTTCTTTCTTACTTGTTCTTTCTTATTTCTTACTTCTTTCTTACTTCTTTCTTACTTCTTTATTCTTTCTTTCTTACTTCTTTCTTAGTTCTTTCTTTCTTACTTCTTTCGTACTTCTTTCTTACTTCTATCTTACTTCTTTCTTACTTCTTTCTTCTTTCTTTCTTACTTATTTCTTACTTCTTTCTAACTACTTTTTTCTTCTTTCTTCCTTCTTTCTTACTTCTTTCTTACTTCTTTCTTACTTCTTTCTTTCTGCTTTCTTACTTCTTTCTTACTTCTTTCTTCATTCATTCTTACTTCTTTCTTACTTCTTTCTTACTTCTTTCTTACTTCTTTCTTACTTCTTTCTTCTTTCTTTCTTGCTTCTTTCTTACTTCTTTCTTTCTTACTTCTTTCTTCCTTCTTTCTTACTTCTTTCTAACTTCTTTCTTCTTTCTTTCTTACTTCTTTCTTCTTTCTTTCTTACTTATTTCTTAATTCTTTCTTCTTTCTTTCTTACTTCTTTCTTACTTCTTTCTTACTTCTTTCTTACTTCTTTCTTTCTTCTTTCTTACTTCTTTCTTACTTCTTTCTTCTTTCTTTCTTACTTCTTTCTTACTTCTTTCTTTCTTCTTTCTTCTTTCTTACTTCTTTCTTTCTTACTTCTTTCTTACTTCTTTCTTTCTTCTTTCTTACTTCTTTCTTTCTGCTTTCTTACTTCTTTCTTACTTCTTTCTTCATTCCTTCTTACTTCTTTCTTACTTCTTTCTTACTTCTTTCTTACTTCTTTCTTACTTCTTTCTTCTTTCTTTCTTACTTCTTTCTTACTTCTTTCTTACTTATTTCTTAATTCTTTCTCCTTTCTTTCTTACTTCTTTCTTACTTCTTTCTTACTTCTTTCTTACTTCTTTCTTCTTTCTTTCTTACTTCTTTCTTACTTCTTTCTTTCTTACTTCTTTCTTCCTTCTTTCTTACTTATTTCTAACTTCTTTCTTCTTTCTTTCTTACTTCTTTCTTCTTTCTTTCTTACTTCTTTCTTCTTTAATACTTCTTTCTTCTATCTTTCTTACTTCTTTCTTCTTTCTTTCTTACTTATTTCTTAATTCTTTCTCCTTTCTTTCTTACTTCTTTCTTCTTTAATACTTCTTTCTTACTTCTTTCTTCTTTCTTTCTTACTTCTTTCTTACTTCTTTCTTACTTCTTTCTTACTTCTTTCTTACTTCTTTCTTACTTCTTTCTTACTTCTTTCTTCTTTCTTTCTTACTTCTTTCTTACTTCTTTCTTTCTTCTTTCTTACTTCTTTCTTTCTTCTTTCTTCTTTCTTACTTCTTTCTTTCTTACTTCTTTCTTACTTCTTTCTTTCTTCTTTCTTACTTCTTTCTTTCTGCTTTCTTACTTCTTTCTTACTTCTTTCTTACTTCTTTCTCACTTCTTTCTTACTTGTTTCTTACTTCTTTCTTACTTCTTTCTTCATTCCTTCTTACTTCTTTCTTACTTCTTTCTTACTTCTTTCTTACTTCTTTCTTTCTTCTTTCTTACTTCTTTCTTTCTTCTTTCTTACTTCTTTCTTACTTCTTTCTTACTACTTTCTTAAATCTTTCTTACTTCTTTCTTACTTCTTTCTTTCTTCTTTCTTACTTCTTTCTTTCTTCTTTCTTCTTTCTTTCTTCTTTCTTACTTCTTTCTAACTTCTTTTTTCTTCTTTTTTACTTCTTTCTTTCTGCTTTCTTACTTCTTTCTTACTTCTTTCTTCTTCCTTTCTTTCTTCTTTCCTACTTCTTTCTTTCTTCTTTCTTACTTCTTTCTTACTTCTTTCTTCATTCCTTCTTACTTCTTTCTTTCTTCTTTCTTTCTTCTTTCTTTCTTCTTTCTTACTTCTTACTTCCTTCTTTCTTCCTTCTTTCTTACTTCTTTCTTCTTTCTTTCTTACTTCTTTCTTCCTTCTTTCTTACTTCTTTCTTACTTCTTTCTTACTTCTTTCTTACTTCTTTCTTACTTCTTTCTTACTTCTTTCTTCATTCCTTCTTACTTTTTCTTACTTCTTTCTTAATTCTTTCTTATTTCTTACTTACTTCTTCCTTACTTCTTTCTTACTTCTTTCTTCTTTCTTTCTTACTTCTTTCTTACTTCTTTCTTACTTCTTTCTTCTTTCTTTCTTACTTCTTTCTTCCTTCTTTCTTACTTATTTCTTTCTTCTTTCTTACTTCTTTCTTTCTTCTTTCTTACTTCTTTCTTACTTCTTTCTTCTTTATTTCTTACTTCTTTCTTACTTCTTTCTTACTTCTTTCTTTCTTCTTTCTTACTTTTTTCTTTCTTCCTTCTTACTTCTTTCTTAATTCTTTCTTACTTCTTTCTTACTTCTTTCTTCTTTCTTTCTTTCTTCTTTCTTACTTCTTTCTTTCTTCTTTCTTACTTCTTTCTTAGTTCTTTCTAACTTCTTTTTTATTCTTTCTTACTTCTTTCTACATTCCTTCTTACTTCTTTCTTACTTCTTTCTTCTTTCTTTCTTTCGTCTTTCTTACTTCTTTCTTTGTTCTTTATTACTTTTTTCTTACTTCTTTCTTACTTCTTTCTTACTTCTTTCTTACTTCTTTCTTTCTTCTTTCTTACTTCTTTCTTACTTCTTTCTAACTTCTTTCTTTCTTCTTTCTTACTTCTTTCTTTCTTACTTCTTTCTTGCTTCTTTCGTACTTCTTTCTTTTTTCTTCTTTTTTCTTTCTTCTTTCTTACTTCTTTCTTACTTTTTTCTTACTTCTTTCTTACTTCTTTCTTACTTCTTTCTTACTTCTTTCTTCATTCCTTCTTACTTCTTTCTTACTTCTTTCTTACTTCTTTCTTACTTCTTTCTTACTTCTTTCTTTCTTCTTTCTTTCTTCTTTCTTTCTTCTCTCTTTCTTCTCTCTTTCTTCTTTCTTTCTTTTTCCTTTCTTCTTTCTTTCTTACTTCTTTCTTACTTCTTTCTTACGTCTTTCTTACTTCTTTTTTCTTTCTTTCTTTCTTCTTTCTTACTTCTTTCTTCTTTCTTACTTCTTTCTTACTTCTTTCTTACTTCTTTCTTCTTTCTTTCTTACTTCTTTCTTACTTCTTTCGTACTTCTTTCTTACTTCTTTCTTACTTCTTTCTTACTTCTTTCTTCTTTCTTTCTTACTTCTTTCTTACTTCTTTTTTCTTCTTTTTACTTCTTTCTTCTTTCATACTTCTTTCTTTCTTCTTTCTTCTTTCTTTCTTACTTCTTTCTTACTTCTTTCTAACTTCTTTCTTACTTCTTTCTTTCTTCTTTCTTACTTCTTTTTTACTTCTTTCTTCATTCCTTCTTACTTCTTTCTTACTTCTTTCTTACTTCTTTCGTACTTCTTTCTTCTTTCTTTCTTTCTTCTTTCTTACTTCTTTCTTTCTTCTTTCTTACCGCTTTCTTACTTCTTTCTTCATTCCTTCTTACTTCTTTCTTTCTTCTTTCTTACTTCTTTCTTTCTTCTTTCTTACTTCTTACTTCCTTCTTTCTTCCTTCTTTCTTACTTCTTTCTTCTTTCTTTCTTACTTCTTTCTTCCTTCTTTCTTAATTCTTTCTTACTTCTTTCTTCTTTCTTTCTTACTTCTTTCTTACATCTTTCTTACTTCTTTCTTACTTCTTTCTTACTTCTTTCTTCATTCCTTCTTACTTCTTTCTTACTTCTTTCTTCATTCCTTCTTACTACTTTCTTACTTCTTTCTTACTTCTTTCTTTCTTCTTTCTTACTTCTTTCTTTCTTCTTTCTTACTTCTTTCTAACTTCTTTTTTCTTCTTTTTTACTTCTTTCTTACTTCTTTCTTTCTTCTTTCTTACTTATTTCTTACTTCTTTCTTCATTCCTTCTTACTTCTTTCTTTCTTCTTTCTTACTTCTTTCTTTCTTCCTTCTTACTTCTTTCTTACTTCTTTCTTACTTCTTTCTTACTTCTCTCTTTCTTCTTTCTTACTTCTTTCTTACTACTTTCTTATTTCTTTCTTACTTCTGTTTTACTTCTTTCTTACTTCTTTCTTACTTCTTTCTTACTTCTTTCTTCTTTCTTTCTTACTTCTTTCTTACTTCTTTCTTACTTCTTTCTTCCTTCTTTCTTACTTCTTTCTTACTTCTTTCTTACTTCTTTCTTCTTTCTTTCTTTCTTCTTTCTTACTTCTTTCTTTCTTCTTTCTTACTTCTTTCTTACTTCTTTCTTACTTCTTTCTTACTTCTTTCTTCTTTCTTTCTTACTTCTTTCTTACTTCTTTCTTACTTCTTTCTTCTTTCTTACTACTTTCTTCATTCCTTCTTACTTCTTTCTTACTTCTTTCTTACTTCTTTCTTGCTGCTTTCTTTCTTCTTTCTTACTTCTTTCATACTTCTTTCTTTCTTCTTTCTTACTTCTTTCTTCTTTCTTTCTTACTTCTTTCTTACTTCTTACTCCTTTCTTATTTCTTTCTTACTTCTTTCTTACTTCTTTCTAACTTCTTTCTTACTTCTTTCATACTTCTTTATTACTTCTTTCTTTCTTACTTCTTTCTTACTTCTTTCGTACTTCTTTCTTACTTCTTTCTTACTTCTTTCTAACTTCTTACTTCTTTCTTACTTTCTTACTTCTTTCTTCCTTCTTTCTTACTTCTTTCTTACTTCTTTCTTACTTCTTTCTTACTTCTTTCTAACTTCTTTCTTTCTTCTTTCTTTCTTCTTTCTTTCTTCCTTCTTTCTTACTTCCTTCTTACTTCTTTCTTTCTTACTTCTTTCTTACTTCTTTCTAACTACTTTCTTACTTCTTTCTTACTTCTTTCTAACTACTTTCTTACTTCTTTCTTAATTCTTTCTTACTTCTTTCTTACTTCTTTCTTCTTTCTTTCTTACTTCTTTCTTACTTCTTTCTTTCTTACTTCTTTCTTACTTCTTTCTTACTTCTTTCTAACTTCTTTCTTCTTTCTTTCTTACTTCTTTCTTCCTTCTTTCTTACTTATTTCTTAATTCTTTCTTACTTCTTTCTTACTTCTTTCTTACTTCTTTCTAAATTCTTTTTTCTTCTTTCTTACTTCTTTCTTACTTCTTTCTTCTTTCTTACTTCTTTCTTTTTTACTTCTTTCTTACTTCTTTCTTTCTTCTTTCTTACTTGTTCTTTCTTATTTCTTACTTCTTTCTTACTTCTTTCTTACTTCTTTCTTCTTTCTTTCTTACTTCTTTCTTACTTCTTTCTTTCTTACTTCTTTCGTACTTCTTTCTTACTTCTATCTTACTTCTTTCTTACTTCTTTCTTCTTTCTTTCTTACTTATTTCTTACTTCTTTCTAACTACTTTTTTCTTCTTTCTTCCTTCTTTCTTACTTCTTTCTTACTTCTTTCTTACTTCTTTCTTTCTGCTTTCTTACTTCTTTCTTACTTCTTTCTTCATTCATTCTTACTTCTTTCTTACTTCTTTCTTACTTCTTTCTTACTTCTTTCTTACTTCTTTCTTCTTTCTTTCTTACTTCTTTCTTACTTCTTTCTTTCTTACTTCTTTCTTCCTTCTTTCTTACTTCTTTCTAACTTCTTTCTTCTTTCTTTCTTACTTCTTTCTTCTTTCTTTCTTACTTATTTCTTAATTCTTTCTTCTTTCTTTCTTACTTCTTTCTTCTTTAATACTTCTTTCTTACTTCTTTCTTCTTTCTTTCTTACTTCTTTCTTACTTCTTTCTTACTTCTTTCTTACTTCTTTCTTACTTCTTTCTTTCTTCTTTCTTACTTCTTTCTTACTTCTTTCTTCTTTCTTTCTTACTTCTTTCTTACTTCTTTCTTTCTTCTTTCTTCTTTCTTACTTCTTTCTTTCTTACTTCTTTCTTACTTCTTTCTTTCTTCTTTCTTACTTCTTTCTTTCTGCTTTCTTACTTCTTTCTTACTTCTTTCTTCATTCCTTCTTACTTCTTTCTTACTTCTTTCTTACTTCTTTCTTACTTCTTTCTTCTTTCTTTCTTACTTCTTTCTTACTTCTTTCTTACTTCTTTCTTACTTATTTCTTAATTCTTTCTCCTTTCTTTCTTACTTCTTTCTTACTTCTTTCTTACTTCTTTCTTACTTCTTTCTTCTTTCTTTCTTACTTCTTTCTTACTTCTTTCTTTCTTACTTCTTTCTTCCTTCTTTCTTACTTATTTCTAACTTCTTTCTTCTTTCTTTCTTACTTCTTTCTTCTTTCTTTCTTACTTCTTTCTTCTTTAATACTTCTTTCTTCTTTCTTTCTTACTTCTTTCTTCTTTCTTTCTTACTTATTTCTTAATTCTTTCTCCTTTCTTTCTTAAATCTTTCTTCTTTAATACTTCTTTCTTACTTCTTTCTTCTTTCTTTCTTACTTCTTTCTTACTTCTTTCTTACTTCTTTCTTACTTCTTTCTTACTTCTTTCTTACTTCTTTCTTACTTCTTTCTTCTTTCTTTCTTACTTCTTTCTTACTTCTTTCTTTCTTCTTTCTTACTTCTTTCTTTCTTCTTTCTTCTTTCTTACTTCTTTCTTTCTTACTTCTTTCTTACTTCTTTCTTTCTTCTTTCTTACTTCTTTCTTTCTGCTTTCTTACTTCTTTCTTACTTCTTTCTTCATTCCTTCTTACTTCTTTCTTACTTCTTTCTTACTTCTTTCTCACTTCTTTCTTACTTGTTTCTTACTTCTTTCTTACTTCTTTCTTCATTCCTTCTAACTTCTTTCTTACATCTTTCTTACTTCTTTCTTACTTCTTTCTTTCTTCTTTCTTACTTCTTTCTTTCTTCTTTCTTACTTCTTTCTTACTTCTTTCTTACTACTTTCTTAAATCTTTCTTACTTCTTTCTTACTTCTTTCTTTCTTCTTTCTTACTTCTTTCTTTCTTCTTTCTTCTTTCTTTCTTCTTTCTTACTTCTTTCTAACTTCTTTTTTCTTCTTTTTTACTTCTTTCTTTCTGCTTTCTTACTTCTTTCTTACTTCTTTCTTCTTCCTTTCTTTCTTCTTTCCTACTTCTTTCTTTCTTCTTTCTTACTTCTTTCTTACTTCTTTCTTCATTCCTTCTTACTTCTTTCTTTCTTCTTTCTTTCTTCTTTCTTTCTTCTTTCTTACTTCTTACTTCCTTCTTTCTTCCTTCTTTCTTACTTCTTTCTTCTTTCTTTCTTACTTCTTTCTTCCTTCTTTCTTACTTCTTTCTTACTCCTTTCTTACTTCTTTCTTACTTCTTTCTTACTTCTTTCTTACTTCTTTCTTCATTCCTTCTTACTTCTTTCTTACTTCTTTCTTAATTCTTTCTTACTTCTTTCTTACTTCTTCCTTACTTCTTTCTTACTTCTTTCTTCTTTCTTTCTTACTTCTTTCTTACTTCTTTCTTACTTCTTTCTTCTTTCTTTCTTACTTCTTTCTTCCTTCTTTCTTACTTATTTCTTTCTTCTTTCTTACTTCTTTCTTTCTTCTTTCTTACTTCTTTCTTACTTCTTTCTTCTTTATTTCTTACTTCTTTCTTACTTCTTTCTTACTTCTTTCTTTCTTCTTTCTTAATTTTTCTTTCTTCCTTCTTACTTCTTTCTTAATTCTTTCTTACTTCTTTCTTACTTCTTTCTTCTTTCTTTCTTTCTTCTTTCTTACTTCTTTCTTTCTTCTTTCTTACTTCTTTCTTAGTTCTTTCTAACTTCTTTTTTATTCTTTCTTACTTCTTTCTACATTCCTTCTTACTTCTTTCTTACTTCTTTCTTCTTTCTTTCTTTCGTCTTTCTTACTTCTTTCTTTGTTCTTTATTACTTTTTTCTTCCTTCTTTCTTACTTCTTTCTTACTTCTTTCTTACTTCTTTCTTTCTTCTTTCTTCTTTCTTACTTCTTTCTAACTTCTTTCTTTCTTCTTTCTTACTTCTTTCTTTCTTACTTCTTTCTTCCTTCTTTCGTACTTCTTTCTTTTTTCTTCTTTTTTCTTTCTTCTTTCTTACTTCTTTCTTACTTTTTTCTTACTTCTTTCTTACTTCTTTCTTACTTCTTTCTTACTTCTTTCTTCATTCCTTCTTACTTCTTTCTTACTTCTTTCTTTCTTCTTTCTTACTTCTTTCTTACTTCTTTCTTTCTTCTTTCTTTCTTCTTTCTTTCTTCTCTCTTTCTTCTCTCTTTCTTCTTTCTTTCTTTTTCCTTTCTTCTTTCTTTCTTACTTCTTTCTTACTTCTTTCTTACTTCTTTCTTACTTCTTTTTTCTTTCTTTCTTTCTTCTTTCTTACTTCTTTCTTCTTTCTTACTTCTTTCTTACTTCTTTCTTACTTCTTTCTTCTTTCTTTCTTACTTCTTTCTTACTTCTTTCGTACTTCTTTCTTACTTCTTTCTTACTTCTTTCTTACTTCTTTCTTCTTTCTTTCTTACTTCTTTCTTACTTCTTTTTTCTTCTTTTTTACTTCTTTCTTCTTTCTTACTTCTTTCTTTCTTCTTTCTTCTTTCTTTCTTACTTCTTTCTTACTTCTTTCTAACTTCTTTCTTACTTCTTTCTTTCTTCTTTCTTACTTGTTTTTACTTCTTTCTTCATTCCTTCTTACTTCTTTCTTACTTCTTTCTTACTTCTTTCGTACTTCTTTCTTCTTTCTTTCTTTCTTCTTTCTTACTTCTTTCTTTCTTCTTTCTTACCGCTTTCTTACTTCTTTCTTCATTCCTTCTTACTTCTTTCTTTCTTCTTTCTTACTTCTTTCTTTCTTCTTTCTTACTTCTTACTTCCTTCTTTCTTCCTTCTTTCTTACTTCTTTCTTCTTTCTTTCTTACTTCTTTCTTCCTTCTTTCTTAATTCTTTCTTACTTCTTTCTTCTTTCTTTCTTACTTCTTTCTTACATCTTTCTTACTTCTTTCTTACTTCTTTCTTACTTCTTTCTTCATTCCTTCTTACTTCTTTCTTACTTCTTTCTTCATTCCTTCTTACTACTTTCTTACTTCTTTCTTACTTCTTTCTTTCTTCTTTCTTACTTCTTTCTTTCTTCTTTCTTACTTCTAACTTCTTTTTTCTTCTTTTTTACTTGTTTCTTACTTCTTTCTTTCTTCTTTCTTACTTATTTCTTACTTCTTTCTTCATTCCTTCTTACTTCTTTCTTTCTTCTTTCTTACTTCTTTCTTTCTTCCTTCTTACTTCTTTCTTACTTCTTTCTTACTTCTTTCTTACTTCTCTCTTTCTTCTTTCTTACTTCTTTCTTACTACTTTTTTATTTCTTTCTTATTTCTGTTTTACTTCTTTCTTACTTCTTTCTTACTTCTTTCTTACTTCTTTCTTCTTTCTTTCTTACTTCTTTCTTACTTCTTTCTTACTTCTTTCTTCCTTCTTTCTTACTTCTTTCTTACTTCTTTCTTACTTCTTTCTTCTTTCTTTCTTTCTTCTTTCTTACTTCTTTCTTTCTTCTTTCTTACTTCTTTCTTACTTCTTTCTTACTTCTTTCTTACTTCTTTCTAACTTCTTTTTTCTTCTTTCTTACTTCTTTCTTACTTCTTTCTTACTTCTTTCTTACTTCTTTCTTACTTCTTTCTTCTTTCTTTCTTACTTCTTTCTTCTTTCTTACTTCTTTCTTACTTCTTTCTTACTTCTTTCTTCATTCCTTCTTACTTCTTTCTTACTTCTTTCTTACTTCTTTCTTACTTCTTTCTTCATTCCTTCTTACTTCTTTCTTACTTCTTTCTTACTTCTTTCTTACTTCTTTCTTACTTCTTTCTTCATTCCTTCTTACTTCTTTCTTACTTCTTTCTTACTTCTTTCTTACTTCTTTCTTCATTCCTTCATACTTCTTTCTTACTTCTTTCTTACTTCTTTCTTACTTCTTTCTTTCTTCTTTCTTACTTCATTCCTTCTTCTTTCTTACTTCTTTCTTACTTCTTTCTTACTTCTTTCTTACTTCTTTCTTACTTCTTTCTTACTTCTTTATTTCTTTCTACTTTCTTACTTCTTTATTTCTTTCTTCTTTCTTACTTCATTTGTACTTCTTTCTTGCTTCATTCTTACTTCTTTCTTCTTTCTTTCTTACTTCTTTCTTACTACTTTCTTACTTCTTACTTCCTTCTTTCTTCCTTCTTTCTTACTTCTTTCTTCTTTCTTTCTTACTTCTTTCTTACTTCTTTCTTACTTCTTTCTTACTTCTTTCTTTCTTCTTTCTTACTTCTTTCATACTTCTTTCTTGCTTCATTCTTACTTCTTTCTTCTTTCTTTCTTACTTCTTTCTTACTTCTTTCTTACTTCTTACTTCCTTCTTTCTTCCTTCTTTCTTACTTCTTTCTTCTTTCTTTCTTACTTCTTTCTTCCTTCTTTCTTAATTCTTTCTTACTTCTTTCTTCTTTCTTTCCTACTTCTTTCTTACATCTTTCTTACTTCTTTCTTACTTCTTTCTTACTTCTTTCTTACTTCTTTCTTCATTCCTTCTTACTTCTTTCTTACTTCTTTCTTCATTCCTTCTTACTTCTTTCTTACTTCTTTCTTACTTCTTTCTTTCTTCTTTCTTACTTCTTTCTTTCTTCTTTCTTACTTCTTTCTAACTTCTTTTTTCTTCTTTTTTACTTCTTTCTTACTTATTTCTTTCTTCTTTCTTACTGCTTTCTTACTTCTTTCTTCATTCCTTCTTACTTCTTTCTTACTTCTTTCTTACTTCTTTCGTACTTCTTTCTTCTTTCTTTCTTTCTTCTTTCTTACTTCTTTCTTTCTTCTTTCTTACTTCTTTCTTACTTCTTTCTTCTTTCTTTCTTTCTTCTTTCTTACTTCTTTCTTTCTTCTTTCTTACTTCTTTCTAACTTCTTTTTTCTTCTTTCTTACTTCTTTCTTACTTCTTTCTTACTTCTTTCTTACTTCTTTCTTACTTCTTTCTTCTTTCTTTCTTACTTCTTTCTTACTTCTTTCTTACTTCTTTCTTACTTCTTTCTTACTTCTTTCTTCATTCCTCCTTACTTCTTTCTTACTTCTTTCTTACTTCTTTCTTACTTCTTTCTTCATTCCTTCTTTCTTCTTTCTTACTTCTTTCTTACTTCTTTCTTACTTCTTTCTTACTTCTTTCTTCATTCCTTCTTAATTCTTTCTTACTTCTTTCTTACTTCTTTCTTACTTCATTCTTCATTCCTTCTTACTTCTTTCTTACTTCTTTCTTACTTCTTTCTTTCTTCTTTCTTACTTCATTCTTTCTTCTTTCTTACTTCTTTCTTACTTCTTTCTTACTTCTTTCTTACTTCTTTCTTACTTCTTTCTTACTTCTTTATTTCTTTCTACTTTCTTACTTCTTTATTTCTTTCTTCTTTCTTACTTCTTTTGTACTTCTTTCTTGCTTCATTCTTACTTCTTTCTTCTTTCTTTCTTACTTCTTTCTTACTACTTTCTTACTTCTTACTTCCTTCTTTCTTCCTTCTTTCTTACTTCTTTCTTCTTTCTTTCTTACTTCTTTCTTACTTCTTTCTTACTTCTTTCTTACTTCTTTCTCTCTTCTTTCTTACTTCTTTCATACTTCTTTCTTGCTTCATTCTTACTTCTTTCTTCTTTCTTTCTTACTTCTTTCTTACTTCTTTCTTACTTCTTACTTCCTTCTTTCTTCCTTCTTTCTTACTTCTTTCTTCTTTCTTTCTTACTTCTTTCTTCCTTCTTTCTTAATTCTTTCTTACTTCTTTCTTCTTTCTTTCTTACTTCTTTCTTACATCTTTCTTACTTCTTTCTTACTTCATTCTTACTTCTTTCTTCATTCCTTCTTACTTCTTTCCTACTTCTTTCTTACTTCTTTCTTTCTTCTTTCTTACTTCTTTCTTTTTTCTTTCTTACTTCTTTCTAACTTCTTTTTTCTTCTTTTTTACTTCTTTCTTACTTATTTCTTTCTTCTTTCTTACTGCTTTCTTACTTCTTTCTTCATTCCTTCTTACTTCTTTCTTACTTCTTTCTTACTTCTTTCGTACTTCTTTCTTCTTTCTTTCTTTCTTCTTTCTTACTTCTCTCTTTCTTCTTTCTTACTTCTTTCTTACTTCTTTCTTCATTCCTTCTTACTTCTTTCTTTCTTCTTTCTTACTTCTTTCTTTCTTCTTTCTTACTTCTTACTTCCTTCTTTCTTCCTTCTTTCTTACTTCTTTCTTCTTTCTTTCTTACTTCTTTCTTCCTTCTTTCTTACTTCTTTCTTACTTCTTTCTTCTTTCTTTCTTACTTCTTTCTTACTTCTTTCTTACTTCTTTCTTACTTCTTTCTTACTTCTTTCTTCATTCCTTCTTACTTCTTTCTTCTTTCTTCATTCCTTCTTACTTCTTTCTTACTTCTTTCTTACTTATATCTTACTTCTTTCTTACTTCTTTCTTCTTTCTTTCTTTCTTCTTTCTTACTTCTTTCTTTCTTCTTTCTTACTTCTTTCTTACTTCTTTCTTACTTCTTTCTAACTTCTTTTTTCTTCTTTCTTACTTCTTTCTTTCTGCTTTCTTACTTCTTTCTTACTTCTTTCTTCATTCCTTCTTACTTCTTTCTTACTTCTTTCTTACTTCTTTCTTCTTTCTTTCTTACTTCTTTCTTACTTCTTTCTTACTTCTTTCTTACTTATTTCTTAATTCTTTCTCCTTTCTTTCTTACTTCTTTCTTACTTCTTTCTTACTTCTTTCTTACTTCTTTCTTCTTTCTTTCTTACTTCTTTCTTACTTCTTTCTTTCTTACTTCTTTCTTCCTTCTTTCTTACTTATTTCTAACTTCTTTCTTCTTTCTTTCTTACTTCTTTCTTCTTTCTTTCTTACTTCTTTCTTCTTTAATACTTCTTTCTTCTTTCTTTCTTACTTCTTTCTTCTTTCTTTCTTACTTATTTCTTAATTCTTTCTTTCTTCTTTCTTTCTTAAATCTTTCTTCTTTAATACTTCTTTCTTACTTCTTTCTTCTTTCTTTCTTACTTCTTTCTTACTTCTTTCTTACTTCTTTCTTACTTCTTTCTTTCTTCTTTCTTACTTCTTTCTTTCTTCTTTCTTCTTTCTTACTTCTTTCTTTCTTACTTCTTTCTTACTTCTTTCTTTCTTCTTTCTTACTTCTTTCTTTCTGCTTTCTTACTTCTTTCTTACTTCTTTCTTCATTCCTTCTTACTTCTTTCTTACTTCTTTCTTACTTCTTTCTCACTTCTTTCTTACTTGTTTCTTACTTCTTTCTTACTTCTTTCTTCATTCCTTCTTACTTCTTTCTTACATCTTTCTTACTTCTTTCTTACTTCTTTCTTTCTTCTTTCTTACTTCTTTCTTTCTTCTTTCTTACTTCTTTCTTACTTCTTTCTTACTACTTTCTTAAATCTTTCTTACTTCTTTCTTACTTCTTTCTTTCTTCTTTCTTACTTCTTTCTTTCTTCTTTCTTCTTTCTTTCTTCTTTCTTACTTCTTTCTAACTTCTTTTTTCTTCTTTTTTACTTCTTTCTTTCTGCTTTCTTACTTCTTTCTTACTTCTTTCTTCTTCCTTTCTTTCTTCTTTCCTACTTCTTTCTTTCTTCTTTCTTACTTCTTTCTTACTTCTTTCTTCATTCCTTCTTACTTCTTTCTTTCTTCTTTCTTTCTTCTTTCTTTCTTCTTTCTTACTTCTTACTTCCTTCTTTCTTCCTTCTTTCTTACTTCTTTCTTCTTTCTTTCTTACTTCTTTCTTCCTTCTTTCTTACTTCTTTCTTACTTCTTTCTTCATTCCTTCTTACTTCTTTCTTTCTTCTTTCTTTCTTCTTTCTTTCTTCTTTCTTACTTCTTACTTCCTTCTTTCTTCCTTCTTTCTTACTTCTTTCTTCTTTCTTTCTTACTTCTTTCTTACTTCTTTCTTACTTCTTTCTTACTTCTTTCTTCATTCCTTCTTACTTCTTTCTTACTTCTTTCTTAATTCTTTCTTACTTCTTTCTTACTTCTTCCTTACTTCTTTCTTACTTCTTTCTTCTTTCTTTCTTACTTCTTTCTTACTTCTTTCTTACTTCTTTCTTCTTTCTTTCTTACTTCTTTCTTCCTTCTTTCTTACTTATTTCTTTCTTCTTTCTTACTTCTTTCTTTCTTCTTTCTTACTTCTTTCTTACTTCTTTCTTCTTTATTTCTTACTTCTTTCTTACTTCTTTCTTACTTCTTTCTTTCTTCTTTCTTAATTTTTCTTTCTTCCTTCTTACTTCTTTCTTAATTCTTTCTTACTTCTTTCTTACTTCTTTCTTCTTTCTTTCTTTCTTCTTTCTTACTTCTTTCTTTCTTCTTTCTTACTTCTTTCTTAGTTCTTTCTAACTTCTTTTTTATTCTTTCTTACTTCTTTCTACATTCCTTCTTACTTCTTTCTTACTTCTTTCTTCTTTCTTTCTTTCGTCTTTCTTACTTCTTTCTTTGTTCTTTATTACTTTTTTCTTACTTCTTTCTTACTTCTTTCTTACTTCTTTCTTACTTCTTTCTTTCTTCTTTCTTACTTCTTTCTTACTTCTTTCTAACTTCTTTCTTTCTTCTTTCTTACTTCTTTCTTTCTTACTTCTTTCTTGCTTCTTTCGTACTTCTTTCTTTTTTCTTCTTTTTTCTTTCTTCTTTCTTACTTCTTTCTTACTTTTTTCTTACTTCTTTCTTACTTCTTTCTTACTTCTTTCTTACTTCTTTCTTCATTCCTTCTTACTTCTTTCTTACTTCTTTCTTACTTCTTTCTTACTTCTTTCTTACTTCTTTCTTTCTTCTTTCTTACTTCTTTCTTTTTCCTTTCTTCTTTCTTTCTTACTTCTTTCTTACTTCTTTCTTACTTCTTTCTTACTTCTTTTTTCTTTCTTTCTTTCTTCTTTCTTACTTCTTTCTTCTTTCTTACTTCTTTCTTACTTCTTTCTTACTTCTTTCTTCTTTCTTTCTTACTTCTTTCTTACTTCTTTCGTACTTCTTTCTTACTTCTTTCTTACTTCTTTCTTATTCTTTCTTCTTTCTTTCTTACTTCTTTCTTACTTCTTTTTTCTTCTTTTTTACTTCTTTCTTCTTTCTTACTTCTTTCTTTCTTCTTTCTTCTTTCTTTCTTACTTCTTTCTTACTTCTTTCTAACTTCTTTCTTACTTCTTTCTTTCTTCTTTCTTACTTGTTTTTACTTCTTTCTTCATTCCTTCTTACTTCTTTCTTACTTCTTTCTTACTTCTTTCGTACTTCTTTCTTCTTTCTTTCTTTCTTCTTTCTTACTTCTTTCTTTCTTCTTTCTTACCGCTTTCTTACTTCTTTCTTCATTCCTTCTTACTTCTTTCTTTCTTCTTTCTTACTTCTTTCTTTCTTCTTTCTTACTTCTTACTTCCTTCTTTCTTCCTTCTTTCTTACTTCTTTCTTCTTTCTTTCTTACTTCTTTCTTCCTTCTTTCTTAATTCTTTCTTACTTCTTTCTTCTTTCTTTCTTACTTCTTTCTTACATCTTTCTTACTTCTTTCTTACTTCTTTCTTACTTCTTTCTTCATTCCTTCTTACTTCTTTCTTACTTCTTTCTTCATTCCTTCTTACTACTTTCTTACTTCTTTCTTACTTCTTTCTTTCTTCTTTCTTACTTCTTTCTTTCTTCTTTCTTACTTCTTTCTAACTTCTTTTTTCTTCTTTTTTACTTGTTTCTTACTTCTTTCTTTCTTCTTTCTTACTTATTTCTTACTTCTTTCTTCATTCCTTCTTACTTCTTTCTTTCTTCTTTCTTACTTCTTTCTTTCTTCCTTCTTACTTCTTTCTTACTTCTTTCTTACTTCTTTCTTACTTCTCTCTTTCTTCTTTCTTACTTCTTTCTTACTACTTTTTTATTTCTTTCTTATTTCTGTTTTACTTCTTTCTTACTTCTTTCTTACTTCTTTCTTACTTCTTTCTTCTTTCTTTCTTACTTCTTTCTTACTTCTTTCTTACTTCTTTCTTCCTTCTTTCTTACTTCTTTCTTACTTCTTTCTTACTTCTTTCTTCTTTCTTTCTTTCTTCTTTCTTACTTCTTTCTTTCTTCTTTCTTACTTCTTTCTTACTTCTTTCTTACTTCTTTCTTACTTCTTTCTAACTTCTTTTTTCTTCTTTCTTACTTCTTTCTTACTTCTTTCTTACTTCTTTCTTACTTCTTTCTTACTTCTTTCTTCTTTCTTTCTTACTTCTTTCTTCTTTCTTACTTCTTTCTTACTTCTTTCTTACTTCTTTCTTCATTCCTTCTTACTTCTTTCTTACTTCTTTCTTACTTCTTTCTTACTTCTTTCTTCATTCCTTCTTACTTCTTTCTTACTTCTTTCTTACTTCTTTCTTACTTCTTTCTTACTTCTTTCTTCATTCCTTCTTACTTCTTTCTTACTTCTTTCTTACTTCTTTCTTACTTCTTTCTTCATTCCTTCATACTTCTTTCTTACTTCTTTCTTACTTCTTTCTTACTTCTTTCTTTCTTCTTTCTTACTTCATTCCTTCTTCTTTCTTACTTCTTTCTTACTTCTTTCTTACTTCTTTCTTACTTCTTTCTTACTTCTTTCTTACTTCTTTATTTCTTTCTACTTTCTTACTTCTTTATTTCTTTCTTCTTTCTTACTTCATTTGTACTTCTTTCTTGCTTCATTCTTACTTCTTTCTTCTTTCTTTCTTACTTCTTTCTTACTACTTTCTTACTTCTTACTTCCTTCTTTCTTCCTTCTTTCTTACTTCTTTCTTCTTTCTTTCTTACTTCTTTCTTACTTCTTTCTTACTTCTTTCTTTCTTCTTTCTTACTTCTTTCATACTTCTTTCTTGCTTCATTCTTACTTCTTTCTTCTTTCTTTCTTACTTCTTTCTTACTTCTTTCTTACTTCTTACTTCCTTCTTTCTTCCTTCTTTCTTACTTCTTTCTTCTTTCTTTCTTACTTCTTTCTTCCTTCTTTCTTAATTCTTTCTTACTTCTTTCTTCTTTCTTTCCTACTTCTTTCTTACATCTTTCTTACTTCTTTCTTACTTCTTTCTTACTTCTTTCTTCATTCCTTCTTACTTCTTTCTTACTTCTTTCTTCATTCCTTCTTACTTCTTTCTTACTTCTTTCTTACTTCTTTCTTTCTTCTTTCTTACTTCTTTCTTTCTTCTTTCTTACTTCTTTCTAACTTCTTTTTTCTTCTTTTTTACTTCTTTCTTACTTATTTCTTTCTTCTTTCTTACTGCTTTCTTACTTCTTTCTTCATTCCTTCTTACTTCTTTCTTACTTCTTTCTTACTTCTTTCTTACTTCTTTCTTACTTCTTTCTTCATTCCTTCTTACTTCTTTCTTTCTTCTTTCTTACTTCATTCTTTCTTCTTTCTTACTTCTTACTTCCTTCTTTCTTACTTCTTTCTTCATTCCTTCTTACTTCTTTCTTCCTTCTTTCTTACTTCTTTCTTACTTCTTTCTTACTTCTTTCTTCTTTCTTTCTTTCTTCTTTCTTACTTCTTTCTTTCTTCTTTCTTACTTCTTTCTAACTTCTTTTTTCTTCTTTCTTACTTCTTTCTTACTTCTTTCTTACTTCTTTCTTACTTCTTTCTTACTTCTTTCTTCTTTCTTTCTTACTTCTTTCTTACTTCTTTCTTACTTCTTTCTTACTTCTTTCTTACTTCTTTCTTCATTCCTCCTTACTTCTTTCTTACTTCTTTCTTACTTCTTTCTTACTTCTTTCTTCATTCCTTCTTTCTTCTTTCTTACTTCTTTCTTACTTCTTTCTTACTTCTTTCTTACTTCTTTCTTCATTCCTTCTTAATTCTTTCTTACTTCTTTCTTACTTCTTTCTTACTTCATTCTTCATTCCTTCTTACTTCTTTCTTACTTCTTTCTTACTTCTTTCTTACTTCTTTCTTTCTTCTTTCTTACTTCATTCTTTCTTCTTTCTTACTTCTTTCTTACTTCTTTCTTACTTCTTTCTTACTTCTTTCTTACTTCTTTCTTACTTCTTTATTTCTTTCTACTTTCTTACTTCTTTATTTCTTTCTTCTTTCTTACTTCTTTTGTACTTCTTTCTTGCTTCATTCTTACTTCTTTCTTCTTTCTTTCTTACTTCTTTCTTACTACTTTCTTACTTCTTACTTCCTTCTTTCTTCCTTCTTTCTTACTTCTTTCTTCTTTCTTTCTTACTTCTTTCTTACTTCTTTCTTACTTCTTTCTTACTTCTTTCTTTCTTCTTTCTTACTTCTTTCATACTTCTTTCTTGCTTCATTCTTACTTCTTTCTTCTTTCTTTCTTACTTCTTTCTTACTTCTTTCTTACTTCTTACTTCCTTCTTTCTTCCTTCTTTCTTACTTCTTTCTTCTTTCTTACTTCTTTATTACGTCTTTCTTGCTTATTTCTTTCTTCATTCTTACTTCTTTCTTTATTCTTTCTTACTTCTTTCTTACTTCTTTCTAACTTCTTTTTTCTTCTTTCTTACTTCTTTCTTACTTCTTTCTTACTTCTTTCTTACTTCTTTCTTACTTCTTTCTTTCTTCTTTCTTACTTCTTTCATACTTCTTTCTTCCTTCATTCTTACTTCTTTCTTCTTTCTTTCTTACTTCTTTCTTACTTCTTTCTTACTTCTTACTTCCTTCATTCTTCCTTCTTTCTTACTTCTTTCTTCTTTCTTTCTTACTTCTTTCTTACTTCTTTCTTACTTCTTTCTTCTTTCTTTCTTACTTATTTCTTAATTCTTTCTTACTTCTTTCTTCTTTCATCTTACTTCTTTCTTACATCTTTCTTACTTCTTTCTTACTTCTTTCTTACTTCTTTCTTACTTCTTTCTTCATTCTTTCTTACTTCTTTCTTACTTCTTTCTTCATTCCTTCTTACTTCTTTCTTACTTCTTTCTTACTTCTTTCTTTCTTCTTTCTTACTTCTTTCTTTCTTCTTTCTTACTTCTTTCTTCTTTCTTACTTCTTTCTTACTTCTTTCTTCTTTCTTTCTTACTTCTTTCTTACTTCTTTCTTTCTTCTTTCTTACTTCTTTCTTACTTCTTTCTTTCTTACTTCTTTCTTAATTCTTTCGTACTTCTTTCTTACTTCTTTCTTACTTCTTTCTTTCTTCTTTCTTACTTCTTTCTTTCTTCTTTCTTACTTCTTTCTTACTACTTTCTTACTTCTTTCTTACTTCTTTCTAACTTCTTTTTAACTTCTTTTTTATTCTTTCTTTCTTCTTTCTTTCTTCTTTCTTACTTCTTTCTTACTTCTTTCTTACTTCTTTCTTACTTCTTTCTTTCTTCTTTCTTACTTCTTTCTTACTTCTTTCTAACTTCTTTCTTTCTTCTTTCTTACTTCTTTATTTCTTACTTCTTTCTTGCTTCTTTCGTACTTCTTTCTTTCTTCTTTCTTCTTTCTTTCTTACTTCTTTCTTACTTCTTTCTTACTTCTTTCTTACTTCTTTCTTACTTCTTTCTTACTTCTTTCTTACTTCTTTCTTCATTCCTTCTTACTTCTTTCTTACTTCTTTCTTACTTCTTTCTTACTTCTTTCTTACTTCTTTCTTTCTTCTTTCTTTCTTCTTTCTTCCTTCTCTCTTTCTTCTCTCTTTCTTCTTTCTTTCTTTTTCCTTTCTTCTTTCTTTCTTACTTCTTTCTTACTTCTTTCGTACTTCTTTCTTACTTCTTTCTTTCTTACTTCTTTCTTACTTCTTTCGTACTTCTTTCTTTCTTCTTTCTTCTTTCTTTCTTAATTCTTTCTTACTTCTTTCTTACTTCTTTCTTACTTCTTTCTTTCTTACTTCTTTCTTACTTCTTTATTACTTCTTTCTTACTTCTTTCTTACTTCTTTCTTACTTCTTTCTTACTTCTTTCTTTCTTCATTCTTCTTTCTTTCTTAATTCTTTCTTACTTCTTTCTTACTTCTTTCTTCTTTCTTTCTTACTTCTTTCTTACTTCTTTCTCACTTCTTTCTTACGTCTTTCTTACTTCTTTCTTACTTCTTTCTTACTTCTTTCTTACTTCTTTCTTTCTTCTTTCTTCTTTCTTTCTTAATTCTTTCTTACTTCTTTCTTACTTCTTTCTTACTTCTTTCTTTCTTACTTCTTTCTTACTTCTTTCGTACTTCTTTCTTACTTCTTTCTTACTTCTTTCTTACTTCTTTCTTTCTTCATTCTTACTTCTTTCTTCTTTCTTACTTCTTTCTTACTTCTTTCTTCTTTCTTTCTACTTTCTTTCTTACTTCTTTCTTACTTCTTTATTACTTCTTTCTTACTTCTTTCTTACTTCTTTCTTTCTTCATTCTTACTTCTTACTTCTTTCTTCTTTCTTTCTTACTTCTTTCTTACATCTTTCTTCATTCCTTCTTACTTCTTTCTTACTTCTTTCTTACTTCTTTCTTACTTCTTTCTTACTTCTTTCTTACTTCTTTCTTACTTCTTTCGTACTTCTTTCTTCGTTCTTTCTTACTTCTTTCTTCTTTATTTCTTCTTTCTTACTTCTTTCTTACTTCTTTATTACTTCTTTCTTACTTCTTTCTTACTTCTTTCTTACTTCTTTCTTACTTCTTTCTTACTTCTTTCTTTCTTACTTCTTTCTTACTTCTTTTGTACTTCTTTCTTACTTCTTTCTTACTTCTTTCTTACTTCTATCTTACTTCTTTCTTACTTCTTTCTTACTTCTTTATTACGTCTTTCTTGCTTATTTCTTTCTTCTTTCTTACTTCTTTCTTTCTTCTTTCTTACTTCTTTCTTACTTTTCTTCATTCCTTCTTAATTCTTTCTTACTTCTTTCTTACTTCTTTCTTTCTTCTTTCTTACTCCTTTCTTACTTCTTTCTAACTTTTTCTTACTTCTTTCTTACTTCTTTCTAACTTCTTTCTTACTTCTTTCTTACTTCTTTCTTTCTTACTTCTTTCTTACTTCTTTCTTACTTCTTTCTTTCTTCTTTCTTACTTCTTTCTTACTTCTTTCTTTCTTTCTTCTTTCTTACTTCTTTCTTACTTCTTTCTTCTTTCTTTCTTACTTCTTCCTTACTTCTTTCTTACTTCTTTCTTTCTTCTTTCTTACTTCTTTCTTTCTTCTTTCTTACTTCTCTTTAGCTTCTTTCTTCATTCCTTCTTACTTCTTTCTTACTTCTTTCTTAATTCTTTCTTACTTCTTTCTTACTTCTTATTTAATTCTTTCTTACTTCTTTCTTACTTCTTTTTTCTTTCTTTCTTTCTTCTTTCTTACTTCTTTCTTTCTTCTTTCTTACTTCTTTCTTACTTCTTTCTTACTTCTTTATTACTTCTGTTTTACTTCTTTCTTACTTCTTTCTTACTTCTTTCTTACTTCTTTCTTCATTCCTTCTTACTTCTTTCTTACTTCTTTCTTACTTCTTTCTTACTTCTTTCTAACTTCTTTCTTACTTCTTTCTAACTTCTTTCTAACTTCTTTCTTCATTCCTTCTTACTTCTTTCTTACTTCTTTCTTACTTCTTTCTTACTTCTTTCTTACTTCTTTCTTTCTTCTTTCTTACTTCTTTCTTTCTTCTTTCTTACTTCTTTCTTACTACTTTCTTACTTCTTTCTTACTTCTTTCTTACTTCTTTCTTACTTCTTTCTTTCTTACTTCTTTCTTACTTCTTTCGTACTTCTTTCTTACTTCTTTCTTACTTCTTTCTTACTTCTTTCTTCTTTCTTTCTTACTTCTTTCTTACTTCTTTTTTCTTCTTTTTTACTTCTTTCTTCTTTCTTACTTCTTTCTTTCTTCTTTCTTCTTACTTTCTTACTTCTTTCTTCTTTCTTTCTTACTTCTTTCTTACTTCTTTCTAACTTCTTTCTTACTTCTTTCTTTCTTCTTTCTTACTTCTTTCTTTCTTCTTTCTTACTTCTTTCTAACTTCTTTTTTCTTCTTTTTTACTTATTTCTTACTTCTTTCTTTCTTCTTTCTTACTTCTTTCTTACTTCTTTCTTCATTCCTTCTTACTTCTTTCTTACTTCTTTCGTACTTCTTTCGTACTTCTTTCTTCTTTCTTTCTTTCTTCTTTCTTACTTCTTTCTTTCTTCTTTCTTACCTCTTTCTTACTTCTTTCTTCATTCCTTCTTACTTCTTTGTTTCTTCTTTCTTACTTCTTTCTTTCTTCTTTCTTACTTCTTACTTCCTTCTTTCTTCCTTCTTCCTTACTTCTTTCTTCTTTCTTTCTTACTTCTTTCTTCCTTCTTTCTTAATTCTTTCTTACTTCTTTCTTCTTTCTTTCTTACTTCTTACTTCCTTCTTTCTTCCTTCTTTCTTACTTCTTTCTTACTTCTTTCTTACTTCTTTCTTCATTCCTTCTTACTTCTTTCTTACTTCTTTCTTACTTCTTTCTTACTTCTTTCTTACTTCTTTCTTACTTCTTTCTTTCTTCTTTCTTACTTCTTTCTTACTTCTTTCTTACTTCTTTCTAACTTCTTTTTTCTTCTTTTTTACTTCTTTCTTACTTCTTTCTTTCTTCTTTCTTACTTCTTTCTTACTTCTTTCTTCATTCCTTCTTACTTCTTTCTTACTTCTTTCTTAATTCTTTCGTACTTCTTTCTTCTTTCTTTCTTCTTTCTTACTTCATTCTTTCTTCTTTCTTACTTCTTTCTTCATTCCTTCTTACTTCTTTCTTTCTTCTTTCTTACTTCTTTCTTTCTTCTTTCTTACTTCTTACTTCCTTCTTTCTTCCTTCTTTCTTACTTCTTTCTTCTTTCTTTCTTACTTCTTTCTTCCTTCTTTCTTACTTCTTTCTTTCTTCTTTCTTCTTTCTCTCTTACTTCTTTCTTTACTTCTTTCTTACTTCTTTCTTACTTCTTTCTTTCTTCTTTCTTACTTCTTTCATACTTCTTTCTTGCTTCATTCTTACTTCTTTCTTCTTTCTTTCTTACTTCTTTCTTACTTCTTTCTCACTTCTTTCTTACGTCTTTCTTACTTCTTTCTTACTTCTTTCTTACTTCTTTCTTACTTCTTTCTTTCTTCTTTCTTCTTTCTTTCTTAATTCTTTCTTACTTCTTTCTTACTTCTTTCTTACTTCTTTCTTTCTTCTTTCTTACTTCTTTCATACTTCTTTCTTGCTTCATTCTTACTTCTTTCTTCTTTCTTTCTTACTTCTTTCTTACTTCTTTCTTACTTCTTACTTCCTTCTTTCTTCCTTCTTTCTTACTTCTTTCTTCTTTCTTTCTTACTTCTTTCTTACTTCTTTCTTACTTCTTTCTTACTTCTTTCTTACTTCTTTCTTTCTTGTTTCTTACTTCTTTCATACTTCTTTCTTGCTTCATTCTTCCTTCTTTCTTCTTTCTTTCTTACTTCTTTCTTACTTCTTTCTTACCTCTTACTTCCTTCTTTCTTCCTTCTTTCTTACTTCTTTCTTCTTTCTTTCTTACTTCTTTCTTCCTTCTTTCTTAATTCTTTCTTACTTCTTTCTTACTTCTTTCTTACTTCTTTCTTACATCTTTCTTACTTCTTTCTTGCTTCTTTCTTACTTATTTCTTACTTCTTTCTTCATTCCTTCTTACTTCTTTCTTACTTCTTTCTTCATTCCTTCTTACTTCTTTCTTACTTCTTTCTTACTTCTTTCTTTCTTCTTTCTTACTTCTTTCTTTCTTCTTTCTTACTTCTTTCTTCTTTCTTACTTCTTTCTTACTTCTTTCTTCTTTCTTTCTTACTTCTTTCTTACTTCTTTCTTTCTTCTTTCTTACTTCTTTCTTACTTCTTTCTTCCTTACTTCTTTCTTACTTCTTTCGTACTTCTTTCTTACTTCTTTCTTACTTCTTTCTTTCTTCTTTCTTACTTCTTTCTTTCTTCTTTCTTACTTCTTTCTTACTACTTTCTTACTTATTTCTTACTTCTTTCTTACTTCTTTCTTACTTCTTTTTAACTTCTTTTTTATTCTTTCTTTCTTCTTTCTCACTTCTTTCTTACTTCTTTCTTACTTCTTTCTTACTTCTTTCTTACTTCTTTCTTACTTCTTTCTTTCTTCTTTCTTACTTCTTTCTTACTTCTTTCTTAATTCTTTCTTACTTCTTTCTCTACTTCTTTCTTACTTCTTTCTTACTTCTTTCTTACTTCTTTCTTTCTTACTTCTTTCTTACTTCTTTCGTACTTCTTTCTTACTTCTTTCTTACTTCTTTCGTACTTCTTTCTTACTTCTTTCTTTCTTCTTTCTTACTTCTTTCTTTCTTCTTTCTTACTTCTTTCTTACTTCTTTCTTAATTCTTTCTTACTTCTTTCTCTACTTCTTTCTTACTTCTTTCTTACTTCTTTCTTACTTCTTTCTTTCTTACTTCTTTCTTACTTCTTTCGTACTTCTTTCTTACTTCTTTCTTACTTCTTTCTTACTTCTTTCTTTCTTCATTCTTACTTCTTTCTTCTTTCTTACTTCTTTCTTACTTCTTTCTTCTTTCTTTCTTCTTTCTTTCTTACTTCTTTCTTACTTCTTTCTTACTTCTTTCTTACTTCTTTCTTACTTCTTCATTTCTTCATTCTTACTTTTTACTTCTTTCTTCTTTCTTTCTTACTTCTTTCTTACTTCTTTCTTCATTCCTTCTTACTTCTTTCTTACTTCTTTCTTACTTCTTTCTTACTTCTTTCTTACTTCTTTCTTACTTCTTTCATACTTCTTTCTTCTTTCTTTCTTACTTCTTTCTTCTTTATTTCTTCTTTCTTACTTCTTTCTTACTTCTTTCTTACTTCTTTCTTACTTGTTTCTAACTTCTGTTTTCTACTTTCTTACTTCTTTCTTACTTCTTTCTTACTTCTTTATTACTTCTTTCTTACTTCTTTCTTACTTCTTTCTTACATCTTTCTTACTTCTTTCTTACTTCTTTCTTTCTTACTTCTTTCTTACTTCTTTCTTACTTCTTTCTTACTTCTTTCTTACTTCTTTCTTACTTCTTTCTTACTTCTTTCTAACTTCTTTTTTCTTCTTTCTTACTTCTTTCTTACTTCTTTCTAACTTCTTTTTTCTTCTTTCTTACTTCTTTCTTACTTCTTTCTTACTTCTTTCTTACTTCTTTCTTACTTCTTTCTTTCTTCTTTCTTACTTCTTTCTTTCTTCTTTCTTACTTCTTTCTTACTTTTCTTCATTCCTTCTTAATTCTTTCTTACTTCTTTCTTACTTCTTTCTTTCTTCTTTCTTCATTCCTTCTTACTTCTTTCTTACTTCTTTCTTACTCCTTTCTTACTTCTTTCTTAATTTTTCTTACTTCTTTCTTACTTCTTTCTAACTTCTTTCTTACTTCTTTCTTACTTCTCTCTTTCTTACTTCTCTCTTACTTCTTTCGTACTTCTTTCTTACTTCTTTCTTACTTCTTTCTTCTTTCTTTCTTACTTCTTTCTTACTTCTTTCTTACTTCTTTCTTACTTCTTTCTTACTTCTTTCTTACTTCTTTCTTCTTTCTTTCTTTCTTCTTCTTAATTCTTTCTTTCTTCTTTCTTACTTCTTTCTTACTTCTTTCTTACTTCTTCCTTACTTCTTTCTTACTTCTTTCTTACTTCTTTCTTACTTCTTTCTTTCTTCTTTCTTCTTTCTTTCTTACTTCTTTCTTACGTCTTTCTTACTTCTTTCTTTCTTCTTTCTTACTTCTTTCATACTTCTTTCTTGCTTCATTCTTACTTCTTTCTTCTTTCTTTCTTACTTCTTTCTTACTTCTTTCTCACTTCTTTCTTACGTCTTTCTTACTTCTTTCTTACTTCTTCCTTACTTCTTTCTTACTTCTTTCTTTCTTCTTTCTTCTTTCTTTCTTACTTCTTTCTTTCTTCTTTCTTACTTCTTTCTTCTTTCTTACTTCTTTCTTACTTCTTTCTTCTTTCTTTCTTACTTCTTTCTTACTTCTTTCTTTCTTCTTTCTTACTTCTTTCTTACTTCTTTCTTCCTTACTTCTTTCTTACTTCTTTCGTACTTCTTTCTTACTTCTTTCTTACTTCTTTCTTTCTTCTTTCTTACTTCTTTCTTTCTTCTTTCTTACTTCTTTCTTACTACTTTCTTACTTATTTCTTACTTCTTTCTTACTTCTTTCTTACTTCTTTTTAACTTCTTTTTTATTCTTTCTTTCTTCTTTCTCACATCTTTCTTACTTCTTTCTTACTTCTTTCTTACTTCTTTCTTACTTCTTTCTTACTTCTTTCTTTCTTCTTTCTTACTTCTTTCTTACTTCTTTCTTAATTCTTTCTTACTTCTTTCTCTACTTCTTTCTTACTTCTTTCTTACTTCTTTCTTACTTCTTTCTTTCTTACTTCTTTCTTAATTCTTTCGTACTTCTTTCTTACTTCTTTCTTACTTCTTTCGTACTTCTTTCTTACTTCTTTCTTTCTTCTTTCTTACTTCTTTCTTTCTTCTTTCTTACTTCTTTCTTACTTCTTTCTTAATTCTTTCTTACTTCTTTCTCTACTTCTTTCTTACTTCTTTCTTACTTCTTTCTTACTTCTTTCTTTCTTACTTCTTTCTTACTTCTTTCGTACTTCTTTCTTACTTCTTTCTTACTTCTTTCTTACTTCTTTCTTTCTTCATTCTTACTTCTTTCTTCTTTCTTACTTCTTTCTTCTTTCTTTCTTCTTTCTTTCTTACTTCTTTCTTACTTCTTTCTTACTTCTTTCTTACTTCTTCATTTCTTCATTCTTACTTTTTACTTCTTTCTTCTTTCTTTCTTACTTCTTTCTTACTTCTTTCTTCATTCCTTCTTACTTCTTTCTTACTTCTTTCTTACTTCTTTCTTACTTCTTTCTTACTTCTTTCTTACTTCTTTCTTCATTCCTTCTTACTTCTTTCTTACTTCTTTCTTACTTCTCTCTTTCTTACTTCTCTCTTACTTCTTTCGTACTTCTTTCTTACTTCTTTCTTACTTCTTTCTTCTTTCATTCTTACTTCTTTCTTACTTCTTTCTTACTTCTTTCTTACTTCTTTCTTACTTCTTTCTTACTTCTTTCTTCTTTCTTTCTTTCTTCATCTTAATTCTTTCTTTCTTCTTTCTTACTTCTTTCTTACTTCTTTCTTACTTCTTCCTTACTTCTTTCTTACTACTTTCTTAATTCTTTCTTACTTCTTTCTTTCTTCTTTCTTCTTTCTTTCTTACTTCTTTCTTACGTCTTTCTTACTTCTTTCTTTCTTCTTTCTTACTTCTTTCATACTTCTTTCTTGCTTCATTCTTACTTCTTTCTTCTTTCTTTCTTACTTCTTTCTTACTTCTTTCTCACTTCTTTCTTACGTCTTTCTTACTTCTTTCTTACTTCTTCCTTACTTCTTTCTTACTTCTTTCTTTCTTCTTTCTTCTTTCTTTCTTACTTCTTTCTTACTTCTTTCTTACTTCTTTCTTCCTTCATTCTTACTTCTTTCTTCTTTCTTTCTTACTTCTTTCTTACTTCTTACTTCCTTCTTACTTCCTTCTTTCTTCCTTCTTTCTTACTTCTTTCTTCTTTCTTTCTTACTTCTTTCTTACTTCTTTCTTACTTCTTTCTTACTTCTTTTTTCTTCTTTCTTACTTCTTTCATACTTCTTTCTTGCTTCATTCTTCCTTCTTTCTTCTTTCTTTCTTACTTCTTTCTTACTTCTTTCTTACTTCTTACTTCCTTCTTTCTTCCTTCTTTCTTACTTCTTTCTTCTTTCTTTCTTACATCTTTCTTCCTTCTTTCTTAATACTTTCTTACTTCTTTCTTCTTTCTTTCTTACTTCTTTCTTACATCTTTCCTACTTCTTTCTTACTTCTTTCTTACTTCTTTCTTAATCTTTCTTCATTCCTTCTTACTTCTTTCTTACTTCTTTCTTCATTCCTTCTTACTTCTTTCTTACTTCTTTCTTACTTCTTTCTTTCTTCTTTCTTACTTCTTTCTTTCTTCTTTCTTACTTCTTTCTTCTTTCTTACTTCTTTCTTACTTCTTTCGTACTTCTTTCTTACTTCTTTCTTACTTCTTTCTTTTTTCTTTCTTACTTCTTTCTTTCTTCTTTCTTACTTATTTCTTACTACTTTCTTACTTCTTTCTTACTTCTTTCTTACTTCTTTTTAACTTCTTTTTTATTCTTTCTTTCTTCTTTCTTACTTCTTTCTTACTTCTTTCTTACTTCTTTCTTACTTCTTTCTTTCTTCTTTCTTACTTCTTTCTTACTTCTTTCTTACTTCTTTCTTACTTCTTTCTTACTTCTTTCTAACTTCTTTCTTCATTCCTTCTTACTTCTTTTTACTTCTTTCTTACTTCTTTCTTACTTCTTTCTTTCTTCTTTCTTACTTCTTTCTTTCTTCTTTCTTACTTCTTTCTTACTACTTTCTTACTTCTTTCTTACTTCTTTCTTACTTCTTTCTTACTTCTTTCTTTCTTACTTCTTTCTTACTTCTTTCGTACTTCTTTCTTACTTCTTTCTTACTTCTTTCTTACTTCTTTCTTCTTTCTTTCTTACTTCTTTCTTACTTCTTTTTTCTTCTTTTTTACTTCTTTCTTCTTTCTTACTTCTTTCTTTCTTCTTGCTTCTTTCTTTCTTACTTCTTTCGTACTTCTTTCTTCTTTCTTACTTCTTTCTTCTTTCTTTCTTACTTCTTTCTTACTTCTTTCTTACTTCTTTCTTACTTCTTTCTTACTTCTTTCTTCTTTCTTTCTTTCTTCTTCTTAATTCTTTCTTTCTTCTTTCTTACTTCTTTCTTACTTCTTTCTTACTTCTTCCTTACTTCTTTCTTACTTCTTTCTTACTTCTTTCTTACTTCTTTCTTTCTTCTTTCTTCTTTCTTTCTTACTTCTTTCTTACTTCTTTCTTACTTCTTTCTTACTTCTTTCTTTCTTCTTTCTTACTTCTTTCATACTTCTTTCTTGCTTCATTCTTACTTCTTTCTTCTTTCTTTCTTACTTCTTTCTTACTTCTTTCTCACTTCTTTCTTACGTCTTTCTTACTTCTTTCTTACTTCTTTCTTACTTCTTTCTTTCTTCATTCTTCTTTCTTTCTTAATTCTTTCTTACTTCTTTCTTACTTCTTTCTTCTTTCTTTCTTACTTCTTTCTTACTTCTTTCTCACTTCTTTCTTACGTCTTTCTTACTTCTTTCTTACTTCTTTCTTACTTCTTTCTTACTTCTTTCTTTCTTCTTTCTTCTTTCTTTCTTAATTCTTTCTTACTTCTTTCTTACTTCTTTCTTACTTCTTTCTTTCTTACTTCTTTCTTACTTCTTTCGTACTTCTTTCTTACTTCTTTCTTACTTCTTTCTTACTTCTTTCTTTCTTCATTCTTACTTCTTTCTTCTTTCTTACTTCTTTCTTACTTCTTTCTTCTTTCTTTCTACTTTCTTTCTTTCTTCTTCTTAATTCTTTCTTTCTTCTTTCTTACTTCTTTCTTACTTCTTTCTTACTTCTTCCTTACTTCTTTCTTACTTCTTTCTTACTTCTTTCTTACTTCTTTCTTTCTTCTTTCTTCTTTCTTTCTTACTTCTTTCTTACGTCTTTCTTACTTCTTTCTTTCTTCTTTCTTACTTCTTTCATACTTCTTTCTTGCTTCATTCTTACTTCTTTCTTCTTTCTTTCTTACTTCTTTCTTACTTCTTTCTCACTTCTTTCTTACGTCTTTCTTACTTCTTTCTTACTTCTTCCTTACTTCTTTCTTACTTCTTTCTTTCTTCTTTCTTCTTTCTTTCTTACTTCTTTCTTTCTTCTTTCTTACTTCTTTCTTCTTTCTTACTTCTTTCTTACTTCTTTCTTCTTTCTTTCTTACTTCTTTCTTACTTCTTTCTTTCTTCTTTCTTACTTCTTTCTTACTTCTTTCTTCCTTACTTCTTTCTTACTTCTTTCGTACTTCTTTCTTACTTCTTTCTTACTTCTTTCTTTCTTCTTTCTTACTTCTTTCTTTCTTCTTTCTTACTTCTTTCTTACTACTTTCTTACTTATTTCTTACTTCTTTCTTACTTCTTTCTTACTTCTTTTTAACTTCTTTTTTATTCTTTCTTTCTTCTTTCTCACATCTTTCTTACTTCTTTCTTACTTCTTTCTTACTTCTTTCTTACTTCTTTCTTACTTCTTTCTTTCTTCTTTCTTACTTCTTTCTTACTTCTTTCTTAATTCTTTCTTACTTCTTTCTCTACTTCTTTCTTACTTCTTTCTTACTTCTTTCTTACTTCTTTCTTTCTTACTTCTTTCTTACTTCTTTCGTACTTCTTTCTTACTTCTTTCTTACTTCTTTCGTACTTCTTTCTTACTTCTTTCTTTCTTCTTTCTTACTTCTTTCTTTCTTCTTTCTTACTTCTTTCTTACTTCTTTCTTAATTCTTTCTTACTTCTTTCTCTACTTCTTTCTTACTTCTTTCTACTTCTTTCTTACTTCTTTCTTTCTTACTTCTTTCTTACTTCTTTCGTACTTCTTTCTTACTTCTTTCTTACTTCTTTCTTACTTCTTTCTTTCTTCATTCTTACTTCTTTCTTCTTTCTTACTTCTTTCTTCTTTCTTTCTTCTTTCTTTCTTACTTCTTTCTTACTTCTTTCTTACTTCTTTCTTACTTCTTCATTTCTTCATTCTTACTTTTTACTTCTTTCTTCTTTCTTTCTTACTTCTTTCTTACTTCTTTCTTCATTCCTTCTTACTTCTTTCTTACTTCTTTCTTACTTCTTTCTTACTTCTTTCTTACTTCTTTCTTACTTCTTTCTTCATTCCTTCTTACTTCTTTCTTACTTCTTTCTTACTTCTCTCTTTCTTACTTCTCTCTTACTTCTTTCGTACTTCTTTCTTACTTCTTTCTTACTTCTTTCTTCTTTCATTCTTACTTCTTTCTTACTTCTTTCTTACTTCTTTCTTACTTCTTTCTTACTTCTTTCTTACTTCTTTCTTCTTTCTTTCTTTCTTCATCTTAATTCTTTCTTTCTTCTTTCTTACTTCTTTCTTACTTCTTTCTTACTTCTTCCTTACTTCTTTCTTACTACTTTCTTACTTCTTTCTACTTCTTTCTTTCTTCTTTCTTCTTTCTTTCTTACTTCTTTCTTACGTCTTTCTTACTTCTTTCTTTCTTCTTTCTTACTTCTTTCATACTTCTTTCTTGCTTCATTCTTACTTCTTTCTTCTTTCTTTCTTACTTCTTTCTTACTTCTTTCTCACTTCTTTCTTACGTCTTTCTTACTTCTTTCTTACTTCTTCCTTACTTCTTTCTTACTTCTTTCTTTCTTCTTTCTTCTTTCTTTCTTACTTCTTTCTTACTTCTTTCTTACTTCTTTCTTCCTTCATTCTTACTTCTTTCTTCTTTCTTTCTTACTTCTTTCTTACTTCTTACTTCCTTCTTACTTCCTTCTTTCTTCCTTCTTTCTTACTTCTTCTTTCTTTCTTACTTCTTTCTTACTTCTTTCTTACTTCATTCTTACTTCTTTCTTCTTTCTTTCTTACTTCTTTCTTACTTCTTTCTTACTTCTTACTTCCTTCTTTCTTCCTTCTTTCTTACTTCTTTCTTCTTTCTTTCTTACATCTTTCTTCCTTCTTTCTTAATACTTTCTTACTTCTTTCTTCTTTCTTTCTTACTTCTTTCTTACATCTTTCCTACTTCTTTCTTACTTCTTTCTTACTTCTTTCTTAATCTTTCTTCATTCCTTCTTACTTCTTTCTTACTTCTTTCTTCATTCCTTCTTACTTCTTTCTTACTTCTTTCTTACTTCTTTCTTTCTTCTTTCTTACTTCTTTCTTTCTTCTTTCTTACTTCTTTCTTCTTTCTTACTTCTTTCTTACTTCTTTCGTACTTCTTTCTTACTTCTTTCTTACTTCTTTCTTTTTTCTTTCTTACTTCTTTCTTTCTTCTTTCTTACTTATTTCTTACTACTTTCTTACTTCTTTCTTACTTCTTTCTTACTTCTTTTTAACTTCTTTTTTATTCTTTCTTTCTTCTTTCTTACTTCTTTCTTACTTCTTTCTTACTTCTTTCTTACTTCTTTCTTTCTTCTTTCTTACTTCTTTCTTACTTCTTTCTTACTTCTTTCTTACTTCTTTCTTACTTCTTTCTAACTTCTTTCTTCATTCCTTCTTACTTCTTTTTACTTCTTTCTTACTTCTTTCTTACTTCTTTCTTTCTTCTTTCTTACTTCTTTCTTTCTTCTTTCTTACTTCTTTCTTACTACTTTCTTACTTCTTTCTTACTTCTTTCTTACTTCTTTCTTACTTCTTTCTTTCTTACTTCTTTCTTACTTCTTTCGTACTTCTTTCTTACTTCTTTCTTACTTCTTTCTTACTTCTTTCTTCTTTCTTTCTTACTTCTTTCTTACTTCTTTTTTCTTCTTTTTTACTTCTTTCTTCTTTCTTACTTCTTTCTTTCTTCTTGCTTCTTTCTTTCTTACTTCTTTCTTACTTCTTTCTTACTTCTTTCTTACTTCTTTCTTTCTTCTTTCTTACTTCTTTCTTACTTCTTTCTAACTTCTTTCTTACTTCTTTCTTACTTCTCTATTTCTTACTTCTTTCTTACTTCTTTCGTACTTCTTTCTTCTTTCTTACTTCTTTCTTCTTTCTTTCTTACTTCTTTCTTACTTCTTTCTTACTTCTTTCTTACTTCTTTCTTACTTCTTTCTTCTTTCTTTCTTTCTTCTTCTTAATTCTTTCTTTCTTCTTTCTTACTTCTTTCTTACTTCTTTCTTACTTCTTCCTTACTTCTTTCTTACTTCTTTCTTACTTCTTTCTTACTTCTTTCTTTCTTCTTTCTTCTTTCTTTCTTACTTCTTTCTTACTTCTTTCTTACTTCTTTCTTACTTCTTTCTTTCTTCTTTCTTACTTCTTTCATACTTCTTTCTTGCTTCATTCTTACTTCTTTCTTCTTTCTTTCTTACTTCTTTCTTACTTCTTTCTCACTTCTTTCTTACGTCTTTCTTACTTCTTTCTTACTTCTTTCTTACTTCTTTCTTACTTCTTTCTTTCTTCTTTCTTCTTTCTTTCTTACTTCTTTCTTACTTCTTTCTTACTTCTTTCTTACTTCTTTCTTTCTTCTTTCTTACTTCTTTCATACTTCTTTCTTCCTTCATTCTTACTTCTTTCTTCTTTCTTTCTTACTTCTTTCTTACTTCTTTCTTACTTCTTACTTCCTTCTTTCTTTCTTCTTTCTTACTTCTTTCTTCTTTCTTTCTTACTTCTTTCTTACTTCTTTCTTACTTCTTTCTTCTTTCTTTCTTGCTTATTTCTTAATTCTTTCTTTCTTCTTTCTTCTTTCTTTCTTACTTCTTTCTTACATCTTTGTTACTACTTTCTTACTTCTTTCTTACTTCTTTCTTACTTCTTTCTTCATTCCTTCTTACTTCTTTCTTGCTTCTTTCTTCATTCCTTCTTACTTCTTTCTTACTTCTTTCTTACTTCTTTCTTTCTTCTTTCTTACTTCTTTCTTTCTTCTTTCTTACTTCTTTCTTCTTTCTTACTTCTTTCTTACTTCTTTCTTCTTTCTTTCTTACTTCTTCCTTACTTCTTTCTTTCTTCTTTCTTACTTCTTTCTTACTTCTTTCTTAATTCTTTCTTACTTCTTTCTCTACTTCTTTCTTACTTCTTTCTTACTTCTTTCTTACTTCTTTCTTTCTTACTTCTTTCTTACTTCTTTCGTACTTCTTTCTTACTTCTTTCTTACTTCTTTCTTACTTCTTTCTTTCTTCATTCTTACTTCTTTCTTCTTTCTTACTTCTTTCTTACTTCTTTCTTCTTTCTTTCTTCTTTCTTTCTTACTTCTTTCTTACTTCTTTCTTACTTCTTTCTTACTTCTTCATTTCTTCATTCTTACTTTTTACTTCTTTCTTCTTTCTTTCTTACTTCTTTCTTACTTCTTTCTTCATTCCTTCTTACTTCTTTCTTACTTCTTTCTTACATCTTTCTTACTTCTTTCTTACTTCTTTCATACTTCTTTCTTCTTTCTTTCTTACTTCTTTCTTCTTTATTTCTTCTTTCTTACTTCTTTCTTACTTCTTTCTTACTTGTTTCTAACTTCTGTTTTCTACTTTCTTACTTCTTTCTTACTTCTTTCTTACTTCTTTATTACTTCTTTCTTACTTCTTCCTACTTCTTTCTTACTTCTTTCTTACTTCTTTCTTACTTCTTTCTTTCTTACTTCTTTCTTACTTCTTTCTTACTTCTTTCTTACTTCTATCTTACTTCTTTCTTACTTCTTTCTTACTTCTTAATTACGTCTTTCTTGCTTATTTCTTTCTTCATTCTTACTTCTTTCTTTATTCTTTCTTACTTCTTTCTTACTTCTTTCTTACTTCTTTCTAACTTCTTTTTTCTTCTTTCTTACTTCTTTCTTACTTCTTTCTTACTTCTTTCTTACTTCTTTCTTACTTCTTTCTTTCTTCTTTCTTACTTCTTTCTTTCTTCTTTCTTACTTCTTTCTTACTTTTCTTCATTCCTTCTTAATTCTTTCTTACTTCTTTCTTCTTTCTTTCTTCTTTCTTACTTCTTTCTTACTTCTTTCTTACTTCTTTCTTACTTCTTTCTTCATTCCTTCTTACTTCTTTCTTACTTCTTTCTTACTCCTTTCTTACTTCTTTCTTAATTTTTCTTACTTCTTTCTTACTTCTTTCTAACTTCTTTCTTACTTCTTTCTTACTTCTCTCTTTCTTACTTCTCTCTTACTTCTTTCGTACTTCTTTCTTACTTCTTTCTTACTTCTTTCTTCTTTCTTTCTTACTTCTTTCTTACTTCTTTCTTACTTCTTTCTTACTTCTTTCTTACTTCTTTCTTACTTCTTTCTTACTTCTTTCTTCTTTCTTTCTTTCTTCTTCTTAATTCTTTCTTTCTTCTTTCTTACTTCTTTCTTACTTCTTTCTTACTTCTTCCTTACTTCTTTCTTACTTCTTTCTTACTTCTTTCTTACTTCTTTCTTTCTTCTTTCTTCTTTCTTTCTTACTTCTTTCTTACGTCTTTCTTACTTCTTTCTTTCTTCTTTCTTACTTCTTTCATACTTCTTTCTTGCTTCATTCTTACTTCTTTCTTCTTTCTTTCTTACTTCTTTCTTACTTCTTTCTCACTTCTTTCTTACGTCTTTCTTACTTCTTTCTTACTTCTTCCTTACTTCTTTCTTACTTCTTTCTTTCTTCTTTCTTCTTTCTTTCTTACTTCTTCCTTACTTCTTTCTTACTTCTTTCTTTCTTCTTTCTTCTTTCTTTCTTACTTCTTTCTTACTTCTTTCTTTCTTCTTTCTTCTTTCTTTCTTACTTCTTTCTTACTTCTTTCTCACTTCTTTCTTACGTCTTTCTTACTTCTTTCTTACTCTTCCTTACTTCTTTCTTACTTCTTTCTTTCTTCTTTCTTCTTTCTTTCTTACTTCTTTCTTACTTCTTTCTTACTTCTTTCTTCTTTCTTTCTTACTTCTTTCTTACTTCTTACTTCCTTCTTACTTCCTTCTTTCTTCCTTCTTTCTTACTTCTTTCTTCTTTCTTTCTTACTTCTTTCTTACTTCTTTCTTACTTCTTTCTTACTTCTTTTTTCTTCTTTCTTACTTCTTTCATACTTCTTTCTTGCTTTATTCTTACTTCTTTCTTCTTTCTTTCTTACTTCTTTCTTACTTCTTTCTTACTTCTTACTTCCTTCTTTCTTCCTTCTTTCTTACATCTTTCTTCTTTCTTTCTTACATCTTTCTTCCTTCTTTCTTAATACTTTCTTACTTCTTTCTTCTTTCTTTCTTACTTCTTTCTTACATCTTTTTAACTTCTTTTTTATTCTTTCTTTCTTCTTTCTTACTTCTTTCTTACTTCTTTCTTACTTCTTTCTTACTTCTTTCTTTCTTCTTTCTTACTTCTTTCTTACTTCTTTCTTACTTCTTTCTAACTTCTTTCTTCATTCCTTCTTACTTCTTTTTACTTCTTTCTTACTTCTTTCTTACTTCTTTCTTTCTTCTTTCTTACTTCTTTCTTTCTTCTTTCTTACTTCTTTCTTACTACTTTCTTACTTCTTTCTTACTTCTTTCTTACTTCTTTCTTACTTCTTTCTTTCTTACTTCTTTCTTATTTCTTTCGTACTTCTTTCTTACTTCTTTCTTACTTCTTTCTTACTTCTTTCTTCTTTCTTTCTTACTTCTTTCTTACTTCTTTCTAACTTCTTTCTTACTTCTTTCTTTCTTCTTTCTTACTTCTTTCTTTCTTCTTTCTTACTTGTTTCTAACTTCTTTTTTCTTCTTTTTTACTTCTTTCTTACTTCTTTCTTTCTTCTTTCTTACTTCTTTCTTACTTCTTTCTTCATTCCTTCTTACTTCTTTCTTACTTCTTTCTTACTTCTTTCGTACTTCTTTCTTCTTTCTTTCTTTCTTCTTTCTTACCTCTTTCTTACTTCTTTCTTCATTCCTTCTTACTTCTTTCTTTCTTCTTTCTTACTTCTTTCTTTCTTCTTTCTTACTTCTTACTTCCTTCTTTCTTCCTTCTTTCTTACTTCTTTCTTCTTTCTTTCTTACTACTTTCTTCCTTCTTTCTTAATTCTTTCTTACTTCTTTCTTCTTTCTTTCTTACTTATTTCTTACATCTTTCTTACTTCTTTCTTACTTCTTTCTTACTTCTTTCTTACTTCTTTCTTCATTCCTTCTTACTTCTTTCTTACTTCTTTCTTACTTCTTTCTTACTTCTTTCTTACTTCTTTCTTTCTTCTTTCTTACTTCTTTCTTTCTTCTTTCTTACTTCTTTCTAACTTCTTTTTTCTTCTTTTTTACTTCTTTCTTACTTCTTTCTTTCTTCTTTCTTACCTCTTTCTTACTTCTTTCTTCATTCCTTCTTACTTCTTTCTTTCTTCTTTCTTACTTCTTTCTTTCTTCTTTCTTACTTCTTACTTCCTTCTTTCTTCCTTCTTTCTTACTTCTTTCTTCTTTCTTTCTTACTTCTTTCTTCCTTCTTTCTTACTTCTTTCTTACTTCTTTCTTCTTTATTTCTTACTTCTTTCTTACTTCTTTCTTACTTCTTTCTTACTTCTTTCTTACTTCTTTCTTCATTCCTTCTTACTTCTTTCTTCTTTCTTCATTCCTTCTTATTTCTTTCTTACTTCTTTCTTACTTCTTTCTTACTTCTTTCTTACTTCTTTCTTACTTCTTTCTTACTTCTTTCTTCTTTCTTTCTTTCTTCTTTCTTACTTCTTTCTTTCTTCTTTCTTACTTCTTTCTTACTTCTTTCTTACTGCTTTCTAACTTCTTCTTTCTTCTTTCTTACTTCTTTCTTACTTCTTTCTTACTTCTTTCTTACTTCTTTCTTCTTTCTTTCTTACTTCTTTCTTCCTTCTTTCTTACTTATTTCTTACTTCTTTCTTTCTTCTTTCTTACTTCTTTCTTTGTTCTTTCTTACTTCTTTCTTACTTCTTTCTTCTTTCTTTCTTCTTTCTTACTTCTTTCTTACTTCTTTCTTTCTTCTTTCTTACTTCTTTCTTTCTTCCTTCTTACTTCATTCTTACTTCTTTCTTCTTTCTTCATTCCTTCTTACTTCTTTCTTACTTCTTTCTTACTTCTCTCTTTCTTCTTTCTTACTTCTTTCTTACTACTTTCTTACTTCTTTCTTACTTCTTTCTTACTTCTTTCTTCTTTCTTTCTTACTTCTTTCTTACTTCTTTCTTACTTCTTTCTTACTTCTTTCTTACTTCTTTCTTACTTCTTTCTTACTTCTTTCTTCATTCCTTCTTACTTCTTTCTTGCTTCTTTCTTACTTCTTTCTTACTTCTTTCTTACTTCTTTCTTCATTCCTTCTTACTTCTTTCTTACATCTTTCTTACTTCTTTCTTACTTCTTTCTTACTTCTTTCTTCATTCCTTCTTACTTCTTTCTTTCTTCTTTCTTACTTCTTCCTTCATTCCTTCTTACTTCTTTCTTACTTCTTTCTTACTTCTTTCTTACTTCTTTCTTCTTTCTTTCTTACTTCTTTCTTCCTTCTTTCTTAATTCTTTCTTACTTCTTTCTTCTTTCTTTCTTACTTCTTTCTTACATCTTTCTTACTTCTTTCTTACTTCTTTCTTACTTCTTTCTTACTTCTTTCTTAATTCCTTCTTACTTCTTTCTTACTTCTTTCTTCATTCCTTCTTACTTCTTTCTTACTTCTTTCTTCTTTCTTTCTTACTTCTTTCTTACTTCTTTCTTACTTCTTACTTCCTTCTTTCTTCCTTCTTTCTTACTTCTTTCTTCTTTCTTTCTTACTACTTTCTTACTTCTTTCTTACTTCTTTCTTACTTCTTTCTTACTTCTTTCATACTTCTTTCTTGCTTCATTCTTACTTCTTTCTTCTTTCTTTCTTACTTCTTTCTTACTTCTTTCTTACTTCTTACTTCCTTCTTTCTTCCTTCTTTCTTACTTCTTTCTTCTTTCTTTCTTACTTCTTTCTTCCTTCTTTCTTAATTCTTTCTTACTTCTTTCTTCTTTCTTTCTTACTTCTTTCTTACATCTTTCTTACTTCTTTCTTACTTCTTTCTTACTTCTTTCTTACTTCTTTCTTAATTCCTTCTTACTTCTTTCTTACTTCTTTCTTCATTCCTTCTTACTTCTTTCTTACTTCTTTCTTTCTTCTTTCTCACTTCTTTCTTTCTTCTTTCTTACTTCTTTCTAGCTTCTTTTTTCTTCTTTTTTACTTCTTTCTTACTTCTTTCTTTCTTCTTTCTTTCTTCTTTCTTACTTCTTACTTCCTTCTTTCTTCCTTCTTTCTTACTTCTTTCTTCTTTCTTTCTTACTTCTTTCTTCTTTCTTTCTTACTTCTTTCTTCCTTCTTTCTTACTTCTTTCGTACTTCTTTCTTCTTTCTTTCTTTCTTCTTTCTTACTTCTTTCTTTCTTCTTTCTTACCTCTTTCTTACTTCTTTCTTCATTCCTTCTTACTTCTTTCTTTCTTCTTTCTTACTTCTTTCTTTCTTCTTTCTTACTTCTTACTTCCTTCTTTCTTCCTTCTTTCTTACTTCTTTCTTCTTTCTTTCTTACTTCTTTCTTCCTTCTTTCTTAATTCTTTCTTACTTCTTTCTTCTTTCTTTCTTACCTCTTTCTTACCTCTTTCTTACTTCTTTCTTTCTTCTTTCTTCTTTCTTTCTTACTTCTTTCTTACTTCTTTCTTACTTCTTTCTTACTTCTTTCTTTCTTCTTTCTTACTTCTTTCATACTTCTTTCTTGCTTCATTCTTACTTCTTTCTTCTTTCTTTCTTACTTCTTTCTTACTTCTTTCTCACTTCTTTCTTACGTCTTTCTTACTTCTTTCTTACTTCTTTCTCACTTCTTTCTTACTTCTTTCTTTCTTCTTTCTTCTTTCTTTCTTACTTCTTTCTTACTTCTTTCTTACTTCTTTCTTACTTCTTTCTTTCTTCTTTCTTACTTCTTTCATACTTCTTTCTTCCTTCATTCTTACTTCTTTCTTCTTTCTTTCTTACTTCTTTCTTACTTCTTTCTTACTTCTTACTTCCTTCTTTCTTCCTTCTTTCTTACTTCTTTCTTCTTTCTTTCTTACTTCTTTCTTACTTCTTTCTTACTTCTTTCTTACTTCTTTCTTACTTCTTTCTTTCTTACTTCTTTCTTACTTCTTTCGTACTTCTTTCTTACTTCTCTCTTACTTCTTTCTTACTTCTTTCTTCTTTCTTTCTTACTTCTTTCTTACTTCTTTTTTCTTCTTTTTTACTTCTTTCTTCTTTCTTACTTCTTTCTTTCTTCTTTCTTCTTTCTTTCTTACTTCTTTCTTACTTCTTTCTAACTTCTTTCTTACTTCTTTCTTTCTTCTTTCTTACTTCTTTCTTTCTTCTTTCTTACTTCTTTCTAACTTCTTTTTTCTTCTTTTTTACTTATTTCTTACTTCTTTCTTTCTTCTTTCTTACTTCTTTCTTACTTCTTTCTTCATTCCTTCTTACTTCTTTCTTACTTCTTTCTTACTTCTTTCGTACTTCTTTCTTCTTTCTTTCTTTCTTCTTTCTTACTTCTTTCTTTCTTCTTTCTTACCTCTTTCTTACTTCTTTCTTCATTCCTTCTTACTTCTTTCTTTCTTCTTTCTTACTTCTTTCTTTCTTCTTTCTTACTTCTTACTTCCTTCTTTCTTCCTTCTTTCTTACTTCTTTCTTCTTTCTTTCTTACTTCTTTCTTCCTTCTTTCTTAATTCTTTCTTACTTCTTTCTTCTTTCTTTCTTACTTCTTTCTTACATCTTTCTTACTTCTTTCTTTCTTCTTTCTTCTTTCTTTCTTACTTCTTTCTTACTTCTTTCTTACTTCTTTCTTACTTCTTTCTTTCTTCTTTCTTACTTCTTTCATACTTCTTTCTTGCTTCATTCTTACTTCTTTCTTCTTTCTTTCTTACTTCTTTCTTACTTCTTTCTCACTTCTTTCTTACGTCTTTCTTACTTCTTTCTTACTTCTTTCTCACTTCTTTCTTACTTCTTCCTTTCTTCTTTCTTCTTTCTTTCTTACTTCTTTCTTACTTCTTTCTTACTTCTTTCTTACTTCTTTCTTTCTTCTTTCTTACTTCTTTCATACTTCTTTCTTCCTTCATTCTTACTTCTTTCTTCTTTCTTTCTTACTTCTTTCTTACTTCTTTCTTACTTCTTACTTCCTTCTTTCTTCCTTCTTTCTTACTTCTTTCTTCTTTCTTTCTTACTTCTTTCTTACTTCTTTCTTACTTCTTTCTTCTTTCTTTCTTACTTATTTCTTAATTCTATCTTACTTCTTTCTTCTTTCTTTCTTACTTCTTTCTTACATCTTTCTTACTTCTTTCTTACTTCTTTCTTACTTCTTTCTTCATTCCTTCTTACTTCTTTCTTACTTCTTTCTTACTTCTTTCGTACTTCTTTCTTCTTTCTTTCTTCTTTCTTACTTCATTCTTTCTTCTTTCTTACTTCTTTCTTCATTCCTTCTTACTTCTTTCTTTCTTCTTTCTTACTTCTTTCTTTCTTCTTTCTTTCTTCTTACTCCCTTCTTTCTTCCTTCTTTCTTACTTCTTTCTTCTTTCTTTCTTACTTCTTTCTTCCTTCTTTCTTACTTCTTTCTTTCTTCTTTCTTCTTTCTTTCTTACTTCTTTCTTTACTTCTTTCTTACTTCTTTCTTACTTCTTTCTTTCTTCTTTCTTACTTCTTTCATACTTCTTTCTTGCTTCATTCTTACTTCTTTCTTCTTTCTTTCTTACTTCTTTCTTACTTCTTTCTCACTTCTTTCTTACGTCTTTCTTACTTCTTTCTTACTTCTTTCTTACTTCTTTCTTACTTCTTTCTTTCTTCTTTCTTCTTTCTTTTTTACTTCTTTCTTACTTCTTTCTTACTTCTTTCTTACTTCTTTCTTTCTTCTTTCTTACTTCTTTCATACTTCTTTCTTGCTTCATTCTTACTTCTTTCTTCTTTCTTTCTTAATTCTTTCTTACTTCTTTCTTACTTCTTACTTCCTTCTTTCTTCCTTCTTTCTTACTTCTTTCTTCTTTCTTTCTTACTTCTTTCTTACTTCTTACTTCCTTCTTTCTTCCTTCTTTCTTACTTCTTTCTTCCTTCTTTCTTACTTCTTTCTTCTTTCTTTCTTACTTCTTTCTTCCTTCTTTCTTAATTCTTTCTTACTTCTTTCTTCTTTCTTTCTTACTTCTTTCTTACATCTTTCTTACTTCTTTCTTACTTCTTTCTTACTTATTTCTTACTTCTTTCTTCATTCCTTCTTACTTCTTTCTTCTTTCTTACTTCTTTCTTACTTCTTTCTTTCTTCTTTCTTACTTCTTTCTTTCTTCTTTCTTACTTCTTTCTTCTTTCTTACTTCTTTCTTACTTCTTTCTTCTTTCTTTCTTACTTCTTTCTTACTTCTTTCTTTCTTCTTTCTTACTTCTTTCTTACTTCTTTCTTTCTTACTTCTTTCTTACTTCTTTCGTACTTCTTTCTTACTTCTTTCTTACTTCTTTCTTTCTTCTTTCTTACTTCTTTCATTCTTCTTTCTTACTTCTTTCTTACTTCTTTCTTACTTCTTTTTAACTTCTTTTTTTATTCTTTCTTTCTTCTTTCTTACTTCTTTCTTACTTCTTTCTTACTTCTTTCTTACTTCTTTCTTACTTCTTTCTTACTTCTTTCTTTCTTCTTTCTTACTTCTTTCTTACTTCTTTCTAACTTATTTCTTTCTTCTTTCTTACTTCTTTCTTTCTTACTTCTTTCTTGCTTTTTTCGTACTTCTTTCTTTCTTCTTTCTTCTTTCTTTCTTACTTCTTTCTTACTTCTTTCTTGCTTCTTTCTTACTTCTTTCTTACTTCTTTCGTACTTCTTTCTTACTTCTTTCTTTCTTCTTTCTTACTTCTTTCTTTCTTCTTTCTTACTTCTTTCTTACTTCTTTCTTAATTCTTTCTTACTTCTTTCTCTACTTCTTTCTTACTTCTTTCTTACTTCTTTCTTACTTCTTTCTTTCTTACTTCTTTCTTACTTCTTTCGTACTTCTTTCTTACTTCTTTCTTACTTCTTTCTTACTTCTTTCTTTCTTCATTCTTACTTCTTTCTTCTTTCTTACTTCTTTCTTACTTCTTTCTTCTTTCTTTCTTCTTTCTTTCTTACTTCTTTCTTCTTTCTTTCTTACTTCTTTCTTACTTCTTTCTTCATTCCTTCTTACTTCTTTCTTACTTCTTTCTTACTTCTTTCTTACTTATTTCTTACATCTTTCTTACTTCTTTCGTACTTCTTTCTTCTTTCTTTCTTACTTCTTTCTTCTTTATTTCTTCTTTCTTACTTCTTTCTTACTTGTTTCTAACTTCTGTTTTCTACTTTCTTACTTCTTTCTTACTTCTTTCTTACTTCTTTATTACTTCTTTCTTACTTCTTTCTTACTTCTTTCTTACTTCTTTCTTACTTCTTTCTTACTTCTTTCTTTCTTACTTCTTTCTTACTTCTTTCGTACTTCTTTCTTACTTCTTTCTTACTTCTATCTTACTTCTTTCTTACTTCTTTCTTACTTCTTAATTACGTCTTTCTTGCTTATTTCTTTCTTCATTCTTACTTCTTTCTTTATTCTTTCTTACTTCTTTCTTACTTCTTTCTTACTTCTTTCTAACTTCTTTTTTCTTCTTTCTTACTTCTTTCTTACTTCTTTCTTACTTCTTTCTTACTTCTTTCTTACTTCTTTCTTTCTTCTTTCTTACTTCTTTCTTTCTTCTTTCTTACTTCTTTCTTACTTTTCTTCATTCCTTCTTAATTCTTTCTTACTTCTTTCTTCATTCCTTCTTACTTCTTTCTTACTTCTTTCTTACTTCTTTCTTTCTTCTTTCTTACTTCTTTCTTTCTTCTTTCTTACTTCTTTCTTCTTTCTTACTTCTTTCTTACTTCTTTCGTACTTCTTTCTTACTTCTTTCTTACTTCTTTCTTTTTTCTTTCTTACTTCTTTCTTTCTTCTTTCTTACTTATTTCTTACTACTTTCTTACTTCTTTCTTACTTCTTTCTTACTTCTTTTTAACTTCTTTTTTATTCTTTCTTTCTTCTTTCTTACTTCTTTCTTACTTCTTTCTTACTTCTTTCTTACTTCTTTCTTACTTCTTTCTTTCTTCTTTCTTACTTCTTTCTTACTTCTTTCTTACTTCTTTCTTACTTCTTTCTTACTTCTTTCTAACTTCTTTCTTCATTCCTTCTTACTTCTTTTTACTTCTTTCTTACTTCTTTCTTACTTCTTTCTTTCTTCTTTCTTACTTCTTTCTTTCTTCTTTCTTACTTCTTTCTTACTACTTTCTTACTTCTTTCTTACTTCTTTCTTACTTCTTTCTTACTTCTTTCTTTCTTACTTCTTTCTTACTTCTTTCGTACTTCTTTCTTACTTATTTCTTACTTCTTTCTTACTTCTTTCTTCTTTCTTTCTTACTTCTTTCTTACTTCTTTTTTCTTCTTTTTTACTTCTTTCTTCTTTCTTACTTCTTTCTTTCTTCTTTCTTCTTTCTTTCTTACTTCTTTCTTACATCTTTCTTACTTCTTTCTTTCTTCTTTCTTACTTCTTTCTTACTACTTTCTTACTTCTTTCTTACTTCTTTCTTACTTCTTTCTTACTTCTTTCTTTCTTACTTCTTTCTTACTTCTTTCGTACTTCTTTCTTACTTCTTTCTTACTTCTTTCTTACTTCTTTCTTCTTTCTTTCTTACTTCTTTCTTACTTCTTTTTTCTTCTTTTTTACTTCTTTCTTCTTTCTTACTTCTTTCTTTCTTCTTTCTTCTTTCTTTCTTACTTCTTTCTTACTTCTTTCTAACTTCTTTCTTACTTCTTTCTTTCTTCTTTCTTACTTCTTTCTTTCTTCTTTCTTACTTCTTTCTTTCTTCTTTCTTACCTCTTTCTTACTTCTTTCTTCATTCCTTCTTACTTCTTTCTTTCTTCTTTCTTACTTCTTTCTTTCTTCTTTCTTACTTCTTTCTAACTTCTTTTTTCTTCTTTTTTACTTATTTCTTACTTCTTTCTTTCTTCTTTCTTACTTCTTTCTTACTTCTTTCTTCATTCCTTCTTACTTCTTTCTTACTTCTTTCTTACTTCTTTCGTACTTCTTTCTTCTTTCTTTCTTTCTTCTTTCTTACTTCTTTCTTTCTTCTTTCTTACCTCTTTCTTACTTCTTTCTTCATTCCTTCTTACTTCTTTCTTTCTTCTTTCTTACTTCTTTCTTTCTTCTTTCTTACTTCTTACTTCCTTCTTTCTTCCTTCTTTCTTACTTCTTTCTTCTTTCTTTCTTACTTCTTTCTTCCTTCTTTCTTAATTCTTTCTTACTTCTTTCTTCATTCCTTCTTACTTCTTTCTTTCTTCTTTCTTACTTCTTTCTTTCTTCTTTCTTACTTCTTACTTCCTTCTTTCTTCCTTCTTTCTTACTTCTTTCTTCTTTCTTTCTTACTTCTTTCTTTCTTCTTTCTTACCTCTTTCTTACTTCTTTCTTCATTCCTTCTTACTTCTTTCTTTCTTCTTTCTTACTTCTTTCTTTCTTCTTTCTTACTTCTTACTTCCTTCTTTCTTCCTTCTTTCTTACTTCTTTCTTCTTTCTTTCTTACTTCTTTCTTCCTTCTTTCTTAATTCTTTCTTACTTCTTTCTTCTTTCTTTCTTACTTCTTTCTTACATCTTTCTTACTTCTTTCTTTCTTCTTTCTTCTTTCTTTCTTACTTCTTTCTTACTTCTTTCTTTCTTCTTTCTTACTTCTTTCTTCTTTCTTACTTCTTTCTTACTTCTTTCGTACTTCTTTCTTACTTCTTTCTTACTTCTTTCTTTTTTCTTTCTTACTTCTTTCTTTCTTCTTTCTTACTTATTTCTTACTACTTTCTTACTTCTTTCTTACTTCTTTCTTACTTCTTTTTAACTTCTTTTTTATTCTTTCTTTCTTCTTTCTTACTTCTTTCTTACTTCTTTCTTACTTCTTTCTTACTTCTTTCTTACTTCTTTCTTTCTTCTTTCTTACTTCTTTCTTACTTCTTTCTTACTTCTTTCTTACTTCTTTCTTACTTCTTTCTAACTTCTTTCTTCATTCCTTCTTACTTCTTTTTACTTCTTTCTTACTTCTTTCTTACTTCTTTCTTTCTTCTTTCTTACTTCTTTCTTTCTTCTTTCTTACTTCTTTCTTACTACTTTCTTACTTCTTTCTTACTTCTTTCTTACTTCTTTCTTACTTCTTTCTTTCTTACTTCTTTCTTACTTCTTTCGTACTTCTTTCTTACTTATTTCTTACTTCTTTCTTACTTCTTTCTTCTTTCTTTCTTACTTCTTTCTTACTTCTTTTTTCTTCTTTTTTACTTCTTTCTTCTTTCTTACTTCTTTCTTTCTTCTTTCTTCTTTCTTTCTTACTTCTTTCTTACATCTTTCTTACTTCTTTCTTTCTTCTTTCTTACTTCTTTCTTACTACTTTCTTACTTCTTTCTTACTTCTTTCTTACTTCTTTCTTACTTCTTTCTTTCTTACTTCTTTCTTACTTCTTTCGTACTTCTTTCTTACTTCTTTCTTACTTCTTTCTTACTTCTTTCTTCTTTCTTTCTTACTTCTTTCTTACTTCTTTTTTCTTCTTTTTTACTTCTTTCTTCTTTCTTACTTCTTTCTTTCTTCTTTCTTCTTTCTTTCTTACTTCTTTCTTACTTCTTTCTAACTTCTTTCTTACTTCTTTCTTTCTTCTTTCTTACTTCTTTCTTTCTTCTTTCTTACTTCTTTCTAACTTCTTTTTTCTTCTTTTTTACTTATTTCTTACTTCTTTCTTTCTTCTTTCTTACTTCTTTCTTACTTCTTTCTTCATTCCTTCTTACTTCTTTCTTACTTCTTTCTTACTTCTTTCGTACTTCTTTCTTCTTTCTTTCTTTCTTCTTTCTTACTTCTTTCTTTCTTCTTTCTTACCTCTTTCTTACTTCTTTCTTCATTCCTTCTTACTTCTTTCTTTCTTCTTTCTTACTTCTTTCTTTCTTCTTTCTTACTTCTTACTTCCTTCTTTCTTCCTTCTTTCTTACTTCTTTCTTCTTTCTTTCTTACTTCTTTCTTCCTTCTTTCTTAATTCTTTCTTACTTCTTTCTTCTTTCTTTCTTACTTCTTTCTTACATCTTTCTTACTTCTTTCTTTCTTCTTTCTTCTTTCTTTCTTACTTCTTTCTTACTTCTTTCTTACTTCTTTCTTACTTCTTTCTTTCTTCTTTCTTACTTCTTTCATACTTCTTTCTTGCTTCATTCTTACTTCTTTCTTCTTTCTTTCTTACTTCTTTCTTACTTCTTTCTCACTTCTTTCTTACGTCTTTCTTACTTCTTTCTTACTTCTTTCTTACTTCTTTCTTACTTCTTTCTTTCTTCTTTCTTCTTTCTTTCTTACTTCTTTCTTACTTCTTTCTTACTTCTTTCTTACTTCTTTCTTTCTTCTTTCTTACTTCTTTCATACTTCTTTCTTCCTTCATTCTTACTTCTTTCTTCTTTCTTTCTTACTTCTTTCTTACTTCTTTCTTACTTCTTACTTCCTTCTTTCTTCCTTCTTTCTTACTTCTTTCTTCTTTCTTTCTTACTTCTTTCTTACTTCTTTCTTACTTCTTTCTTCTTTCTTTCTTACTTATTTCTTAATTCTATCTTACTTCTTTCTTCTTTCTTTCTTACTTCTTTCTTACATCTTTCTTACTTCTTTCTTACTTCTTTCTTACTTCTTTCTTACTTCTTTCTTCATTCCTTCTTACTTCTTTCTTACTTCTTTCTTCATTCCTTCTTACTTCTTTCTTACTTCTTTCTTACTTCTTTCTTTCTTCTTTCTTACTTCTTTCTTTCTTCTTTCTTACTTCTTTCTTCTTTCTTACTTCTTTCTTACTTCTTTCTTCTTTCTTTCTTACTTCTTTCTTACTTCTTTCTTTCTTCTTTCTTACTTCTTTCTTACTTCTTTCTTTCTTACTTCTTTCTTCTTTCGTACTTCTTTCTTACTTCTTTCTTACTTCTTTCTTTCTTCTTTCTTACTTCTTTCTTTCTTCTTTCTTACTTCTTTCTTACTACTTTCTTACTTCTTTCTTACTTCTTTCTTACTTCTTTTTAACTTCTTTTTTATTCTTTCTTTCTTCTTTCTTACTTCTTTCTTACTTCTTTCTTACTTCTTTCTTACTTCTTTCTTTCTTCTTTCTTCTTTCTTTCTTACTTCTTTCTTACTTCTTTCTTACTTCTTTCTTACTTCTTTCTTTCTTCTTTCTTCTTTCTTTCTTACTTCTTTCTTACTTCTTTCTTACTTCTTTCTTACTTCTTTCTTACTTCTTTCTTACTTCTTTCTTACTTCTTTCTTCATTCCTTCTTCCTTCTTTCTTACTTCTTTCTTCTTTCTTTCTTCTTTCTTACTTCTTTCTTTCTTCTTTCTTACTTCTTTCTTACCTGTTTCTTTCTTACTTCTTTCTTACTTCTTTCGTACTTCTTTCTTACTTCTTTCTAATTCTTTCTTACTTCTTTCTTCTTTCTTTCTTACTTCTTTTTTTCTCTTTCTTACTTCTTTCTTTCTTCTTTCTTACTTCTTTCTTACTTCTTTCTTCCTTTCTTACTTCTTCCTTACTTCTTTCTTACTTCTTTCTTTCTTCTTTCTTACTTCTTTCTTTCTTCTTTCTTAATTCTTTTTAGCTTCTTTCTTCATTCCTTCTTGCTTCTTTCTTACTTCTTTCTTACTTCTTTCTTACTTCTTACTTAATTCTTTCTTACTTCTTTCTTACTTCTTTTTTCTTTCTTTCTTTCTTCTTTCTTACTTCTTTCTTTCTTCTTTCTTACTTCTTTCTTACTTCTTTCTTACTTCAATATTACTTCTGTTTTACTTCTTTCTTACTTCTTTCTTACTTCTTTCTTACTTCTTTCTTCATTCCTTCTTACTTCTTTCTTACTTCTTTCTTCATTCCTTCTTACTTCTTTCTTACTTCTTTCTTACTTCTTTCTTACTTCTTTCTAACTTCTTTCTTCATTCCTTCTTACTTCTTTCTTACTTCTTTCTTACTTCTTTCTTACTTCTTTCTTACTTCTTTCTTACTACTTTCTTACTTCTTTCTTACTTCTTTCTTACTTCTTTCTTACTTCTTTCTTTCTTACTCCTTTCTTACTTCTTTCGTACTTCTTTCTTACTTCTTTCTTACTTCTTTCTTACTTCTTTCTTCTTTCTTTCTTACTTCTTTCTTACTTCTTTTTTCTTCTTTTTTACTTCTTTCTTCTTTCTTACTTCTTTCTTTCTTCTTTCTTCTTTCTTTCTTACTTCTTTCTTACTTCTTTCTAACTTCTTTCTTACTTCTTTCTTTCTTCTTTCTTACTTCTTTCTTTCTTCTTTCTTACTTCTTTCTAACTTCTTTTTTCTTCTTTTTTACTTATTTCTTACTTCTTTCTTTCTTCTTTCTTACTTCTTTCTTACTTCTTTCTTCATTCCTTCTTACTTCTTTCTTACTTCTTTCTTACTTCTTTCGTACTTCTTTCTTCTTTCTTTCTTTCTTCTTTCTTACTTCTTTCTTTCTTCTTTCGTACTTCTTTCTTCTTTCTTTCTTTCTTCTTTCTTACTTCTTTCTTTCTTCTTTCTTACCTCTTTCTTACTTCTTTCTTCATTCCTTCTTACTTCTTTCTTTCTTCTTTCTTACTTCTTTCTTTCTTCTTTCTTACTTCTTACTTCCTTCTTTCTTCCTTCTTTCTTACTTCTTTCTTCTTTCTTTCTTACTTCTTTCTTCCTTCTTTCTTAATACTTTCTTACTTCTTTCTTCTTTCTTTCTTACTTCTTTCTTACATCTTTCTTACTTCTTTCTTACTTCTTTCTTACTTCTTTCTTACTTCTTTCTTACTTCTTTCTTCATTCCTTCTTACTTCTTTCTTACTTCTTTCTTACTTCTTTCTTACTTCTTTCTTACTTCTTTCTTACTTCTTTCTTACTTCTTTCTTACTTCTTTCTTTCTTCTTTCTTACTTCTTTCTAACTTCTTTTTTCTTCTTTTTTACTTCTTTCTTACTTCTTTCTTTCTTCTTTCTTACTTCTTTCTTACTTCTTTCTTCATTCCTTCTTACTTCTTTCTTACTTCTTTCTTACTTCTTTCGTACTTCTTTCTTCTTTCTTTCTTCTTTCTTACTTCATTCTTTCTTCTTTCTTACTTCTTTCTTCATTCCTTCTTACTTCTTTCTTTCTTCTTTCTTACTTCTTTCTTTCTTCTTTCTTTCTTCTTACTCCCTTCTTTCTTCCTTCTTTCTTACTTCTTTCTTCTTTCTTTCTTACTTCTTTCTTCCTTCTTTCTTACTTCTTTCTTTCTTCTTTCTTCTTTCTTTCTTACTTCTTTCTTTACTTCTTTCTTACTTCTTTCTTACTTCTTTCTTTCTTCTTTCTTACTTCTTTCATACTTCTTTCTTGCTTCATTCTTACTTCTTTCTTCTTTCTTTCTTACTTCTTTCTTACTTCTTTCTCACTTCTTTCTTACGTCTTTCTTACTTCTTTCTTACTTCTTTCTTACTTCTTTCTTACTTCTTTCTTTCTTCTTTCTTCTTTCTTTCTTACTTCTTTCTTACTTCTTTCTTACTTCTTTCTTACTTCTTTCTTTCTTCTTTCTTACTTCTTTCATACTTCTTTCTTGCTTCATTCTTACTTCTTTCTTCTTTCTTTCTTAATTCTTTCTTACTTCTTTCTTACTTCTTACTTCCTTCTTTCTTCCTTCTTTCTTACTTCTTTCTTCTTTCTTTCTTACTTCTTTCTTACTTCTTTCTTACTTCTTTCTTACTTCTTTCTTACTTCTTACTTCCTTCTTTCTTCCTTCTTTCTTACTTCTTTCTTCCTTCTTTCTTACTTCTTTCTTCTTTCTTTCTTACTTCTTTCTTCCTTCTTTCTTAATTCTTTCTTACTTCTTTCTTCTTTCTTTCTTACTTCTTTCTTACATCTTTCTTACTTCTTTCTTACTTCTTTCTTACTTATTTCTTACTTCTTTCTTCATTCCTTCTTACTTCTTTCTTCTTTCTTACTTCTTTCTTACTTCTTTCTTTCTTCTTTCTTACTTCTTTCTTTCTTCTTTCTTACTTCTTTCTTCTTTCTTACTTCTTTCTTACTTCTTTCTTCTTTCTTTCTTACTTCTTTCTTACTTCTTTCTTTCTTCTTTCTTACTTCTTTCTTACTTCTTTCTTTCTTACTTCTTTCTTACTTCTTTCGTACTTCTTTCTTACTTCTTTCTTACTTCTTTCTTTCTTCTTTCTTACTTCTTTCTTTCTTCTTTCTTACTTCTTTCTTACTACTTTCTTACTTCTATCTTACTTCTTTCTTACTTCTTTTTAACTTCTTTTTTATTCTTTCTTTCTTCTTTCTTACTTCTTTCTTACTTCTTTCTTACTTCTTTCTTACTTCTTTCTTACTTCTTTCTTACTTCTTTCTTTCTTCTTTCTTACTTCTTTCTTACTTCTTTCTAACTTATTTCTTTCTTCTTTCTTACTTCTTTCTTTCTTACTTCTTTCTTGCTTTTTTCGTACTTCTTTCTTTCTTCTTTCTTCTTTCTTTCTTACTTCTTTCTTACTTCTTTCTTGCTTCTTTCTTACTTCTTTCTTACTTCTTTCGTACTTCTTTCTTACTTCTTTCTTTCTTCTTTCTTACTTCTTTCTTTCTTCTTTCTTACTTCTTTCTTACTTCTTTCTTAATTCTTTCTTACTTCTTTCTCTACTTCTTTCTTACTTCTTTCTTACTTCTTTCTTACTTCTTTCTTTCTTACTTCTTTCTTACTTCTTTCGTACTTCTTTCTTACTTCTTTCTTACTTCTTTCTTACTTCTTTCTTTCTTCATTCTTACTTCTTTCTTCTTTCTTACTTCTTTCTTACTTCTTTCTTCTTTCTTTCTTCTTTCTTTCTTACTTCTTTCTTACTTCTTTCTTACTTCTTTCTTACTTCTTTCTTACTTCTTTCTTACTTCTTCATTTCTTCATTCTTACTTTTTACTTCTTTCTTCTTTCTTTCTTACTTCTTTCTTACTTCTTTCTTCATTCCTTCTTACTTCTTTCTTACTTCTTTCTTTCTTCTTTCTTACTTATTTCTTACATCTTTCTTACTTCTTTCGTACTTCTTTCTTCTTTCTTTCTTACTTCTTTCTTCTTTATTTCTTCTTTCTTACTTCTTTCTTACTTCTTTCTTACTTGTTTCTAACTTCTGTTTTCTACTTTCTTACTTCTTTCTTACTTCTTTCTTACTTCTTTATTACTTCTTTCTTACTTCTTTCTTACTTCTTTCTTACTTCTTTCTTACTTCTTTCTTACTTCTTTCTTTCTTACTTCTTTCTTACTTCTTTCGTACTTCTTTCTTACTTCTTTCTTACTTCTTTCTTACTTCTATCTTACTTCTTTCTTACTTCTTTCTTACTTCTTAATTACATCTTTCTTGCTTATTTCTTTCTTCATTCTTACTTCTTTCTTTATTCTTCCTTACTTCTTTCTTACTTCTTTCTTACTTCTTTCGAACTTCTTTTTTCTTCTTTCTTACTTCTTTCTTACTTCTTTCTTACTTCTTTCTTACTTCTTTCTTACTTCTTTCTTTCTTCTTTCTTACTTCTTTCTTTCTTCTTTCTTACTTCTTTCTTACTTTTCTTCATTCCTTCTTAATTCTTTCTTACTTCTTTCTTCATTCCTTCTTACTTCTTTCTTACTTCTCTCTTTCTTACTTCTCTCTTACTTCTTTCGTACTTCTTTCTTACTTCTTTCTTACTTCTTTCTTCTTTCTTTCTTACTTCTTTCTTACTTCTTTCTTACTTCTTTCTTACTTCTTTCTTACTTCTTTCTTACTTCTTTCTTCTTTCTTTCTTTCTTCTTCTTAATTCTTTCTTTATTCTTTCTTACTTCTTTCTTACTTCTTTATTACTTCTTTCTTACTTCTTTCTTACTTCTTTCTTACTTCTTTCTTACTTCTTTCTTACTTCTTTCTTTCTTACTTCTTTCTTACTTCTTTCGTACTTCTTTCTTACTTCTTTCTTACTTCTTTCTTTTTTCTTTCTTACTTCTTTCTTTCTTCTTTCTTACTTATTTCTTACTACTTTCTTACTTCTTTCTTACTTCTTTCTTACTTCTTTTTAACTTCTTTTTTATTCTTTCTTTCTTCTTTCTTACTTCTTTCTTACTTCTTTCTTACTTCTTTCTTACTTCTTTCTTACTTCTTTCTTTCTTCTTTCTTACTTCTTTCTTACTTCTTTCTTACTTCTTTCTTACTTCTTTCTAACTTCTTTCTTCATTCCTTCTTACTTCTTTTTACTTCTTTCTTACTTCTTTCTTACTTCTTTCTTTCTTCTTTCTTACTTCTTTCTTTCTTCTTTCTTACTTCTTTCTTACTACTTTCTTACTTCTTTCTTACTTCTTTCTTACTTCTTTCTTACTTCTTTCTTTCTTACTTCTTTCTTACTTCTTTCGTACTTCTTTCTTACTTCTTTCTTACTTCTTTCTTACTTCTTTCTTCTTTCTTTCTTACTTCTTTCTTACTTCTTTTTTCTTCTTTTTTACTTCTTTCTTCTTTCTTACTTCTTTCTTTCTTCTTTCTTCTTTCTTTCTTACTTCTTTCTTACTTCTTTCTAACTTCTTTCTTACTTCTTTCTTTCTTCTTTCTTACTTCTTTCTTTGTTCTTTCTTACTTGTTTCTAACTTTTTTTTTCTTCTTTTTTACTTCTTTCTTACTTCTTTCTTTCTTCTTTCTTACTTCTTTCTTACTTCTTTCTTCATTCCTTCTTACTTCTTTCTTACTTCTTTCTTACTTCTTTCGTACTTCCTTCTTCTTTCTTTCTTTCTTCTTTCTTACCTCTTTCTTACTTCTTTCTTCATTCCTTCTTACTTCTTTCTTTCTTCTTTCTTACTTCTTTCTTTCTTCTTTCTTACTTCTTACTTCCTTCTTTCTTCCTTCTTTCTTACTTCTTTCTTCTTTCTTTCTTACTTCTTTCTTCCTTCTTTCTTAATTCTTTCTTACTTCTTTCTTCTTTCTTTCTTACTTCTTTCTTACATCTTTCTTACTTCTTTCTTACTTCTTTCTTACTTCTTTCTTACTTCTTTCTTCATTCCTTCTTACTTCTTTCTTACTTCTTTCTTACTTCTTTCTTACTTCTTTCTTACTTCTTTCTTTCTTCTTTCTTACTTCTTTCTTTCTTCTTTCTTACTTCTTTCTAACTTCTTTTTTCTTCTTTTTTACTTCTTTCTTACTTCTTTCTTTCTTCTTTCTTACCTCTTTCTTACTTCTTTCTTCATTCCTTCTTACTTCTTTCTTTCTCCTTTCTTACTTCTTTCTTTCTTCTTTCTTACTTCTTACTTCCTTCTTTCTTCCTTCTTTCTTACTTCTTTCTTCTTTCTTTCTTACTTCTTTCTTCCTTCTTTCTTACTTCTTTCTTACTTCTTTCTTCTTTCTTTCTTACTTCTTTCTTACTTCTTTCTTACTTCTTTCTTACTTCTTTCTTCATTCCTTCTTACTTCTTTCTTCTTTCTTCATTCCTTCTTATTTCTTTCTTACTTCTTTCTTACTTCTTTCTTACTTCTTTCTTACTTCTTTCTTACTTCTTTCTTATTTCTTTCTTTCTTCTTTCTTACTTCTTTCTTTCCTCTTTCTTACTTCTTTCTTACTTCTTTCTTACTGCTTTCTAACTTCTTTTTTCTTCTTTCTTACTTCTTTCTTACTTCTTTCTTACTTCTTTCTTACTTCTTTCTTCTTTCTTTCTTACTTCTTTCTTCCTTCTTTCTTACTTATTTCTTACTTCTTTCTTTCTTCTTTCTTACTTCTTTCTTTGTTCTTTCTTACTTCTTTCTTACTTCTTTCTTCTTTCTTTCTTCTTTCTTACTTCTTTCTTACTTCTTTCTTACTTCTTTCTTACTTCTTTCTTTCTTCCTTCTTACTTCTTTCTTACTTATTTCTTCTTTCTTCATTCCTTCTTACTTCTTTCTTACTTCTTTCTTACTTCTCTCTTTCTTCTTTCTTACTTCTTTCTTACTACTTTCTTACTTCTTTCTTACTTCTTTCTTACTTCTTAATTACGTCTTTCTTGCTTATTTCTTTCTTCATTCTTACTTCTTTCTTTATTCTTTCTTACTTCTTTCTTACTTCTTTCTTACTTCTTTCTAACTTCTTTTTTCTTCTTTCTTACTTCTTTCTTACTTCTTTCTTACTTCTTTCTTACTTCTTTCTTACTTCTTTCTTTCTTCTTTCTTACTTCTTTCTTTCTTCTTTCTTACTTCTTTCTTACTTTTCTTCATTCCTTCTTAATTCTTTCTTACTTCTTTCTTCATTCCTTCTTACTTCTTTCTTACTTCTTTCTTACTTCTTTCTTTCTTCTTTCTTACTTCTTTCTTTCTTCTTTCTTACTTCTTTCTTCTTTCTTACTTCTTTCTTACTTCTTTCGTACTTCTTTCTTACTTCTTTCTTACTTCTTTCTTTTTTCTTTCTTACTTTTTTCTTTCTTCTTTCTTACTTATTTCTTACTACTTTCTTACTTCTTTCTTACTTCTTTCTTACTTCTTTTTAACTTCTTTTTTATTCTTTCTTTCTTCTTTCTTACTTCTTTCTTACTTCTTTCTTACTTCTTTCTTACTTCTTTCTTACTTCTTTCTTTCTTCTTTCTTACTTCTTTCTTACTTCTTTCTTACTTCTTTCTTACTTCTTTCTTACTTCTTTCTAACTTCTTTCTTCATTCCTTCTTACTTCTTTTTACTTCTTTCTTACTTCTTTCTTACTTCTTTCTTTCTTCTTTCTTACTTCTTTCTTTCTTCTTTCTTACTTCTTTCTTACTACTTTCTTACTTCTTTCTTACTTCTTTCTTACTTCTTTCTTACTTCTTTCTTTCTTACTTCTTTCTTACTTCTTTCGTACTTCTTTCTTACTTCTTTCTTACTTCTTTCTTACTTCTTTCTTCTTTCTTTCTTACTTCTTTCTTACTTCTTTTTTCTTCTTTTTTACTTCTTTCTTCTTTCTTACTTCTTTCTTTCTTGTTTCTTCTTTCTTTCTTACTTCTTTCTTACTTCTTTCTAACTTCTTTCTTACTTCTTTCTTTCTTCTTTCTTACTTCTTTCTTTGTTCTTTCTTACTTGTTTCTAACTTCTTTTTTCTTCTTTTTTACTTCTTTCTTACTTCTTTCTTTCTTCTTTCTTACTTCTTTCTTACTTCTTTCTTCATTCCTTCTTACTTCTTTCTTACTTCTTTCTTACTTCTTTCGTACTTCCTTCTTCTTTCTTTCTTTCTTCTTTCTTACCTCTTTCTTACTTCTTTCTTCATTCCTTCTTACTTCTTTCTTTCTTCTTTCTTACTTCTTTCTTTCTTCTTTCTTACTTCTTACTTCCTTCTTTCTTCCTTCTTTCTTACTTCTTTCTTCTTTCTTTCTTACTTCTTTCTTCCTTCTTTCTTAATTCTTTCTTACTTCTTTCTTCTTTCTTTCTTACTTCTTTCTTACATCTTTCTTACTTCTTTCTTACTTCTTTCTTACTTCTTTCTTACTTCTTTCTTCATTCCTTCTTACTTCTTTCTTACTTCTTTCTTACTTCTTTCTTACTTCTTTCTTACTTCTTTCTTTCTTCTTTCTTACTTCTTTCTTTCTTCTTTCTTACTTCTTTCTAACTTCTTTTTTCTTCTTTTTTACTTCTTTCTTACTTCTTTCTTTCTTCTTTCTTACCTCTTTCTTACTTCTTTCTTCATTCCTTCTTACTTCTTTCTTTCTCCTTTCTTACTTCTTTCTTTCTTCTTTCTTACTTCTTACTTCCTTCTTTCTTCCTTCTTTCTTACTTCTTTCTTCTTTCTTTCTTACTTCTTTCTTCCTTCTTTCTTACTTCTTTCTTACTTCTTTCTTCTTTCTTTCTTACTTCTTTCTTACTTCTTTCTTACTTCTTTCTTACTTCTTTCTTCATTCCTTCTTACTTCTTTCTTCTTTCTTCATTCCTTCTTATTTCTTTCTTACTTCTTTCTTACTTCTTTCTTACTTCTTTCTTACTTCTTTCTTACTTCTTTCTTATTTCTTTCTTTCTTCTTTCTTACTTCTTTCTTTCCTCTTTCTTACTTCTTTCTTACTTCTTTCTTACTGCTTTCTAACTTCTTTTTTCTTCTTTCTTACTTCTTTCTTACTTCTTTCTTACTTCTTTCTTACTTCTTTCTTCTTTCTTTCTTACTTCTTTCTTCCTTCTTTCTTACTTATTTCTTACTTCTTTCTTTCTTCTTTCTTACTTCTTTCTTTGTTCTTTCTTACTTCTTTCTTACTTCTTTCTTCTTTCTTTCTTTTTTCTTACTTCTTTCTTACTTCTTTCTTACTTCTTTCTTACTTCTTTCTTTCTTCCTTCTTACTTCTTTCTTACTTCTTTCTTCTTTCTTCATTCCTTCTTACTTCTTTCTTACTTCTTTCTTACTTCTCTCTTTCTTCTTTCTTACTTCTTTCTTACTACTTTCTTACTTCTTTCTTACTTCTTTCTTACTTCTTAATTACGTCTTTCTTGCTTATTTCTTTCTTCATTCTTACTTCTTTCTTTATTCTTTCTTACTTCTTTCTTACTTCTTTCTTACTTCTTTCTAACTTCTTTTTTCTTCTTTCTTACTTCTTTCTTACTTCTTTCTTACTTCTTTCTTACTTCTTTCCTACTTCTTTCTTTCTTCTTTCTTACTTCTTTCTTTCTTCTTTCTTACTTCTTTCTTACTTTTCTTCATTCCTTCTTAATTCTTTCTTACTTCTTTCTTCATTCCTTCTTACTTCTTTCTTACTTCTTTCTTACTTCTTTCTTTCTTCTTTCTTACTTCTTTCTTTCTTCTTTCTTACTTCTTTCTTCTTTCTTACTTCTTTCTTACTTCTTTCGTACTTCTTTCTTACTTCTTTCTTACTTCTTTCTTTTTTCTTTCTTACTTCTTTCTTTCTTCTTTCTTACTTATTTCTTACTACTTTCTTACTTCTTTCTTACTTCTTTCTTACTTCTTTTTAACTTCTTTTTTATTCTTTCTTTCTTCTTTCTTACTTCTTTCTTACTTCTTTCTTACTTCTTTCTTACTTCTTTCTTACTTCTTTCTTTCTTCTTTCTTACTTCTTTCTTACTTCTTTCTTACTTCTTTCTTACTTCTTTCTTACTTCTTTCTAACTTCTTTCTTCATTCCTTCTTACTTCTTTTTACTTCTTTCTTACTTCTTTCTTACTTCTTTCTTTCTTCTTTCTTACTTCTTTCTTACTTCTTTCTTTCTTCTTTCTTACTTCTTTCTTACTACTTTCTTACTTCTTTCTTACTTCTTTCTTACTTCTTTCTTACTTCTTTCTTTCTTACTTCTTTCTTACTTCTTTCGTACTTCTTTCTTACTTCTTTCTTACTTCTTTCTTACTTCTTTCTTCTTTCTTTCTTACTTCTTTCTTACTTCTTTTTTCTTCTTTTTTACTTCTTTCTTTTTTCTTACTTCTTTCTTTCTTCTTTCTTCTTTCTTTCTTACTTCTTTCTTACTTCTTTCTAACTTCTTTCTTACTTCTTTCTTTCTTCTTTCTTACTTCTTTCTTTGTTCTTTCTTACTTGTTTCTAACTTCTTTTTTCTTCTTTTTTACTTCTTTCTTCTTTCTTTCTTCTTTCTTACTTCTTTCTTACTTCTTTCTTCATTCCTTCTTACTTCTTTCTTACTTCTTTCTTACTTCTTTCGTACTTCCTTCTTCTTTCTTTCTTTCTTCTTTCTTACCTCTTTCTTACTTCTTTCTTCATTCCTTCTTACTTCTTTCTTTCTTCTTTCTTACTTCTTTCTTTCTTCTTTCTTACTTCTTACTTCCTTCTTTCTTCCTTCTTTCTTACTTCTTTCTTCTTTCTTTCTTACTTCTTTCTTCCTTCTTTCTTAATTCTTTCTTACTTCTTTCTTCTTTCTTTCATACTTCTTTCTTACATCTTTCTTACTTCTTTCTTACTTCTTTCTTACTTCTTTCTTACTTCTTTCTTCATTCCTTCTTACTTCTTTCTTACTTCTTTCTTACTTCTTTCTTACTTCTTTCTTACTTCTTTCTTTCTTCTTTCTTACTTCTTTCTTTCTTCTTTCTTACTTCTTTCTAACTTCTTTTTTCTTCTTTTTTACTTCTTTCTTACTTCTTTCTTTCTTCTTTCTTACCTCTTTCTTACTTCTTTCTTCATTCCTTCTTACTTCTTTCTTTCTCCTTTCTTACTTCTTTCTTTCTTCTTTCTTACTTCTTACTTCCTTCTTTCTTCCTTCTTTCTTACTTCTTTCTTCTTTCTTTCTTACTTCTTTCTTCCTTCTTTCTTACTTCTTTCTTACTTCTTTCTTCTTTCTTTCTTACTTCTTTCTTACTTCTTTCTTACTTCTTTCTTACTTCTTTCTTCATTCCTTCTTACTTCTTTCTTCTTTCTTCATTCCTTCTTATTTCTTTCTTACTTCTTTCTTACTTCTTTCTTACTTCTTTCTTACTTCTTTCTTACTTCTTTCTTATTTCTTTCTTTCTTCTTTCTTACTTCTTTCTTTCCTCTTTCTTACTTCTTTCTTACTTCTTTCTTACTGCTTTCTAACTTCTTTTTTCTTCTTTATTACTTCTTTCTTACTTCTTTCTTACTTCTTTCTTACTTCTTTCTTCTTTCTTTCTTACTTCTTTCTTCCTTCTTTCTTACTTATTTCTTACTTCTTTCTTTCTTCTTTCTTACTTCTTTCTTTGTTCTTTCTTACTTCTTTCTTACTTCTTTCTTCTTTCTTTCTTCTTTCTTACTTCTTTCTTACTTCTTTCTTACTTCTTTCTTACTTCTTTCTTTCTTCCTTCTTACTTCTTTCTTACTTCTTTCTTCTTTCTTCATTCCTTCTTACTTCTTTCTTACTTCTTTCTTACTTCTCTCTTTCTTCTTTCTTACTTCTTTCTTACTACTTTCTTACTTCTTTCTTACTTCTGTTTTCCTTCTTTCTTACTTCTTTCTTACTTCTTTCTTTACTTCTTTCTTCTTTCTTTCTTACTTCTTTCTTACTTCTTTCTTACTTCTTTTTTTCTTCTTTCTTCCTTCATTCTTACTTTTTTCTTACTTCTTTCTTACTTCTTTCTTCTTTTTTTCTTTCTTCTTTATTCTTTCTTTCTTCTTTCTTACTTCTTTCTTACTTCTTTCTTACTTCTTTCTTACTTTTTTCTTACTTCTTTCTTACTTCTTTCTTCTTTCTTTCTTACTTCTTTCTTACTTCTTTCTTACTTCTTTCTTACTTCTTTCTTACTTCTTTCTTACTTCTTTCTTACTTCTTTCTTCATTCCTTCTTACTTCTTTCTTACTTCTTTCTTACTTCTTTCTTACTTCTTTCTTACTTCTTTCTTACTTCTTTCTTACTTCTTTCTTCATTCCTTCTTACTTCTTTCTTACTTCTTTCTTACTTCTTTCTTACTTCTTTCTTACTTCTTTCTTCATTCCTTCTTACTTCTTTCTTTCTTCTTTCTTACTTCTTCCTTCATTCCTTCTTACTTCTTTCTTACTTCTTTCTTACTTCTTTCTTACTTCTTTCTTCATTCCTTCTTACTTCTTTCTTACTACTTTCTTACTTCTTTCTTACTTCTTTCTTTCTTCTTTCTTGCTTCATTCTTACTTCTTTCTTCTTTCTTTCTTACTTCTTTCTTACTTATTTCTTACTTCTTACTTCCTTCTTTCTTCCTTCTTTCTTACTTCTTTCTTCTTTCTTTCTTACTTCTTTCTTACTTCTTTCTTACTTCTTTCTTACTTCTTTCTTACTTCTTTCATACTTCTTTCTTGCTTCATTCTTACTTCTTTCTTCTTTCTTTCTTACTTCTTTCTTACTTCTTTCTTACTTCTTACTTCCTTCTTTCTTCCTTCTTTCTTACTTCTTTCTTCTTTCTTTCTTACTTCTTTCTTCCTTCTTTCTTAATTCTTTCTTACTTCTTTCTTCTTTCTTTCTTACTTCTTTCTTACATCTTTCTTACTTCTTTCTTACTTCTTTCTTACTTCTTTCTTACTTCTTTCTTACTTCTTTCTTCATTCCTTCTTACTTCTTTCTTACTTCTTTCTTCATTCCTTCTTACTTCTTTCTTACTTCTTTCTTTCTTCTTTCTCACTTCTTTCTTTCTTCTTTCTTACTTCTTTCTAGCTTCTTTTTTCTTCTTTTTTACTTCTTTCTTACTTCTTTCTTTCTTCTTTCTTACTTCTTTCTTACTTCTTTCTTCATTCCTTCTTACTTCTTTCTTACTTCTTTCTTACTTCTTTCGTACTTCTTTCTTCTTTCTTTCTTTCTTCTTTCTTACTTCTTTCTTTCTTCTTTCTTACTTCTTTCTTACTTCTTTCTTCATTCCTTCTTACTTCTTTCTTTCTTCTTTCTTACTCCTTTCTTTCTTCTTTCTTACTTCTTACTTCCTTCTTTCTTCCTTCTTTCTTACTTCTTTCTTCTTTCTTTCTTACTTCTTTCTTCCTTCTTTCTTACTTCTTTCTTACTTCTTTCTTCTTTCTTTCTTACTTCTTTCTTACTTCTTTCTTACTTCTTTCTTACTTCTTTCTTACTTCTTTCTTACTTCTTTCTTCATTCCTTCTTACTTCTTTCTTCTTTCTTCATTCCTTCTTACTTCTTTCTTACTGCTTTCTTACTTCTTTCTTACTTCTTTCTTACTTCTTTCTTCTTTCTTTCGTCATTCCTTCTTACTTCTTTCTTACTTCTTTCTTACTTCTTTCTTACTTCTTTCTTACTTCTTTCTTTCTTCTTTCTTACTTCTTTCTTACTTCTTTCTTACTTCTTTCTTACTTTTTTCTTACTTCTTTCTTCCTTCTTTCTTACTTCTTTCTTCTTTCTTTCTTCTTTCTTACTTCTTTCTTTCTTCTTTCTTACTTCTTTCTTACCTGTTTCTTTCTTACTTCTTTCTTACTTCTTTCGTACTTCATTCTTACTTCTTTCTAATTCTTTCTTACTTCTTTCTTCTTTCTTTATTACTTCTTTTTTCTCTTTCTTACTTCTTTCTTTCTTCTTTCTTACTTCTTTCTTACTTCTTTCTTCTTTCTTTCTTACTTCTTCCTTACTTCTTTCTTACTTCTTTCTTTCTTCTTTCTTACTTCTTTCTTTCTTCTTTCTTACTTCTTTTTAGCTTCTTTCTTCATTCCTTCTTACTTCTTTCTTACTTCTTTCTTACTTCTTTCTTACTTCTTTCTTACTTCTTACTTAATTCTTTCTTACTTCTTTCTTAATTCTTTTTTCTTTCTTTCTTTCTTCTTTCTTACTTCTTTCTTTCTGCTTTCTTACTTCTTTCTTACTTCTTTATTACTTCTTTATTACTTCTGTTTTACTTCTTTCTTACTTCTTTCTTACTTCTTTCTTACTTCTTTCTTCATTCCTTCTTACTTCTTTCTTACTTCTTTCTTACTTCTTTCTTCATTCCTTCTTACTTCTTTCTTACTTCTTTCTTACTTCTTTCTTACTTCTTTCTAACTTCTTTCTTCATTCCTTCTTACTTCTTTCTTACTTCTTTCTTACTTCTTTCTTACTTCTTTCTTTCTTCTTTCTTACTTCTTTCTTTCTTCTTTCTTACTTCTTTCTTACTACTTTCTTACTTCTTTCTTACTTCTTTCTTACTTCTTTCTTACTTCTTTCTTACTTCTTTCTTTCTTACTTCTTTCTTACTTCTTTCGTACTTCTTTCTTACTTCTTTCTTACTTCTTTCTTACTTCTTTCTTCTTTCTTTCTTACTTCTTTCTTACTTCTTTTTTCTTCTTTTTTACTTCTTTCTTCTTTCTTACTTCTTTCTTTCTTCTTTCTTACTTCTTTCTTTCTTCTTTCTTACTTCTTTCTAACTTCTTTCTTACTTCTTTCTTTCTTCTTTCTTACTTCTTTCTTTCTTCTTTCTTACTTCTTTCTAACTTCTTTTTTCTTCTTTTTTACTTATTTCTTACTTCTTTCTTTCTTCTTTCTTACTTCTTTCTTACTTCTTTCTTCATTCCTTCTTACTTCTTTCTTACTTCTTTCTTACTTCTTTCGTACTTCTTTCTTATTTCTTTCTTTCTTCTTTCTTACTTCTTTCTTTCTTCTTTCTTACTTCTTACTTCCTTCTTTCTTCCTTCTTTCTTACTTCTTTCTTCTTTCTTTCTTACTTCTTTCTTCCTTCTTTCTTAATTCTTTCTTACTTCTTTCTTCTTTCTTTCTTACTTCTTTCTTACATCTTTCTTACTTCTTTCTTTCTTCTTTCTTCTTTCTTTCTTACTTCTTTCTTACTTCTTTCTTACTTCTTTCTTACTTCTTTCTTTCTTCTTTCTTACTTCTTTCATACTACTTTCTTGCTTCATTCTTACTTCTTTCTTCTTTCTTTCTTAGTTCTTTCTTACTTCTTTCTCACTTCTTTCTTACGTCTTTCTTACTTCTTTCTTCTTTCTTTCTTACTTCTTTCTTACTTCTTTCTTTCTTCTTTCTTCTTTCTTTCTTACTTATTTCTTAATTCTTTCTTACTTCTTTCTTCTTTCTTTCTTACTTCTTTCTTACATCTTTCTTACTTCTTTCTTACTTCTTTCTTACTTCTTTCTTACTTCTTTCTTCATTCCTTCTTACTTCTTTCTTACTTCTTTCTTCATTCCTTCTTACTTCTTTCTTACTTCTTTCTTACTTCTTTCTTTCTTCTTTCTTACTTCTTTCTTTCTTCTTTCTTACTTCTTTCTTCTTTCTTACTTCTTTCTTACTTCTTTCTTCTTTCTTTCTTACTTCTTTCTTACTTCTTTCTTTCTTCTTTCTTACTTCTTTCTTACTTCTTTCTTTCTTACTTCTTTCTTACTTCTTTCGTACTTCTTTCTTACTTCTTTCTTACTTCTTTCTTTCTTCTTTCTTACTTCTTTCTTTCTTCTTTCTTACTTCTTTCTTACTTCTTTTTAACTTCTTTTTTATTCTTTCTTTCTTCTTTCTTACTTCTTTCTTACTTCTTTCTTACTTATTTCTTACTTCTTTCTTACTTCTTTCTTTCTTCTTTCTTCTTTCTTTCTTACTTCTTTCTTACTTCTTTCTTACTTCTTTCTTACTTCTTTCTTTCTTCTTTCTTCTTTCTTTCTTACTTCTTTCTTACTTCTTTCTTACTTCTTTCTTACTTCTTTCTTACTTCTTTCTTACTTCTTTCTTACTTCTTTCTTCATTCCTTCTTCCTTCTTTCTTACTTCTTTCTTCTTTCTTTCTTCTTTCTTACTTCTTTCTTTCTTCTTTCTTACTTCTTTCTTACCTGTTTCTTTCTTACTTCTTTCTTACTTCTTTCGTACTTCTTTCTTACTTCTTTCTAATTCTTTCTTACTTCTTTCTTCTTTCTTTCTTACTTCTTTTTTTCTCTTTCTTACTTCTTTCTTTCTTCTTTCTTACTTCTTTCTTACTTCTTTCTTCTTTCTTTCTTACTTCTTCCTTACTTCTTTCTTACTTCTTTCTTTCTTCTTTCTTACTTCTTTCTTTCTTACTTCTTTCTTACTTCTTTCGTACTTCTTTCTTACTTCTTTCTTACTTCTTTCTTTCTTCTTTCTTACTTCTTTCTTTCTTCTTTCTTACTTCTTTCTTACTACTTTCTTACTTCTTTCTTACTTCTTTCTTACTTCTTTTTAACTTCTTTTTTATTCTTTCTTTCTTCTTTCTTACTTCTTTCTTACTTCTTTCTTACTTCTTTCTTACTTCTTTCTTACTTCTTTCTTTCTTCTTTCTTCTTTCTTTCTTACTTCTTTCTTACTTCTTTCTTACTTCTTTCTTTCTTCTTTCTTCTTTCTTTCTTACTTCTTTCTTACTTCTTTCTTACTTCTTTCTTACTTCTTTCTTACTTCTTTCTTACTTCTTTCTTACTTCTTTCTTCATTCCTTCTTCCTTCTTTCTTACTTCTTTCTTCTTTCTTTCTTCTCTCTTACTTCTTTCTTTCTTCTTTCTTACTTCTTTCTTACCTATTTCTTTCTTACTTCTTTCTTACTTCTTTCGTACTTCTTTCTTACTTCTTTCTAATTCTTTCTTACTTCTTTCTTCTTTCTTTCTTACTTCTTTTTTTCTCTTTCTTACTTCTTTCTTTCTTCTTTCTTACTTCTTTCTTACTTCTTTCTTCTTTCTTTCTTACTTCTTCCTTACTTCTTTCTTACTTCTTTCTTTCTTCTTTCTTACTTCTTTCTTTCTTCTTTCTTAATTCTTTTTAGCTTCTTTCTTCATTCCTTCTTACTTCTTTCTTACTTCTTTCTTACTTCTTTCTTACTTCTTTCTTACTTCTTACTTAATTCTTTCTTACTTCTTTCTTACTTCTTTTTTCTTTCTTTCTTTCTTCTTTCTTACTTCTTTCTTTCTTCTTTCTTACTTCTTTCTTACTTCTTTCTTACTTCAATATTACTTCTGTTTTACTTCTTTCTTACTTCTTTCTTACTTCTTTCTTACTTCTTTCTTCATTCCTTCTTACTTCTTTCTTACTTCTTTCTTCATTCCTTCTTACTTCTTTCTTACTTCTTTCTTACTTCTTTCTAACTTCTTTCTTCATTCCTTCTTACTTCTTTCTTACTTCTTTCTTACTTCTTTCTTACTTCTTTCTTACTTCTTTCTTTCTTCTTTCTTACTTCTTTCTTTCTTCTTTATTACTTCTTTCTTTCTTACTCCTTTCTTACTTCTTTCGTACTTCTTTCTTACTTCTTTCTTACTTCTTTCTTACTTCTTTCTTCTTTCTTTCTTACTTCTTTCTTACTTCTTTTTTCTTCTTTTTTACTTCTTTCTTCTTTCTTACTTCTTTCTTTCTTCTTTCTTCTTTCTTTCTTACTTCTTTCTTACTTCTTTCTAACTTCTTTCTTACTTCTTTCTTTCTTCTTTCTTACTTCTTTCTTTCTTCTTTCTTACTTCTTTCTAACTTCTTTTTTCTTCTTTTTTACTTATTTCTTACTTCTTTCTTTCTTCTTTCTTACTTCTTTCTTACTTCTTTTTTCATTCCTTCTTACTTCTTTCTTACTTCTTTCTTACTTCTTTCGTACTTCTTTCTTCTTTCTTTCTTTCTTCTTTCTTACTTCTTTCTTTCTTCTTTCGTACTTCTTTCTTCTTTCTTTCTTTCTTCTTTCTTACTTCTTTCTTTCTTCTTTCTTACCTCTTTCTTACTTCTTTCTTCATTCCTTCTTACTTCTTACTTTCTTCTTTCTTACTTCTTTCTTTCTTCTTTCTTACTTCTTACTTCCTTCTTTCTTCCTTCTTTCTTACTTCTTTCTTCTTTCTTTCTTACTTCTTTCTTCCTTCTTTCTTAATTCTTTCTTACTTCTTTCTTCTTTCTTTCTTACTTCTTTCTTTCTTCTTTCTTACTTCTTTCTAACTTCTTTTTTCTTCTTTTTTGCTTCTTTCTTACTTCTTTCTTTCTTCTTTCTTACTTCTTTCTTACTTCTTTCTAACTTCTTTTTTCTTCTTTCTTTCTTCTTTCTTACTTCATTCTTTCTTCTTTCTTACTTCTTTCTTCATTCCTTCTTACTTCTTTCTTTCTTCTTTCTTACTTCTTTCTTTCTTCTTTCTTTCTTCTTACTCCCTTCTTTCTTCCTTCTTTCTTACTTCTTTCTTATTTCTTTCTTACTTCTTTCTTCCTTCTTTCTTACTTCTTTCTTTCTTCTTTCTTCTTTCTTTCTTACTTCTTTCTTTACTTCTTTCTTACTTCTTTCTTACTTCTTTCTTTCTTCTTTCTTACTTCTTTCATACTTCTTTCTTGCTTCATTCTTACTTCTTTCTTCTTTCTTTCTTACTTCTTTCTTACTTCTTTCTCACTTCTTTCTTACGTCTTTCTTACTTCTTTCTTACTTCTTTCTTACTTCTTTCTTACTTCTTTCTTTCTTCTTTCTTCTTTCTTTCTTAATTCTTTCTTACTTCTTTCTTACTTCTTACTTCCTTCTTTCTTCCTTCTTTCTTACTTCTTTCTTCCTTCTTTCTTACTTCTTTCTTCTTTCTTTCTTACTTCTTTCTTCCTTCTTTCTTAATTCTTTCTTACTTCTTTCTTCTTTCTTTCTTACTTCTTTCTTACATCTTTCTTACTTCTTTCTTACTTCTTTCTTACTTATTTCTTACTTCTTTCTTCATTCCTTCTTACTTCTTTCTTCTTTCTTACTTCTTTCTTACTTCTTTCTTTCTTCTTTCTTACTTCTTTCTTTCTTCTTTCTTACTTCTTTCTTACTTCTTTCTTCTTTCTTTCTTACTTCTTTCTTACTTCTTTCTTTCTTCTTTCTTACTTCTTTCTTACTTCTTTCTTTCTTACTTCTTTCTTACTTCTTTCGTACTTCTTTCTTACTTCTTTCTTACTTCTTTCTTTCTTCTTTCTTACTTCTTTCTTTCTTCTTTCTTACTTCTTTCTTACTACTTTCTTACTTCTTTCTTACTTCTTTCTTACTTCTTTTTAACTTCTTTTTTATTCTTTCTTTCTTCTTTCTTACTTCTTTCTTACTTCTTTCTAACTTCTTTCTTACTTCTTTCTTACTTCTTTCTTACTTCTTTCTTTCTTCTTTCTTACTTTTTCTTATTTCTTTCTAACTTATTTCTTTCTTCTTTCTTACTTCTTTCTTTCTTACTTCTTTCTTGCTTTTTTCGTACTTCTTTCTTTCTTCTTTCTTCTTTCTTTCTTACTTCTTTCTTACTTCTGTCTTACTTCTTTCTTACTTCTTTCTTACTTCTTTCGTACTTCTTTCTTACTTCTTTCTTACTTCTTTCTTACTTCTTTCTTTCTTCATTCTTACTTCTTTCTTCTTTCTTACTTCTTTCTTACTTCTTTCTTCTTTCTTTCTTCTTTCTTTCTTACTTCTTTCTTACTTCTTTCTTACTTCTTTCTTACTTCTTTCTTACTTCTTCATTTCTTCATTCTTACTTTTTACTTCTTTCTTCTTTCTTTCTTACTTCTTTCTTACTTCTTTCTTCATTCCTTCTTACTTCTTTCTTACTTCTTTCTTACTTCTTTCTTACTTATTTCTTACATCTTTCTTACTTCTTTCGTACTTCTTTCTTCTTTCTTTCTTACTTCTTTCTTCTTTATTTCTTCTTTCTTACTTCTTTCTTACTTCTTTCTTACTTCTTTCTAACTTCTGTTTTCTACTTTCTTACTTCTTTCTTACTTCTTTCTTACTTCTTTATTACTTCTTTCTTACTTCTTTCTTACTTCTTTCTTACTTCTTTCTTACTTCTTTCTTACTTCTTTCTTTCTTACTTCTTTCTTACTTCTTTCGTACTTCTTTCTTACTTCTTTCTTACTTCTTTCTTACTTCTATCTTACTTCTTTCTTACTTCTTTCTTACTTCTTAATTACGTCTTTCTTGCTTATTTCTTTCTTCATTCTTACTTCTTTCTTTATTCTTTCTTACTTCTTTCTTACTTCTTTCTTACTTCTTTCTAACTTCTTTTTTCTTCTTTCTTACTTCTTTCTTACTTCTTTCTTACTTCTTTCTTACTTCTTTCTTACTTCTTTCTTTCTTCTTTCTTACTTCTTTCTTTCTTCTTTCTTACTTCTTTCTTACTTTTCTTCATTCCTTCTTAATTCTTTCTTACTTCTTTCTTACTTCTTTCTTTCTTCTTTCTTACTTCTTTCTTACTTCTTTCTTACTTCTTTCTTACTTCTTTCTTCATTCCTTCTTACTTCTTTCTTACTTCTTTCTTACTCCTTTCTTACTTCTTTCTTAATTTTTCTTACTTCTTTCTTACTTCTTTCTAACTTCTTTCTTACTTCTTTCTTACTTCTCTCTTTCTTACTTCTCTCTTACTTCTTTCGTACTTCTTTCTTACTTCTTTCTTACTTCTTTCTTCTTTCTTTCTTACTTCTTTCTTACTTCTTTCTTACTTCTTTCTTACTTCTTTCTTACTTCTTTCTTACTTCTTTCTTCTTTCTTTCTTTCTTCTTCTTAATTCTTTCTTTCTTCTTTCTTACTTCTTTCTTACTTCTTTCTTACTTCTTTCTTACTTCTTTCTTACTTCTTTCTTACTTCTTTCTTACTTTTTTCTTTCTTCTTTCTTCTTTCTTTCTTACTTCTTTCTTACTTCTTTCTTTCTTCTTTCTTACTTCTTTCATACTTCTTTCTTGCTTCATTCTTACTTCTTTCTTCTTTCTTTCTTACTTCTTTCTTACTTCTTTCTCACTTCTTTCTTACTTCTTTCTTACTTCTTTCTTACTTCTTTCTTACTTCTTTCTTACTTCTTTCTTTCTTCTTTCTTCTTTCTTTCTTACTTCTTTCTTACTTCTTTCTTACTTCTTTCTTTCTTCTTTCTTACTTCTTTCATACTTCTTTCTTCCTTCATTCTTACTTCTTTCTTCTTTCTTTCTTACTTCTTTCTTACTTCTTACTTCCTTCTTACTTCCTTCTTTCTTCCTTCTTTCTTACTTCTTTCTTCTTTCTTTCTTACTTCTTTCTTACTTCTTTCTTACTTCTTTCTTACTTCTTTCTTTCTTCTTTCTTACTTCTTTCTTGCTTCATTCTTACTTCTTACTTCCTTCTTTCTTAATCTTTCTTACTTCTTACTTCCTTCTTACTTCCTTCTTTCTTCCTTCTTTCTTACTTCTTTCTTCTTTCTTTCTTACTTCTTTCTTACTTCTTACTTCCTTCTTTCTTCCTTCTTTCTTACTTCTTTCTTCTTTCTTTCTTACTTCTTTCTTCCTTCTTTCTTAATACTTTCTTACTTCTTTCTTCTTTCTTTCTTACTTCTTTCTTACATCTTTCCTACTTCTTTCTTACTTCTTTCTTAATCTTTCTTCATTCCTTCTTACTTCTTTCTTACTTCTTTCTTCATTCCTTCTTACTTCTTTCTTACTTCTTTCTTACTTCTTTCTTTCTTCTTTCTTACTTCTTTCTTTCTTCTTTCTTACTTCTTTCTTCTTTCTTACTTCTTTCTTACTTCTTTCTTCTTTCTTTCTTACTTCTTTCTTACTTCTTTCTTTCTTCTTTCTTACTTCTTTCTTACTTCTTTCTTTCTTACTTCTTTCTTACTTCTTTCGTACTTCTTTCTTACTTCTTTCTTTCTTCTTTCTTACTTCTTTCTTACTACTTTCTTACTTCTTTCTTACTTCTTTCTTACTTCTTTCTTACTTCTTTTTAACTTCTTTTTTATTCTTTCTTTCTTCTTTCTTACTTCTTTCTTACTTCTTTCTTACTTCTTTCTTACTTCTTTCTTTCTTCTTTCTTACTTCTTTCTTACTTCTTTCTTACTTCTTTCTTACTTCTTTCTAACTTCTTTCTTCATTCCTTCTTACTTCTTTTTACTTCTTTCTTACTTCTTTCTTACTTCTTTCTTTCTTCTTTCTTACTTCTTTCTTTCTTCTTTCTTACTTCTTTCTTACTACTTTCTTACTTCTTTCTTACTTCTTTCTTACTTCTTTCTTACTTCTTTCTTTCTTACTTCTTTCTTACTTTTTTCGTACTTCTTTCTTACTTCTTTCTTACTTCTTTCTTACTTCTTTCTTCTTTCTTTCTTACTTCTTTCTTACTTCTTTTTTCTTCTTTTTTACTTCTTTCTTCTTTCTTACTTCTTTCTTTCTTCTTTCTTCTTTCTTTCTTACTTCTTTCTTACTTCTTTCTAACTTCTTTCTTACTTCTTTCTTTCTTCTTTCTTACTTCTTTCTTTCTTCTTTCTTACTTCTTTCTTTCTTCTTTCTTACTTGTTTCTAACTTCTTTTTTCTTCTTTTTTACTTCTTTCTTACTTCTTTCTTTCTTCTTTCTTACTTCTTTCTTACTTCTTTCTTCATTCCTTCTTACTTCTTTCTTACTTCTTTCGTACTTCTTTCTTCTTTCTTTCTTTCTTCTTTCTTACCTCTTTCTTACTTCTTTCTTCATTCCTTCTTACTTCTTTCTTTCTTCTTTCTTACTTCTTTCTTTCTTCTTTCTTACTTCTTACTTCCTTCTTTCTTCCTTCTTTCTTACTTCTTTCTTCTTTCTTTCTTACTTCTTTCTTCCTTCTTTCTTTCTTCTTTCGTACTTCTTTCTTCTTTCTTTCTTTCTTCTTTCTTACTTCTTTCTTTCTTCTTTCTTACCTCTTTCTTACTTCTTTCTTCATTCCTTCTTACTTCTTTCTTTCTTCTTTCTTACTTCTTTCTTTCTTCTTTCTTACTTCTTACTTCCTTCTTTCTTCCTTCTTTCTTACTTCTTTCTTCTTTCTTTCTTACTTCTTTCTTCCTTCTTTCTTAATTCTTTCTTACTTCTTTCTTCTTTCTTTCTTACTTCTTTCTTACATCTTTCTTACTTCTTTCTTACTTCTTTCTTACTTCTTTCTTACTTCTTTCTTACTTCTTTCTTCATTCCTTCTTACTTCTTTCTTACTTCTTTCTTACTTCTTTCTTACTTCTTTCTTACCTGTTTCTTTCTTACTTCTTTCTTACTTCTTTCTTACTTCTTTCTTCATTCCTTCTTACTTCTTTCTTACTTCTTTCTTACTTCTTTCTTACTTCTTTCTTACTTCTTTCTTTCTTCTTTCTTACTTCTTTCTTTCTTCTTTCTTACTTCTTTCTAACTTCTTTTTTCTTCTTTTTTACTTCTTTCTTACTTCTTTCTTTCTTCTTTCTTACCTCTTTCTTACTTCTTTCTTCATTCCTTCTTACTTCTTTCTTTCTTCTTTCTTACTTCTTTCTTTCTTCTTTCTTACTTCTTACTTCCTTCTTTCTTCCTTCTTTCTTACTTCTTTCTTCTTTCTTTCTTACTTCTTTCTTCCTTCTTTCTTACTTCTTTCTTACTTCTTTCTTCTTTCTTTCTTACTTCTTTCTTACTTCTTTCTTACTTCTTTCTTACTTCTTTCTTACTTCTTTCTTACTTCTTTCTTCATTCCTTCTTACTTCTTTCTTCTTTCTTCATTCCTTCTTATTTCTTTCTTACTTCTTTCTTACTTCTTTCTTACTTCTTTCTTACTTCTTTCTTCATTCCTTCTTCCTTCTTTCTTACTTCTTTCTTCTTTCTTTCTTCTTTCTTACTTCTTTCTTTCTTCTTTCTTACTTCTTTCTTACCTGTTTCTTTCTTACTTCTTTCTTACTTCTTTCGTACTTCTTTCTTACTTCTTTCTAATTCTTTCTTACTTCTTTCTTCTTTCTTTCTTACTTCTTTTTTTCTCTTTCTTACTTCTTTCTTTCTTCTTTCTTACTTCTTTCTTACTTCTTTCTTCTTTCTTTCTTACTTCTTCCTTACTTCTTTCTTACTTCTCTCTTTCTTCTTTCTTACTTCTTTCTTTCTTCTTTCTTAATTCTTTTTAGCTTCTTTCTTCATTCCTTCTTACTTCTTTCTTACTTCTTTCTTACTTCTTTCTTACTTCTTTCTTACTTCTTACTTAATTCTTTCTTACTTCTTTCTTACTTCTTTTTTCTTTCTTTCTTTCTTCTTTCTTACTTCTTTCTTTCTTCTTTCTTACTTCTTTCTTACTTCTTTCTTACTTCAATATTACTTCTGTTTTACTTCTTTCTTACTTCTTTCTTACTTCTTTCTTACTTCTTTCTTCATTCCTTCTTACTTCTTTCTTACTTCTTTCTTCATTCCTTCTTACTTCTTTCTTACTTCTTTCTTACTTCTTTCTAACTTCTTTCTTCATTCCTTCTTACTTCTTTCTTACTTCTTTCTTACTTCTTTCTTACTTCTTTCTTACTTCTTTCTTTCTTCTTTCTTACTTCTTTCTTTCTTCTTTCTTACTTCTTTCTTACTACTTTCTTACTTCTTTCTTACTTCTTTCTTACTTCTTTCTTACTTCTTTCTTTCTTACTCCTTTCTTACTTCTTTCGTACTTCTTTCTTACTTCTTTCTTACTTCTTTCTTACTTCTTTCTTCTTTCTTTCTTACTTCTTTCTTACTTCTTTTTTCTTCTTTTTTACTTCTTTCTTCTTTCTTACTTCTTTCTTTCTTCTTTCTTCTTTCTTTCTTACTTCTTTCTTACTTCTTTCTAACTTCTTTCTTACTTCTTTCTTTCTTCTTTCTTACTTCTTTCTTTCTTCTTTCTTACTTCTTTCTAACTTCTTTTTTCTTCTTTTTTACTTATTTCTTACTTCTTTCTTTCTTCTTTCTTACTTCTTTCTTACTTCTTTCTTCATTCCTTCTTACTTCTTTCTTACTTCTTTCTTACTTCTTTCGTACTTCTTTCTTCTTTCTTTCTTTCTTCTTTCTTACTTCTTTCTTTCTTCTTTCGTACTTCTTTCTTCTTTCTTTCTTTCTTCTTTCTTACTTCTTTCTTTCTTCTTTCTTACCTCTTTCTTACTTCTTTCTTCATTCCTTCTTACTTCTTTCTTTCTTCTTTCTTACTTCTTTCTTTCTTCTTTCTTACTTCTTACTTCCTTCTTTCTTCCTTCTTTCTTACTTCTTTCTTCTTTCTTTCTTACTTCTTTCTTCCTTCTTTCTTAATTCTTTCTTACTTCTTTCTTCTTTCTTTCTTACTTCTTTCTTACATCTTTCTTACTTCTTTCTTACTTCTTTCTTACTTCTTTCTTACTTCTTTCTTACTTCTTTCTTCATTCCTTCTTACTTCTTTCTTACTTCTTTCTTACTTCTTTCTTACTTCTTTCTAACTTCTTTTTTCTTCTTTTTTACTTCTTTCTTACTTCTTTCTTTCTTCTTTCTTACTTCTTTCTTACTTCTTTCTTCATTCCTTCTTACTTCTTTCTTTCTTCTTTCTTACTTCTTTCTAACTTCTTTTTTCTTCTTTCTTTCTTCTTTCTTACTTCATTCTTTCTTCTTTCTTACTTCTTTCTTCATTCCTTCTTACTTCTTTCTTTCTTCTTTCTTACTTCTTTCTTTCTTCTTTCTTTCTTCTTACTCCCTTCTTTCTTCCTTCTTTCTTACTTCTTTCTTCTTTCTTTCTTACTTCTTTCTTCCTTCTTTCTTACTTCTTTCTTTCTTCTTTCTTCTTTCTTTCTTACTTCTTTCTTTACTTCTTTCTTACTTCTTTCTTACTTCTTTCTTTCTTCTTTCTTACTTCTTTCATACTTCTTTCTTGCTTCATTCTTACTTCTTTCTTCTTTCTTTCTTACTTCTTTCTTACTTCTTTCTCACTTCTTTCTTACGTCTTTCTTACTTCTTTCTTACTTCTTTCTTACTTCTTTCTTACTTCTTTCTTTCTTCTTTCTTCTTTCTTTCTTAATTCTTTCTTACTTCTTTCTTACTTCTTACTTCCTTCTTTCTTCCTTCTTTCTTACTTCTTTCTTCTTTCTTTCTTACTTCTTTCTTACTTCTTTCTTACTTCTTTCTTACTTCTTACTTCCTTCTTTCTTCCTTCTTTCTTACTTCTTTCTTCCTTCTTTCTTACTTCTTTCTTCTTTCTTTCTTGCTTCTTTCTTCCTTCTTTCTTAATTCTTTCTTACTTCTTTCTTCTTTCTTTCTTACTTCTTTCTTACATCTTTCTTACTTCTTTCTTACTTCTTTCTTACTTATTTCTTACTTCTTTCTTCATTCCTTCTTACTTCTTTCTTCTTTCTTACTTCTTTCTTACTTCTTTCTTTCTTCTTTCTTACTTCTTTCTTTCTTCTTTCTTACTTCTTTCTTCTTTCTTACTTCTTTCTTACTTCTTTCTTCTTTCTTTCTTACTTCTTTCTTACTTCTTTCTTTCTTCTTTCTTACTTCTTTCTTACTTCTTTCTTTCTTACTTCTTTCTTACTTCTTTCGTACTTCTTTCTTACTTCTTTCTTACTTCTTTCTTTCTTCTTTCTTACTTCTTTCTTTCTTCTTTCTTACTTCTTTCTTACTACTTTCTTACTTCTTTCTTACTTCTTTCTTACTTCTTTTTAACTTCTTTTTTATTCTTTCTTTCTTCTTTCTTACTTCTTTCTTACTTCTTTCTTCATTCCTTCTTACTTCTTTCTTACTTCTTTCTTACTTCTTTCTTACTTCTTTCTTACTTCTTTCTTTCTTCTTTCTTACTTCTTTCTTTCTTCTTTCTTACTTCTTTCTAACTTCTTTTTTCTTCTTTTTTACTTCTTTCTTACTTCTTTCTTTCTTCTTTCTTACCTCTTTCTTACTTCTTTCTTCATTCCTTCTTACTTCTTTCTTTCTTCTTTCTTACTTCTTTCTTTCTTCTTTCTTACTTCTTACTTCCTTCTTTCTTCCTTCTTTCTTACTTCTTTCTTCTTTCTTTCTTACTTCTTTCTTCCTTCTTTCTTACTTCTTTCTTACTTCTTTCTTCTTTCTTTCTTACTTCTTTCTTACTTCTTTCTTACTTCTTTCTTACTTCTTTCTTACTTCTTTCTTACTTCTTTCTTCATTCCTTCTTACTTCTTTCTTCTTTCTTCATTCCTTCTTATTTCTTTCTTACTTCTTTCTTACTTCTTTCTTACTTCTTTCTTACTTCTTTCTTACTTCTTTCTTCATTCCTTCTTCCTTCTTTCTTACTTCTTTCTTCTTTCTTTCTTCTTTCTTACTTCTTTCTTTCTTCTTTCTTACTTCTTTCTTACCTGTTTCTTTCTTACTTCTTTCTTACTTCTTTCGTACTTCTTTCTTACTTCTTTCTAATTCTTTCTTACTTCTTTCTTCTTTCTTTCTTACTTCTTTTTTTCTCTTTCTTACTTCTTTCTTTCTTCTTTCTTACTTCTTTCTTACTTCTTTCTTCTTTCTTTCTTACTTCTTCCTTACTTCTTTCTTTCTTCTTTCTTACTTCTTTCTTACTTCTTTCTTTCTTACTTCTTTCTTACTTCTTTCGTACTTCTTTCTTACTTCTTTCTTACTTCTTTCTTTCTTCTTTCTTACTTCTTTCTTTCTTCTTTCTTACTTCTTTCTTACTACTTTCTTACTTCTTTCTTACTTCTTTCTTACTTCTTTTTAACTTCTTTTTTATTCTTTCTTTCTTCTTTCTTACTTCTTTCTTACTTCTTTCTTCATTCCTTCTTACTTCTTTCTTACTTCTTTCTTACTTCTTTCTTACTTCTTTCTTACTTCTTTCTTTCTTCTTTCTTACTTCTTTCTTTCTTCTTTCTTACTTCTTTCTAACTTCTTTTTTCTTCTTTTTTACTTCTTTCTTACTTCTTTCTTTCTTCTTTCTTACCTCTTTCTTACTTCTTTCTTCATTCCTTCTTACTTCTTTCTTTCTTCTTTCTTACTTCTTTCTTTCTTCTTTCTTACTTCTTACTTCCTTCTTTCTTCCTTCTTTCTTACTTCTTTCTTCTTTCTTTCTTACTTCTTTCTTCCTTCTTTCTTACTTCTTTCTTACTTCTTTCTTCTTTCTTTCTTACTTCTTTCTTACTTCTTTCTTACTTCTTTCTTACTTCTTTCTTACTTCTTTCTTACTTCTTTCTTCATTCCTTCTTACTTCTTTCTTCTTTCTTCATTCCTTCTTATTTCTTTCTTACTTCTTTCTTACTTCTTTCTTACTTCTTTCTTACTTCTTTCTTACTTCTTTCTTCATTCCTTCTTCCTTCTTTCTTACTTCTTTCTTCTTTCTTTCTTCTTTCTTACTTCTTTCTTTCTTCTTTCTTACTTCTTTCTTACCTGTTTCTTTCTTACTTCTTTCTTACTTCTTTCGTACTTCTTTCTTACTTCTTTCTAATTCTTTCTTACTTCTTTCTTCTTTCTTTCTTACTTCTTTTTTTCTCTTTCTTACTTCTTTCTTTCTTCTTTCTTACTTCTTTCTTACTTCTTTCTTCTTTCTTTCTTACTTCTTCCTTACTTCTTTCTTACTTCTTTCTTTCTTCTTTCTTACTTCTTTCTTTCTTCTTTCTTAATTCTTTTTAGCTTCTTTCTTCATTCCTTCTTACTTCTTTCTTACTTCTTTCTTACTTCTTTCTTACTTCTTTCTTACTTCTTACTTAATTCTTTCTTACTTCTTTCTTACTTCTTTTTTCTTTCTTTCTTTCTTCTTTCTTACTTCTTTCTTTCTTCTTTCTTACTTCTTTCTTACTTCTTTCTTACTTCAATATTACTTCTGTTTTACTTCTTTCTTACTTCTTTCTTACTTCTTTCTTACTTCTTTCTTCATTCCTTCTTACTTCTTTCTTACTTCTTTCTTCATTCCTTCTTACTTCTTTCTTACTTCTTTCTTACTTCTTTCTTACTTCTTTCTTACTTCTTTCTTTCTTCTTTCTTACTTCTTTCTTTCTTCTTTCTTACTTCTTTCTTACTACTTTCTTACTTCTTTCTTACTTCTTTCTTACTTCTTTCTTACTTCTTTCTTTCTTACTCCTTTCTTACTTCTTTCGTACTTCTTTCTTACTTCTTTCTTACTTCTTTCTTACTTCTTTCTGCTTTCTTTCTTACTTCTTTCTTACTTCTTTTTTCTTCTTTTTTACTTCTTTCTTCTTTCTTACTTCTTTCTTTCTTCTTTCTTCTTTCTTTCTTACTTCTTTCTTACTTCTTTCTAACTTCTTTCTTACTTCTTTCTTTCTTCTTTCTTACTTCTTTCTTTCTTCTTTCTTACTTCTTTCTAACTTCTTTTTTCTTCTTTTTTACTTATTTCTTACTTCTTTCTTTCTTCTTTCTTACTTCTTTCTTACTTCTTTCTTCATTCCTTCTTACTTCTTTCTTACTTCTTTCTTACTTCTTTCGTACTTCTTTCTTCTTTCTTTCTTTCTTCTTTCTTACTTCTTTCTTTATTCTTTCGTACTTCTTTCTTCTTTCTTTCTTTCTTCTTTCTTACTTCTTTCTTTCTTCTTTCTTACCTCTTTCTTACTTCTTTCTTCATTCCTTCTTACTTCTTTCTTTCTTCTTTCTTACTTCTTTCTTTCTTCTTTCTTACTTCTTACTTCCTTCTTTCTTCCTTCTTTCTTACTTCTTTCTTCTTTCTTTCTTACTTCTTTCTTCCTTCTTTCTTAATTCTTTCTTACTTCTTTCTTCTTTCTTTCTTACTTCTTTCTTACATCTTTCTTACTTCTTTCTTACTTCTTTCTTACTTCTTTCTTACTTCTTTCTTACTTCTTTCTTCATTCCTTCTTACTTCTTTCTTACTTCTTTCTTACTTCTTTCTTACTTCTTTCTTACTTCTTTCTTACTTCTTTCTTACTTCTTTCTTACTTCTTTCTTTCTTCTTTCTTACTTCTTTCTAACTTCTTTTTTCTTCTTTTTTACTTCTTTCTTACTTCTTTCTTTCTTCTTTCTTACTTCTTTCTTACTTCTTTCTTCATTCCTTCTTACTTCTTTCTTTCTTCTTTCTTACTTCTTTCTAACTTCTTTTTTCTTCTTTCTTTCTTCTTTCTTACTTCATTCTTTCTTCTTTCTTACTTCTTTCTTCATTCCTTCTTACTTCTTTCTTTCTTCTTTCTTACTTCTTTCTTTCTTCTTTCTTTCTTCTTACTCCCTTCTTTCTTCCTTCTTTCTTACTTCTTTCTTCTTTCTTTCTTACTTCTTTCTTCCTTCTTTCTTACTTCTTTCTTTCTTCTTTCTTCTTTCTTTCTTACTTCTTTCTTTACTTCTTTCTTACTTCTTTCTTACTTCTTTCTTTCTTCTTTCTTACTACTTTCATACTTCTTTCTTGCTTCATTCTTACTTCTTTCTTCTTTCTTTCTTACTTCTTTCTTACTTCTTTCTCACTTCTTTCTTACGTCTTTCTTACTTCTTTCTTACTTCTTTCTTACTTCTTTCTTACTTCTTTCTTTCTTATTTCTTCTTTCTTTCTTAATTCTTTCTTACTTCTTTCTTACTTCTTACTTCCTTCTTTCTTCCTTCTTTCTTACTTCTTTCTTCTTTCTTTCTTACTTCTTTCTTACTTCTTTCTTACTTCTTTCTTACTTCTTACTTCCTTCTTTCTTCCTTCTTTCTTACTTCTTTCTTCCTTCTTTCTTACTTCTTTCTTCTTTCTTTCTTACTTCTTTCTTCCTTCTTTCTTAATTCTTTCTTACTTCTTTCTTCTTTCTTTCTTACTTCTTTCTTACATCTTTCTTACTTCTTTCTTACTTCTTTCTTACTTATTTCTTACTTCTTTCTTCATTCCTTCTTACTTCTTTCTTCTTTCTTACTTCTTTCTTACTTCTTTCTTTCTTCTTTCTTACTTCTTTCTTTCTTCTTTCTTACTTCTTTCTTCTTTCTTACTTCTTTCTTACTTCTTTCTTCTTTCTTTCTTACTTCTTTCTTACTTCTTTCTTTCTTCTTTCTTACTTCTTTCTTACTTCTTTCTTTCTTACTTCTTTCTTACTTCTTTCGTACTTCTTTCTTACTTCTTTCTTACTTCTTTCTTTCTTCTTTCTTTCTTCTTTCTTTCTTCTTTCTTACTTCTTTCTTACTACTTTCTTACTTCTTTCTTACTTCTTTCTTACTTCTTTTTAACTTCTTTTTTATTCTTTCTTTCTTCTTTCTTACTTCTTTCTTACTTCTTTCTTACTTCTTTCTTACTTCTTTCTTACTTCTTTCTTACTTCTTTCTTTCTTCTTTCTTACTTCTTTCTTACTTCTTTCTAACTTATTTCTTTCTTCTTTCTTACTTCTTTCTTTCTTACTTCTTTCTTGCTTTTTTCGTACTTCTTTCTTTCTTCTTTCTTCTTTCTTTCTTACTTCTTTCTTACTTCTGTCTTACTTCTTTCTTACTTCTTTCTTACTTCTTTCGTACTTCTTTCTTACTTCTTTCTTACTTCTTTCTTACTTCTTTCTTTCTTCATTCTTACTTCTTTCTTCTTTCTTACTTCTTTCTTACTTCTTTCTTCTTTCTTTCTTCTTTCTTTCTTACTTCTTTCTTACTTCTTTCTTACTTCTTTCTTACTTCTTTCTTACTTCTTCATTTCTTCATTCTTACTTTTTACTTCTTTCTTCTTTCTTTCTTACTTCTTTCTTACTTCTTTCTTCATTCCTTCTTACTTCTTTCTTACTTCTTTCTTACTTCTTTCTTACTTATTTCTTACATCTTTCTTACTTCTTTCGTACTTCTTTCTTCTTTCTTTCTTACTTCTTTCTTCTTTATTTCTTCTTTCTTACTTCTTTCTTACTTCTTTCTTACTTGTTTCTAACTTCTGTTTTCTACTTTCTTACTTCTTTCTTACTTCTTTCTTACTTCTTTCTTACTTCTTTCTTACTTCTTTCTTACTTCTTTCTTTCTTACTTCTTTCTTACTTCTTTCGTACTTCTTTCTTACTTCTTTCTTACTTCTTTCTTACTTCTATCTTACTTCTTTCTTACTTCTTTCTTACTTCTTAATTACGTCTTTCTTGCTTATTTCTTTCTTCATTCTTACTTCTTTCTTTATTCTTTCTTACTTCTTTCTTACTTCTTTCTTACTTCTTTCTAACTTCTTTTTTCTTCTTTCTTACTTCTTTCTTACTTCTTTCTTAATTCTTTCTTACTTCTTTCTTTCTTCTTTCTTACTTCTTTCTTTCTTCTTTCTTACTTCTTTCTTACTTTTCTTCATTCCTTCTTAATTCTTTCTTACTTCTTTCTTACTTCTTTCTTTCTTCTTTCTTACTTCTTTCTTACTTCTTTCTTACTTCTTTCTTACTTCTTTCTTCATTCCTTCTTACTTCTTTCTTACTTCTTTCTTACTCCTTTCTTACTTCTTTCTTAATTTTTCTTACTTCTTTCTTACTTCTTTCTAACTTCTTTCTTACTTCTTTCTTACTTCTCTCTTTCTTACTTCTCTCTTACTTCTTTCGTACTTCTTTCTTACTTCTTTCTTACTTCTTTCTTCTTTCTTTCTTACTTCTTTCTTACTTCTTTTTTACTTCTTTCTTACTTCTTTCTTACTTCTTTCTTACTTCTTTCTTCTTTCTTTCTTTCTTCTTCTTAATTCTTTCTTTCTTCTTTCTTACTTCTTTCTTACTTCTTTCTTACTTCTTTCTTACTTCTTTCTTTCTTCTTTCTTACTTCTTTCATACTTCTTTCTTCCTTCATTCTTACTTCTTTCTTCTTTCTTTCTTACTTCTTTCTTACTTCTTACTTCCTTCTTACTTCCTTCTTTCTTCCTTCTTTCTTACTTCTTTCTTCTTTCTTTCTTACTTCTTTCTTACTTCTTTCTTACTTCTTTCTTACTTCTTTCTTTCTTCTTTCTTACTTCTTTCTTGCTTCATTCTTACTTCTTTCTTCTTTCTTTCTTACTTCTTTCTTACTTCTTTCTCACTTCTTTCTTACGTCTTTCTTACTTCTTTCTTACTTCTTTCTTACTTCTTTCTTACTTCTTTCTTTCTTCTTTCTTCTTTCTTTCTTAATTCTTTCTTACTTCTTTCTTACTTCTTACTTCCTTCTTTCTTCCTTCTTTCTTACTTCTTTCTTCTTTCTTTCTTACTTCTTTCTTACTTCTTTCTTACTTCTTTCTTACTTCTTACTTCCTTCTTTCTTCCTTCTTTCTTACTTCTTTCTTCCTTCTTTCTTAATTCTTTCTTACTTCTTTCTTACTCCTTTCTTACTTCTTTCTTAATTTTTCTTACTTCTTTCTTACTTCTTTCTAACTTCTTTCTTACTTCTTTCTTACTTCTCTCTTTCTTACTTCTCTCTTACTTCTTTCGTACTTCTTTCTTACTTCTTTCTTACTTCTTTCTTCTTTCTTTCTTACTTCTTTCTTCCTTCTTTCTTAATTCTTTCTTACTTCTTTCTTCTTTCATTCTTACTTCTTTCTTACATCTTTCTTACTTCTTTCTTACTTCTTTCTTACTTATTTCTTACTTCTTTCTTCATTCCTTCTTACTTCTTTCTTCTTTCTTACTTCTTTCTTTCTTCTTTCTTACTTCTTTCTTTCTTCTTTCTTACTTCTTTCTTCTTTCTTACTTCTTTCTTACTTCTTTCTTCTTTCTTTCTTACTTCTTTCTTACTTCTTTCTTTCTTCTTTCTTACTTCTTTCTTACTTCTTTCTTTCTTACTTCTTTCTTACTTCTTTCGTACTTCTTTCTTACTTCTTTCTTACTTCTTTCTTTCTTCTTTCTAACTTCTTTCTTTCTTCTTTCTTACTTCTTTCTTACTACTTTCTTACTTCTTTCTTACTTCTTTCTTACTTCTTTTTAACTTCTTTTTTATTCTTTCTTTCTTCTTTCTTACTTCTTTCTTACTTCTTTCTTACTTCTTTCTTACTTCTTTCTTACTTCTTTCTTTCTTCTTTCTTACTTCTTTCTTACTTCTTTCTAACTTATTTCTTTCTTCTTTCTTACTTCTTTCTTTCTTACTTCTTTCTTGCTTTTTTCGTACTTCTTTCTTTCTTCTTTCTTCTTTCTTTCTTTCTTCTTTCTTCTTTCTTTCTTACTTCTTTCTTTACTTCTTTCTTACTTCTTTCTTACTTCTTTCTTTCTTCTTTCTTACTTCTTTCATACTTCTTTCTTGCTTCATTCTTACTTCTTTCTTCTTTCTTTCTTACTTCTTTCTTACTTCTTTCTCACTTCTTTCTTACGTCTTTCTTACTTCTTTCTTACTTCTTTCTTACTTCTTTCTTACTTCTTTCTTTCTTCTTTCTTCTTTCTTTCTTAATTCTTTCTTACTTCTTTCTTACTTCTTACTTCCTTCTTTCTTCCTTCTTTCTTACTTCTTTCTTCTTTCTTTCTTACTTCTTTCTTACTTCTTTCTTACTTCTTTCTTACTTCTTACTTCCTTCTTTCTTCCTTCTTTCTTACTTCTTTCTTCCTTCTTTCTTACTTCTTTCTTCTTTCTTTCTTACTTCTTTCTTCCTTCTTTCTTAATTCTTTCTTACTTCTTTCTTCTTTCTTTCTTACTTCTTTCTTACATCTTTCTTACTTCTTTCTTACTTCTTTCTTACTTATTTCTTACTTCTTTCTTCATTCCTTCTTACTTCTTTCTTCTTTCTTACTTCTTTCTTACTTCTTTCTTTCTTCTTTCTTACTTCTTTCTTTCTTCTTTCTTACTTCTTTCTTCTTTCTTACTTCTTTCTTACTTCTTTCTTCTTTCTTTCTTACTTCTTTCTTCTTTCTTTCTTACTTCTTTCTTACTTCTTTCTTTCTTCTTTCTTACTTCTTTCTTACTTCTTTCTTTCTTACTTCTTTCTTACTTCTTTCGTACTTCTTTCTTACTTCTTTCTTACTTCTTTCTTCTTTCTTACTTCTTTCTTTCTTCTTTCTTACTTCTTTCTTACTACTTTCTTACTTCTTTCTTACTTCTTTCTTACTTCTTTTTAACTTCTTTTTTATTCTTTCTTTCTTCTTTCTTACTTCTTTCTTACTTCTTTCTTACTTCTTTCTTACTTCTTTCTTACTTCTTTCTTACTTCTTTCTTTCTTCTTTCTTACTTCTTTCTTACTTCTTTCTAACTTATTTCTTTCTTCTTTCTTACTTCTTTCTTTCTTACTTCTTTCTTGCTTTTTTCGTACTTCTTTCTTTCTTCTTTCTTCTTTCTTTCTTACTTCTTTCTTACTTCTGTCTTACTTCTTTCTTACTTCTTTCTTACTTCTTTCGTACTTCTTTCTTACTTCTTTCTTACTTCTTTCTTACTTCTTTCTTTCTTCATTCTTACTTCTTTCTTCTTTCTTACTTCTTTCTTACTTCTTTCTTCTTTCTTTCTTCTTTCTTTCTTACTTCTTTCTTACTTCTTTCTTACTTCTTTCTTACTTCTTTCTTACTTCTTCATTTCTTCATTCTTACTTTTTACTTCTTTCTTCTTTCTTTCTTACTTCTTTCTTACTTCTTTCTTCATTCCTTCTTACTTCTTTCTTACTTCTTTCTTACTTCATTCTTACTTATTTCTTACATCTTTCTTACTTCTTTCGTACTTCTTTCTTCTTTCTTTCTTACTTCTTTCTTCTTTATTTCTTCTTTCTTACTTCTTTCTTACTTCTTTCTTACTTGTTTCTAACTTCTGTTTTCTACTTTCTTACTTCTTTCTTACTTCTTTCTTACTTCTTTATTACTTCTTTCTTACTTCTTTCTTACTTCTTTCTTACTTCTTTCTTACTTCTTTCTTACTTCTTTCTTTCTTACTTCTTTCTTACTTCTTTCGTACTTCTTTCTTACTTCTTTCTTACTTCTTTCTTACTTCTATCTTACTTCTTTCTTACTTCTTTCTTACTTCTTAATTACGTCTTTCTTGCTTATTTCTTTCTTCATTCTTACTTCTTTCTTTATTCTTTCTTACTTCTTTCTTACTTCTTTCTTACTTCTTTCTAACTTCTTTTTTCTTCTTTCTTACTTCTTTCTTACTTCTTTCTTACTTCTTTCTTACTTCTTTCTTACTTCTTTCTTTCTTCTTTCTTACTTCTTTCTTTCTTCTTTCTTACTTCTTTCTTACTTTTCTTCATTCCTTCTTAATTCTTTCTTACTTCTTTCTTACTTCTTTCTTTCTTCTTTCTTACTTCTTTCTTACTTCTTTCTTACTTCTTTCTTACTTCTTTCTTCATTCCTTCTTACTTCTTTCTTACTTCTTTCTTACTCCTTTCTTACTTCTTTCTTAATTTTTCTTACTTCTTTCTTACTTCTTTCTAACTTCTTTCTTACTTCTTTCTTACTTCTCTCTTTCTTACTTCTCTCTTACTTCTTTCGTACTTCTTTCTTACTTCTTTCTTACTTCTTTCTTCTTTCTTACTTCTTTCTTACTTCTTTCTTACTTCTTTCTTACTTCTTTCTTACTTCTTTCTTACTTCTTTCTTCTTTCTTTCTTTCTTCTTCTTAATTCTTTCTTTCTTCTTTCTTACTTCTTTCTTACTTCTTTCTTACTTCTTTCTTACTTCTTTCTTACTTCTTTCTTACTTCTTTCTTACTTCTTTCTTTCTTCTTTCTTCTTTCTTTCTTACTTCTTTCTTACTTCTTTCTTACTTCTTTCTTACTTCTTTCTTTCTTCTTTCTTACTTCTTTCATACTTCTTTCTTGCTTCATTCTTACTTCTTTCTTCTTTCTTTCTTACTTCTTTCTTACTTCTTTCTCACTTCTTTCTTACGTCTTTCTTACTTCTTTCTTACTTCTTTCTTACTTCTTTCTTACTTCTTTCTTTCTTCTTTCTTCTTTCTTTCTTACTTCTTTCTTACTTCTTTCATACTTCTTTCTTCCTTCATTCTTACTTCTTTCTTCTTTCTTTCTTACTTCTTTCTTACTTCTTTTTTCTTCTTTTTTACTTCTTTCTTCTTTCTTACTTCTTTCTTTCTTCTTTCTTCTTTCTTTCTTACTTCTTTCTTACTTCTTTCTAACTTCTTTCTTACTTCTTTCTTTCTTCTTTCTTACTTCTTTCTTTCTTCTTTCTTACTTCTTTCTAACTTCTTTTTTCTTCTTTTTTACTTATTTCTTACTTCTTTCTTTCTTCTTTCTTACTTCTTTCTTACTTCTTTTTTCATTCCTTCTTACTTCTTTCTTAATTCTTTCTTACTTCTTTCGTACTTCTTTCTTCTTTCTTTCTTTCTTCTTTCTTACTTCTTTCTTTCTTCTTTCGTACTTCTTTCTTCTTTCTTTCTTTCTTCTTTCTTACTTCTTTCTTTCTTCTTTCTTACCTCTTTCTTACTTCTTTCTTCATTCCTTCTTACTTCTTACTTTCTTCTTTCTTACTTCTTTCTTTCTTCTTTCTTACTTCTTACTTCCTTCTTTCTTCCTTCTTTCTTACTTCTTTCTTCTTTCTTTCTTACTTCTTTCTTCCTTCTTTCTTAATTCTTTCTTACTTCTTTCTTCTTTCTTTCTTACTTCTTTCTTACATCTTTCTTACTTCTTTCTTACTTCTTTCTTACTTCTTTCTTTCTTCTTTCTTACTTCTTTCTAACTTCTTTTTTCTTCTTTTTTACTTCTTTCTTACTTCTTTCTTTCTTCTTTCTTACTTCTTTCTTACTTCTTTCTAACTTCTTTTTTCTTCTTTCTTTCTTCTTTCTTACTTCATTCTTTCTTCTTTCTTACTTCTTTCTTCATTCCTTCTTACTTCTTTCTTTCTTCTTTCTTACTTCTTTCTTTCTTCTTTCTTTCTTCTTACTCCCTTCTTTCTTCCTTCTTTCTTACTTCTTTCTTATTTCTTTCTTACTTCTTTCTTCCTTCTTTCTTACTTCTTTCTTTCTTCTTTCTTCTTTCTTTCTTACTTCTTTCTTTACTTCTTTCTTACTTCTTTCTTACTTCTTTCTTTCTTCTTTCTTACTTCTTTCATACTTCTTTCTTGCTTCATTCTTACTTCTTTCTTCTTTCTTTCTTACTTCTTTCTTACTTCTTTCTCACTTCTTTCTTACGTCTTTCTTACTTCTTTCTTACTTCTTTCTTACTTCTTTCTTACTTCTTTCTTTCTTCTTTCTTCTTTCTTTCTTAATTCTTTCTTACTTCTTTCTTACTTCTTACTTCCTTCTTTCTTCCTTCTTTCTTACTTCTTTCTTCCTTCTTTCTTACTTCTTTCTTCTTTCTTTCTTACTTCTTTCTTCCTTCTTTCTTAATTCTTTCTTACTTCTTTCTTCTTTCTTTCTTACTTCTTTCTTACATCTTTCTTACTTCTTTCTTACTTCTTTCTTACTTATTTCTTACTTCTTTCTTCATTCCTTCTTACTTCTTTCTTCTTTCTTACTTCTTTCTTACTTCTTTCTTTCTTCTTTCTTACTTCTTTCTTTCTTCTTTCTTACTTCTTTCTTACTTCTTTCTTCTTTCTTTCTTACTTCTTTCTTACTTCTTTCTTTCTTCTTTCTTACTTCTTTCTTACTTCTTTCTTTCTTACTTCTTTCTTACTTCTTTCGTACTTCTTTCTTACTTCTTTCTTACTTCTTTCTTTCTTCTTTCTTACTTCTTTCTTTCTTCTTTCTTACTTCTTTCTTACTACTTTCTTACTTCTTTCTTACTTCTTTCTTACTTCTTTTTAACTTCTTTTTTATTCTTTCTTTCTTCTTTCTTACTTCTTTCTTACTTCTTTCTAACTTCTTTCTTACTTCTTTCTTACTTCTTTCTTACTTCTTTCTTTCTTCTTTCTTACTTCTTTCTTACTTCTTTCTAACTTATTTCTTTCTTCTTTCTTACTTCTTTCTTTCTTACTTCTTTCTTGCTTTTTTCGTACTTCTTTCTTTCTTCTTTCTTCTTTCTTTCTTACTTCTTTCTTACTTCTGTCTTACTTCTTTCTTACTTCTTTCTTACTTCTTTCGTACTTCTTTCTTACTTCTTTCTTACTTCTTTCTTACTTCTTTCTTTCTTCATTCTTACTTCTTTCTTCTTTCTTACTTCTTTCTTACTTCTTTCTTCTTTCTTTCTTCTTTCTTTCTTACTTCTTTCTTACTTCTTTCTTACTTCTTTCTTACTTCTTTCTTACTTCTTCATTTCTTCATTCTTACTTTTTACTTCTTTCTTCTTTCTTTCTTACTTCTTTCTTACTTCTTTCTTCATTCCTTCTTACTTCTTTCTTACTTCTTTCTTACTTCTTTCTTACTTATTTCTTACATCTTTCTTACTTCTTTCGTACTTCTTTCTTCTTTCTTTCTTACTTCTTTCTTCTTTATTTCTTCTTTCTTACTTCTTTCTTACTTCTTTCTTACTTGTTTCTAACTTCTGTTTTCTACTTTCTTACTTCTTTCTTACTTCTTTCTTACTTCTTTATTACTTCTTTCTTACTTCTTTCTTACTTCTTTCTTACTTCTTTCTTACTTCTTTCTTACTTCTTTCTTTCTTACTTCTTTCTTACTTCTTTCGTACTTCTTTCTTACTTCTTTCTTACTTCTTTCTTACTTCTATCTTACTTCTTTCTTACTTCTTTCTTACTTCTTAATTACGTCTTTCTTGCTTATTTCTTTCTTCATTCTTACTTCTTTCTTTATTCTTTCTTACTTCTTTCTTACTTCTTTCTTACTTCTTTCTAACTTCTTTTTTCTTCTTTCTTACTTCTTTCTTACTTCTTTCTTACTTCTTTCTTACTTCTTTCTTTCTTCTTTCTTACTTCTTTCTTTCTTCTTTCTTACTTCTTTCTTACTTTTCTTCATTCCTTCTTAATTCTTTCTTACTTCTTTCTTACTTCTTTCTTTCTTCTTTCTTACTTCTTTCTTACTTCTTTCTTACTTCTTTCTTACTTCTTTCTTCATTCCTTCTTACTTCTTTCTTACTTCTTTCTTACTCCTTTCTTACTTCTTTCTTAATTTTTCTTACTTGTTTCTTACTTCTTTCTAACTTCTTTCTTACTTCTTTCTTACTTCTCTCTTTCTTACTTCTCTCTTACTTCTTTCGTACTTCTTTCTTACTTCTTTCTTACTTCTTTCTTCTTTCTTTCTTACTTCTTTCTTACTTCTTTCTTACTTCTTTCTTACTTCTTTCTTACTTCTTTCTTACTTCTTTCTTCTTTCTTTCTTTCTTCTTCTTAATTCTTTCTTTCTTCTTTCTTACTTCTTTCTTACTTCTTTCTTACTTCTTTCTTACTTCTTTCTTACTTCTTTCTTACTTCTTTCTTACTTTTTTCTTTCTTCTTTCTTCTTTCTTTCTTACTTCTTTCTTACTTCTTTCTTTCTTCTTTCTTACTTCTTTCATACTTCTTTCTTGCTTCATTCTTACTTCTTTCTTCTTTCTTTCTTACTTCTTTCTTACTTCTTTCTCACTTCTTTCTTACGTCTTTCTTACTTCTTTCTTACTTCTTTCTTACTTCTTTCTTACTTCTTTCTTTCTTCTTTCTTCTTTCTTTCTTACTTCTTTCTTACTTCTTTCTTACTTCTTTCTTTCTTCTTTCTTACTTCTTTCATACTTCTTTCTTCCTTCATTCTTACTTCTTTCTTCTTTCTTTCTTACTTCTTTCTTACTTCTTACTTCCTTCTTACTTCCTTCTTTCTTCCTTCTTTCTTACTTCTTTCTTCTTTCTTTCTTACTTCTTTCTTACTTCTTTCTTACTTCTTTCTTACTTCTTTCTTTCTTCTTTCTTACTTCTTTCTTGCTTCATTCTTACTTCTTACTTCCTTCTTTCTTAATCTTTCTTACTTCTTACTTCCTTCTTACTTCCTTCTTTCTTCCTTCTTTCTTACTTCTTTCTTCTTTCTTTCTTACTTCTTTCTTACTTCTTACTTCCTTCTTTCTTCCTTCTTTCTTACTTCTTTCTTCTTTCTTTCTTACATCTTTCTTCCTTCTTTCTTAATACTTTCTTACTTCTTTCTTCTTTCTTTCTTACTTCTTTCTTACATCTTTCCTACTTCTTTCTTACTTCTTTCTTAATCTTTCTTCATTCCTTCTTACTTCTTTCTTACTTCTTTCTTCATTCCTTCTTACTTCTTTCTTACTTCTTTCTTACTTCTTTCTTTCTTCTTTCTTACTTCTTTCTTTCTTCTTTCTTACTTCTTTCTTCTTTCTTACTTCTTTCTTACTTCTTTCTTCTTTCTTTCTTACTTCTTTCTTACTTCTTTCTTTCTTCTTTCTTACTTCTTTCTTACTTCTTTCTTTCTTACTTCTTTCTTACTTCTTTCGTACTTCTTTCTTACTTCTTTCTTTCTTCTTTCTTACTTCTTTCTTACTACTTTCTTACTTCTTTCTTACTTCTTTCTTACTTCTTTCTTACTTCTTTTTAACTTCTTTTTTATTCTTTCTTTCTTCTTTCTTACTTCTTTCTTACTTCTTTCTTACTTCTTTCTTACTTCTTTCTTTCTTCTTTCTTACTTCTTTCTTACTTCTTTCTTACTTCTTTCTTACTTCTTTCTAACTTCTTTCTTCATTCCTTCTTACTTCTTTTTACTTCTTTCTTACTTCTTTCTTACTTCTTTCTTTCTTCTTTCTTACTTCTTTCTTTCTTCTTTCTTACTTCTTTCTTACTACTTTCTTACTTCTTTCTTACTTCTTTCTTACTTCTTTCTTACTTCTTTCTTTCTTACTTCTTTCTTACTTTTTTCGTACTTCTTTCTTACTTCTTTCTTACTTCTTTCTTACTTCTTTCTTCTTTCTTTCTTACTTCTTTCTTACTTCTTTTTTCTTCTTTTTTACTTCTTTCTTCTTTCTTACTTCTTTCTTTCTTCTTTCTTCTTTCTTTCTTACTTCTTTCTTACTTCTTTCTAACTTCTTTCTTACTTCTTTCTTTCTTCTTTCTTACTTCTTTCTTTCTTCTTTCTTACTTGTTTCTAACTTCTTTTTTCTTCTTTTTTACTTCTTTCTTACTTCTTTCTTTCTTCTTTCTTACTTCTTTCTTACTTCTTTCTTCATTCCTTCTTACTTCTTTCTTACTTCTTTCTTACTTCTTTCGTACTTCTTTCTTCTTTCTTTCTTTCTTCTTTCTTACCTCTTTCTTACTTCTTTCTTCATTCCTTCTTACTTCTTTCTTTCTTCTTTCTTACTTCTTTCTTTCTTCTTTCTTACTTCTTACTTCCTTCTTTCTTCCTTCTTTCTTACTTCTTTCTTCTTTCTTTCTTACTTCTTTCTTCCTTCTTTCTTTCTTCTTTCGTACTTCTTTCTTCTTTCTTTCTTTCTTCTTTCTTACTTCTTTCTTTCTTCTTTCTTACCTCTTTCTTACTTCTTTCTTCATTCCTTCTTACTTCTTTCTTTCTTCTTTCTTACTTCTTTCTTTCTTCTTTCTTACTTCTTACTTCCTTCTTTCTTCCTTCTTTCTTACTTCTTTCTTCTTTCTTTCTTACTTCTTTCTTCCTTCTTTCTTAATTCTTTCTTACTTCTTTCTTCTTTCTTTCTTACTTCTTTCTTACATCTTTCTTACTTCTTTCTTACTTCTTTCTTACTTCTTTCTTACTTCTTTCTTACTTCTTTCTTCATTCCTTCTTACTTCTTTCTTACTTCTTTCTTACTTCTTTCTTACTTCTTTCTTACCTGTTTCTTTCTTACTTCTTTCTTACTTCTTTCTTACTTCTTTCTTCATTCCTTCTTACTTCTTTCTTACTTCTTTCTTACTTCTTTCTTACTTCTTTCTTACTTCTTTCTTTCTTCTTTCTTACTTCTTTCTTTCTTCTTTCTTACTTCTTTCTAACTTCTTTTTTCTTCTTTTTTACTTCTTTCTTACTTCTTTCTTTCTTCTTTCTTACCTCTTTCTTACTTCTTTCTTCATTCCTTCTTACTTCTTTCTTTCTTCTTTCTTACTTCTTTCTTTCTTCTTTCTTACTTCTTACTTCCTTCTTTCTTCCTTCTTTCTTACTTCTTTCTTCTTTCTTTCTTACTTCTTTCTTCCTTCTTTCTTACTTCTTTCTTACTTCTTTCTTCTTTCTTTCTTACTTCTTTCTTACTTCTTTCTTACTTCTTTCTTACTTCTTTCTTACTTCTTTCTTACTTCTTTCTTCATTCCTTCTTACTTCTTTCTTCTTTCTTCATTCCTTCTTATTTCTTTCTTACTTCTTTCTTACTTCTTTCTTACTTCTTTCTTACTTCTTTCTTACTTCTTTCTTCATTCCTTCTTCCTTCTTTCTTACTTCATTCTTCTTTCTTTCTTCTTTCTTACTTCTTTCTTTCTTCTTTCTTACTTCTTTCTTACCTGTTTCTTTCTTACTTCTTTCTTACTTCTTTCGTACTTCTTTCTTACTTCTTTCTAATTCTTTCTTACTTCTTTCTTCTTTCTTTCTTACTTCTTTTTTTCTCTTTCTTACTTCTTTCTTTCTTCTTTCTTACTTCTTTCTTACTTCTTTCTTCTTTCTTTCTTACTTCTTCCTTACTTCTTTCTTACTTCTTTCTTTCTTCTTTCTTACTTCTTTCTTTCTTCTTTCTTAATTCTTTTTAGCTTCTTTCTTCATTCCTTCTTACTTCTTTCTTACTTCTTTCTTACTTCTTTCTTACTTCTTTCTTACTTCTTACTTAATTCTTTCTTACTTCTTTCTTACTTCTTTTTTCTTTCTTTCTTTCTTCTTTCTTACTTCTTTCTTTCTTCTTTCTTACTTCTTTCTTACTTCTTTCTTACTTCAATATTACTTCTGTTTTACTTCTTTCTTACTTCTTTCTTACTTCTTTCTTACTTCTTTCTTCATTCCTTCTTACTTCTTTCTTACTTCTTTCTTCATTCCTTCTTACTTCTTTCTTACTTCTTTCTTACTTCTTTCTAACTTCTTTCTTCATTCCTTCTTACTTCTTTCTTACTTCTTTCTTACTTCTTTCTTACTTCTTTCTTACTTCTTTCTTTCTTCTTTCTTACTTCTTTCTTTCTTCTTTCTTACTTCTTTCTTACTACTTTCTTACTTCTTTCTTACTTCTTTCTTACTTCTTTCTTACTTCTTTCTTTCTTACTCCTTTCTTACTTCTTTCGTACTTCTTTCTTACTTCTTTCTTACTTCTTTCTTACTTCTTTCTTCCTTCTTTCTTACTTCTTTCTTACTTCTTTTTTCTTCTTTTTTACTTCTTTCTTATTTCTTACTTCTTTCTTTCTTCTTTCTTCTTTCTTTCTTACTTCTTTCTTACTTCTTTCTAACTTCTTTCTTACTTCTTTCTTTCTTCTTTCTTACTTCTTTCTTTCTTCTTTCTTACTTCTTTCTAACTTCTTTTTTCTTCTTTTTTACTTATTTCTTACTTCTTTCTTTCTTCTTTCTTGCTTCATTCTTACTTCTTTCTTCTTTCTTTCTTACTTCTTTCTTACTTCTTTCTTACTTCTTTCTTCATTCCTTCTTACTTCTTTCTTACTTCTTTCTTACTTCTTTCGTACTTCTTTCTTCTTTCTTTCTTTCTTCTTTCTTACTTCTTTCTTTCTTCTTTCGTACTTCTTTCTTCTTTATTTCTTTCTTCTTTCTTACTTCTTTCTTTCTTCTTACCTCTTTCTTACTTCTTCCTTCATTCCTTCTTACTTCTTTCTTTCTTCTTTCTTACTTCTTTCTTTCTTCTTTCTTACTTCTTACTTCCTTCTTTCTTCCTTCTTTCTTACTTCTTTCTTACTTCTTTCTTACTTCTTTCTTACTTCTTTCTTACTTCTTTCTTCATTCCTTCTTACTTCTTTCTTACTTCTTTCTTACTTCTTTCTTACTTCTTTCTTACTTCTTTCTTACTTCTTTCTTACTTCTTTCTTACTTCTTTCTTTCTTCTTTCTTACTTCTTTCTAACTTCTTTTTTCTTCTTTTTTACTTCTTTCTTACTTCTTTCTTTCTTCTTTCTTACTTCTTTCTTACTTCTTTCTTCATTCCTTCTTACTTCTTTCTTTCTTCTTTCTTACTTCTTTCTAACTTCTTTTTTCTTCTTTCTTTCTTCTTTCTTACTTCATTCTTTCTTCTTTCTTACTTCTTTCTTCATTCCTTCTTACTTCTTTCTTTCTTCTTTCTTACTTCTTTCTTTCTTCTTTCTTTCTTCTTACTCCCTTCTTTCTTCCTTCTTTCTTATTTCTTTCTTCTTTCTTTCTTACTTCTTTCTTCCTTCTTTCTTGCTTCTTTCTTTCTTCTTTCTTCTTTCTTTCTTACTTCTTTCTTTACTTCTTTCTTACTTCTTTCTTACTTCTTTCTTTCTTCTTTCTTACTTCTTTCATACTTCTTTCTTGCTTCATTCTTACTTCTTTCTTCTTTCTTTCTTACTTCTTTCTTACTTCTTTCTCACTTCTTTCTTACGTCTTTCTTACTTCTTTCTTACTTCTTTCTTACTTCTTTCTTACTTCTTTCTTTCTTCTTTCTTCTTTCTTTCTTAATTCTTTCTTACTTCTTTCTTACTTCTTACTTCCTTCTTTCTTCCTTCTTTCTTACTTCTTTCTTCTTTCTTTCTTACTTCTTTCTTACTTCTTTCTTACTTCTTTCTTACTTCTTACTTCCTTCTTTCTTCCTTCTTTCTTACTTCTTTCTTCCTTCTTTCTTACTTCTTTCTTCTTTCTTTCTTACTTCTTTCTTCCTTCTTTCTTAATTCTTTCTTACTTCTTTCTTCTTTCTTTCTTACTTCTTTCTTACATCTTTCTTACTTCTTTCTTACTTCTTTCTTACTTATTTCTTACTTCTTTCTTCATTCCTTCTTACTTCTTTCTTCTTTCTTACTTCTTTCTTACTTCTTTCTTTCTTCTTTCTTACTTCTTTCTTTCTTCTTTCTTACTTCTTTCTTCTTTCTTACTTCTTTCTTACTTCTTTCTTCTTTCTTTCTTACTTCTTTCTTACTTCTTTCTTTCTTCTTTCTTACTTCTTTCTTACTTCTTTCTTTCTTACTTCTTTCTTACTTCTTTCGTACTTCTTTCTTACTTCTTTCTTACTTCTTTCTTTCTTCTTTCTTACTTCTTTCTTTCTTCTTTCTTACTTCTTTCTTACTACTTTCTTACTTCGTTCTTACTTCTTTCTTACTTCTTTTTAACTTCTTTTTTATTCTTTCTTTCTTCTTTCTTACTTCTTTCTTACTTCTTTCGTACTTCTTTCTTACTTCTTTCTTACTTCTTTCTTACTTCTATCTTACTTCTTTCTTACTTCTTTCTTACTTCTTAATTACGTCTTTCTTGCTTATTTCTTTCTTCATTCTTACTTCTTTCTTTATTCTTTCTTACTTCTTTCTTACTTCTTTCTTACTTCTTTCTAACTTCTTTTTTCTTCTTTCTTACTTCTTTCTTACTTCTTTCTTAATTCTTTCTTACTTCTTTCTTTCTTCTTTCTTACTTCTTTCTTTCTTCTTTCTTACTTCTTTCTTACTTTTCTTCATTCCTTCTTAATTCTTTCTTACTTCTTTCTTACTTCTTTCTTTCTTCTTTCTTACTTCTTTCTTACTTCTTTCTTACTTCTTTCTTACTTCTTTCTTCATTCCTTCTTACTTCTTTCTTACTTCTTTCTTACTCCTTTCTTACTTCTTTCTTAATTTTTCTTACTTCTTTCTTACTTCTTTCTAACTTCTTTCTTACTTCTTTCTTACTTCTCTCTTTCTTACTTCTCTCTTACTTCTTTCGTACTTCTTTCTTACTTCTTTCTTACTTCTTTCTTCTTTCTTTCTTACTTCTTTCTTACTTCTTACTTACTTCTTTCTTACTTCTTTCTTACTTCTTTCTTACTTCTTTCTTCTTTCTTTCTTTCTTCTTCTTAATTCTTTCTTTCTTCTTTCTTACTTCTTTCTTACTTCTTTCTTACTTCTTTCTTACTTCTTTCTTACTTCTTTCTTACTTCTTTCTTACTTCTTTCTTTCTTACTTCTTCTTTCTTTCTTACTTCTTTCTTACTTCTTTCTTACTTCTTTCTTACTTCTTTCTTTCTTCTTTCTTACTTCTTTCATACTTCTTTCTTGCTTCATTCTTACTTCTTTCTTCTTTCTTTCTTACTTCTTTCTTACTTCTTTCTCACTTCTTTCTTATGTCTTTCTTACTTCTTTCTTACTTCTTTCTTACTTCTTTCTTACTTCTTTCTTTCTTCTTTCTTCTTTCTTTCTTACTTCTTTCTTACTTCTTTCTTACTTCTTTCTTTCTTCTTTCTTACTTCTTTCATACTTCTTTCTTCCTTCATTCTTACTTCTTTCTTCTTTCTTTCTTACTTCTTTCTTACTTCTTACTTCCTTCTTACTTCCTTCTTTCTTCCTTCTTTCTTACTTCTTTCTTCTTTCTTTCTTACTTCTTTCTTACTTCTTTCTTACTTCTTTCTTACTTCTTTCTTTCTTCTTTCTTACTTCTTTCTTGCTTCATTCTTACTTCTTTCTTCTTTCTTTCTTACTTCTTTCTTACTTCTTTCTCACTTCTTTCTTACGTCTTTCTTACTTCTTTCTTACTTCTTTCTTACTTCTTTCTTACTTCTTTCTTTCTTCTTTCTTCTTTCTTTCTTACTTCTTTCTTACTTCTTTCTTACTTCTTACTTCCTTCTTTCTTCCTTCTTTCTTACTTCTTTCTTCCTTCTTTCTTACTTCTTTCTTCTTTCTTTCTTACTTCTTTCTTCCTTCTTTCTTAATTCTTTCTTACTTCTTTCTTCTTTCTTTCTTACTTCTTTCTTACATCTTTCTTACTTCTTTCTTACTTCTTTCTTACTTATTTCTTACTTCTTTCTTCATTCCTTCTTACTTCTTTCTTCTTTCTTACTTCTTTCTTACTTCTTTCTTTCTTCTTTCTTACTTCTTTCTTTCTTCTTTCTTACTTCTTTCTTCTTTCTTACTTCTTTCTTACTTCTTTCTTCTTTCTTTCTTACTTCTTTCTTACTTCTTTCTTACTTCTTTCTTTCTTCTTTCTTACTTCTTTCTTACTTCTTTCTTTCTTACTTCTTTCTTACTTCTTTCGTACTTCTTTCTTACTTCTTTCTTACTTCTTTCTTTCTTCTTTCTTACTTCTTTCTTTCTTCTTTCTTACTTCTTTCTTACTACTTTCTTACTTCTTTCTTACTTCTTTCTTACTTCTTTTTAACTTCTTTTTTATTCTTTCTTTCTTCTTTCTTACTTCTTTCTTACTTCTTTCTTACTTCTTTCTTACTTCTTTCTTACTTCTTTCTTACTTCTTTCTTTCTTCTTTCTTACTTCTTTCTTACTTCTTTCTAACTTATTTCTTTCTTCTTTCTTACTTCTTTCTTTCTTACTTCTTTCTTGCTTTTTTCGTACTTCTTTCTTTCTTCTTTCTTCTTTCTTTCTTACTTCTTTCTTACTTCTGTCTTACTTCTTTCTTACTTCTTTCTTACTTCTTTCGTACTTCTTTCTTACTTCTTTCTTACTTCTTTCTTACTTCTTTCTTTCTTCATTCTTACTTCTTTCTTCTTTCTTACTTCTTTCTTACTTCTTTCTTCTTTCTTTCTTCTTTCTTTCTTACTTCTTTCTTACTTCTTTCTTACTTCTTTCTTACTTCTTTCTTACTTCTTCATTTCTTCATTCTTACTTTTTACTTCTTTCTTCTTTCTTTCTTACTTCTTTCTTACTTCTTTCTTCATTCCTTCTTACTTCTTTCTTACTTCTTTCTTACTTCTTTCTTACTTATTTCTTACATCTTTCTTACTTCTTTCGTACTTCTTCTTCTTTCTTTCTTACTTCTTTCTTCTTTATTTCTTCTTTCTTACTTCTTTCTTACTTCTTTCTTACTTGTTTCTAACTTCTGTTTTCTACTTTCTTACTTCTTTCTTACTTCTTTCTCACTTCTTTCTTACGTCTTTCTTACTTCTTTCTTACTTCTTTCTTACTTCTTTCTTACTTCTTTCTTTCTTCTTTCTTCTTTCTTTCTTACTTCTTTCTTACTTCTTTCTTACTTCTTTCTTTCTTCTTTCTTACTTCTTTCATACTTCTTTCTTCCTTCATTCTTACTTCTTTCTTCTTTCTTTCTTACTTCTTTCTTACTTCTTACTTCCTTCTTACTTCCTTCTTTCTTCCTTCTTTCTTACTTCTTTCTTCTTTCTTTCTTACTTCTTTCTTACTTCTTTCTTACTTCTTTCTTACTTCTTTCTTTCTTCTTTCTTACTTCTTTCTTGCTTCATTCTTACTTCTTTCTTCTTTCTTTCTTACTTCTTTCTTACTTCTTTCTCACTTCTTTCTTACGTCTTTCTTACTTCTTTCTTACTTCTTTCTTACTTCTTTCTTACTTCTTTCTTTCTTCTTTCTTCTTTCTTTCTTAATTCTTTCTTACTTCTTTCTTACTTCTTACTTCCTTCTTTCTTCCTTCTTTCTTACTTCTTTCTTCTTTCTTTCTTACTTCTTTCTTACTTCTTTCTTACTTCTTAATTCCTTCTTTCTTCCTTCTTTCTTACTTCTTTCTTCCTTCTTTCTTACCACTTTCTTCTTTCTTTCTTACTTCTTTCTTCCTTCTTTCTTAATTCTTTCTTACTTCTTTCTTCTTTCTTTCTTACTTCTTTCTTACATCTTTCTTACTTCTTTCTTACTTCTTTCTTACTTATTTCTTACTTCTTTCTTCATTCCTTCTTACTTCTTTCTTCTTTCTTACTTCTTTCTTACTTCTTTCTTTCTTCTTTCTTACTTCTTTCTTTCTTCTTTCTTACTTCTTTCTTCTTTCTTACTTCTTTCTTACTTCTTTCTTCTTTCTTTCTTACTTCTTTCTTACTTCTTTCTTACTTCTTTCTTTCTTCTTTCTTACTTCTTTCTTACTTCTTTCTTTCTTACTTCTTTCTTACTTCTTTCGTACTTCTTTCTTACTTCTTTCTTACTTCTTTCTTTCTTCTTTCTTACTTCTTTCTTTCTTCTTTCTTACTTCTTTCTTACTACTTTCTTACTTCTTTCTTACTTCTTTCTTACTTCTTTTTAACTTCTTTTTTATTCTTTCTTTCTTCTTTCTTACTTCTTTCTTACTTCTTTCTTACTTCTTTCTTACTTCTTTCTTACTTCTTTCTTACTTCTTTCTTTCTTCTTTCTTACTTCTTTCTAACTTATTTCTTTCTTCTTTCTTACTTCTTTCTTTCTTACTTCTTTCTTGCTTTTTTCGTACTTCTTTCTTTCTTCTTTCTTCTTTCTTTCTTACTTCTTTCTTACTTCTGTCTTACTTCTTTTTTACTTTTTTCTTACTTCTTTCGTACTTCTTTCTTACTTCTTTCTTACTTCTTTCTTACTTCTTTCTTTCTTCATTCTTAATTCTTTCTCCTTTCTTACTTCTTTTTTACTTCTTTCTTCTTTCTTTCTTCTTTCTTTCTTACTTCTTTCTTACTTCTTTCTTACTTCTTTCTTACTTCTTTCTTACTTCTTCATTTCTTCATTCTTACTTTTTACTTCTTTCTTCTTTCTTTCTTACTTCTTTCTTACTTCTTTCTTCATTCCTTCTTACTTCTTTCTTACTTCTTTCTTACTTCTTTCTTACTTATTTCTTACATCTTTCTTACTTCTTTCGTACTTCTTTCTTCTTTCTTTCTTACTTCTTTCTTCTTTATTTCTTCTTTCTTACTTCTTTCTTACTTCTTTCTTACTTGTTTCTAACTTCTGTTTTCTACTTTCTTACTTCTTTCTTACTTCTTTCTTACTTCTTTATTACTTCTTTCTTACTTCTTTCTTACTTCTTTCTTACTTCTTTCTTACTTCTTTCTTACTTCTTTCTTTCTTACTTCTTTCTTACTTCTTTCGTACTTCTTTCTTACTTCTTTCTTACTTCTTTCTTACTTCTATCTTACTTCTTTCTTACTTCTTTCTTACTTCTTAATTACGTCTTTCTTGCTTATTTCTTTCTTCATTCTTACTTCTTTCTTTATTCTTTCGTACTTCTTTCTTACTTCTTTCTTACTTCTTTCTAACTTCTTTTTTCTTCTTTCTTACTTCTTTCTTACATCTTTCTTACTTCTTTCTTAATTCTTTCTAACTTCTTTCTTTCTTCTTTCTTACTTCTTTCTTTCTTCTTTCTTACTTCTTTCTTACTTTTCTTCATTCCTTCTTAATTCTTTCTTACTTCTTTCTTACTTCTTTCTTTCTTCTTTCTTACTTCTTTCTTACTTCTTTCTTACTTCTTTCTTACTTCTTTCTTCATTCCTTCTTACTTCTTTCTTACTTCTTTCTTACTCCTTTCTTACTTCTTTCTTAATTTTTCTTACTTCTTTCTTACTTCTTTCTAACTTCTTTCTTACTTCTTTCTTACTTCTCTCTTTCTTACTTCTCTCTTACTTCTTTCGTACTTCTTTCTTACTTCTTTCTTACTTCTTTCTTCTTTCTTTCTTACTTCTTTCTTACTTCTTTCTTACTTCTTTCTTACTTCTTTCTTACTTCTTTCTTACTTCTTTCTTCTTTCTTTCTTTCTTCTTCTTAATTCTTTCTTTCTTCTTTCTTACTTCTTTCTTACTTCTTTCTTACTTCTTTCTTACTTCTTTCTTACTTCTTTCTTTCTTCTTTCTTCTTTCTTTCTTACTTCTTTCTTACTTCTTTCTTACTTCTTTCTTACTTCTTTCTTTCTTCTTTCTTACTTCTTTCATACTTCTTTCTTGCTTCATTCTTACTTCTTTCTTCTTTCTTTCTTACTTCTTTCTTACTTCTTTCTCACTTCTTTCTTACGTCTTTCTTACTTCTTTCTTACTTCTTTCTTACTTCTTTCTTACTTCTTTCTTTCTTCTTTCTTCTTTCTTACTTCTTTCTTACTTCTTTCTTACTTCTTTCTTTCTTCTTTCTTACTTCTTTCATACTTCTTTCTTCCTTCATTCTTACTTCTTTCTTCTTTCTTTCTTACTTCTTTCTTACTTCTTACTTCCTTCTTACTTCCTTCTTTCTTCCTTCTTTCTTACTTCTTTCTTCTTTCTTTCTTACTTCTTTCTTACTTCTTTCTTACTTCTTTCTTACTTCTTTCTTTCTTCTTTCTTACTTCTTTCTTGCTTCATTCTTACTTCTTTCTTCTTTCTTTCTTACTTCTTTCTTACTTCTTTCTCACTTCTTTCTTACGTCTTTCTTACTTCTTTCTTACTTCTTTCTTACTTCTTTCTTACTTCTTTCTTTCTTCTTTCTTCTTTCTTTCTTAATTCTTTCTTACTTCTTTCTTACTTCTTACTTCCTTCTTTCTTCCTTCTTTCTTACTTCTTTCTTCTTTCTTTCTTACTTCTTTCTTACTTCTTTCTTACTTCTTTCTTACTTCTTACTTCCTTCTTTCTTCCTTCTTTCTTACTTCTTTCTTCCTTCTTTCTTACTTCTTTCTTCTTTCTTTCTTACTTCTTTCTTCCTTCTTTCTTAATTCTTTCTTACTTCTTTCTTCTTTCATTCTTACTTCTTTCTTACATCTTTCTTACTTCTTTCTTACTTCTTTCTTACTTATTTCTTACTTCTTTCTTCATTCCTTCTTACTTCTTTCTTCTTTCTTACTTCTTTCTTACTTCTTTCTTTCTTCTTTCTTACTTCTTTCTTTCTTCTTTCTTACTTCTTTCTTCTTTCTTACTTCTTTCTTACTTCTTTCTTCTTTATTTCTTACTTCTTTCTTACTTCTTTCTTTCTTCTTTCTTACTTCTTTCTTACTTCTTTCTTTCTTACTTCTTTCTTACTTCTTTCGTACTTCTTTCTTACTTCTTTCTTACTTCTTTCTTTCTTCTTTCTTACTTCTTTCTTTCTTCTTTCTTACTTCTTTCTTACTACTTTCTTACTTCTTTCTTACTTCTTTCTTACTTCTTTTTAACTTCTTTTTTATTCTTTCTTTCTTCTTTCTTACTTCTTTCTTACTTCTTTCTTACTTCTTTCTTACTTCTTTCTTAGTTCTTTCTTTCTTCTTTCTTACTTCTTTCTTACTTCTTTCTAACTTATTTCTTTCTTCTTTCTTACTTCTTTCTTTCTTACTTATTTCTTGCTTTTTTCGTACTTCTTTCTTTCTTCTTTCTTCTTTCTTTCTTACTTCTTTCTTACTTCTGTCTTACTTCTTTCTTACTTCTTTCTTACTTCTTTCGTACTTCTTTCTTACTTCTTTCTTACTTCTTTCTTACTTCTTTCTTTCTTCATTCTTACTTCTTTCTTCTTTCTTACTTCTTTCTTACTTCTTTCTTCTTTCTTTCTTCTTTCTTTCTTACTTCTTTCTTACTTCTTTCTTACTTCTTTCTTACTTCTTTCTTACTTCTTCATTTCTTCATTCTTACTTTTTACTTCTTTCTTCTTTCTTTCTTACTTCTTTCTTACTTCTTTCTTGATTCCTTCTTACTTCTTTCTTACTTCTTTCTTACTTCTTTCTTACTTATTTCTTACATCTTTCTTACTTCTTTCGTACTTCTTTCTTCTTTCTTTCTTACTTCTTTCTTCTTTATTTCTTCTTTCTTACTTCTTTCTTACTTCTTTCTTACTTGTTTCTAACTTCTGTTTTCTACTTTCTTACTTCTTTCTTACTTCTTTCTTACTTCTTTATTACTTCTTTCTTACTTCTTTCTTACTTCTTTCTTAATTCTTTCTTACTTCTTTCTTACTTCTTTCTTTCTTACTTCTTTCTTACTTCTTTCGTACTTCTTTCTTACTTCTTTCTTACTTCTTTCTTACTTCTATCTTACTTCTTTCTTACTTCTTTCTTACTTCTTAATTACGTCTTTCTTGCTTATTTCTTTCTTCATTCTTACTTCTTTCTTTATTCTTTCTTACTTCTTTCTTACTTCTTTCTTACTTCTTTCTAACTTCTTTTTTCTTCTTTCTTACTTCTTTCTTACTTCTTTCTTACTTCTTTCTTACTTCTTTCTTACTTCTTTCTTTCTTCTTTCTTACTTCTTTCTTTCTTCTTTCTTACTTCTTTCTTACTTTTCTTCATTCCTTCTTAATTCTTTCTTACTTCTTTCTTACTTCTTTCTTTCTTCTTTCTTACTTCTTTCTTACTTCTTTCTTACTTCTTTCTTACTTCTTTCTTCATTCCTTCTTACTTCTTTCTTACTTCTTTCTTACTCCTTTCTTACTTCTTTCTTAATTTTTCTTACTTCTTTCTTACTTCTTTCTAACTTCTTTCTTACTTCTTTCTTACTTCTCTCTTTCTTACTTCTCTCTTACTTCTTTCGTACTTCTTTCTTACTTCTTTCTTACTTCTTTCTTCTTTCTTTCTTACTTCTTTCTTACTTCTTTCTTACTTCTTTCTTACTTCTTTCTTACTTCTTTCTTCTTTCTTTCTTTCTTATTCTTAATTCTTTCTTTCTTCTTTCTTACTTCTTTCTTACTTCTTTCTTACTTCTTTCTTACTTCTTTCTTACTTCTTTCTTACTTCTTTCTTACTTCTTTCTTTCTTCTTTCTTCTTTCTTTCTTACTTCTTTCTTACTTCTTTCTTACTTCTTTCTTACTTCTTTCTTTCTTCTTTCTTACTTCTTTCATACTTCTTTCTTGCTTCATTCTTACTTCTTTCTTCTTTCTTTCTTACTTCTTTCTTACTTCTTTCTCACTTCTTTCTTACGTCTTTCTTACTTCTTTCTTACTTCTTTCTTACTTCTTTCTTACTTCTTTCTTTCTTCTTTCTTCTTTCTTTCTTACTTCTTTCTTACTTCTTTCATACTTCTTTCTTCCTTCATTCTTACTTCTTTCTTCTTTCTTTCTTACTTCTTTCTTACTTCTTACTTCCTTCTTACTTCCTTCTTTCTTCCTTCTTTCTTACTTCTTTCTTCTTTCTTTCTTACTTCTTTCTTACTTCTTTCTTACTTCTTTCTTACTTCTTTCTTTCTTCTTTCTTACTTCTTTCTTGCTTCATTCTTACTTCTTTCTTCTTTCTTTCTTACATCTTTCTTCCTTCTTTCTTAATACTTTCTTACTTCTTTCTTCTTTCTTTCTTACTTCTTTCTTACATCTTTCCTACTTCTTTCTTACTTCTTTCTTAATCTTTCTTCATTCCTTCTTACTTCTTTCTTACTTCTTTCTTACTTCTTTCTTCATTCCTTCTTACTTCTTTCTTACTTCTTTCTTACTTCTTTCTTTCTTCTTTCTTACTTCTTTCTTTCTTCTTTCTTACTTCTTTCTTCTTTCTCACTTCTTTCTTACTTCTTTCTTCTTTCTTTCTTACTTCTTTCTTACTTCTTTCTTTCTTCTTTCTTACTTCTTTCTTACTTCTTTCTTTCTTACTTCTTTCTTACTTCTTTCGTACTTCTTTCTTACTTCTTTCTTACTTCTTTCTTTCTTCTTTCTTACTTCTTTCTTTCTTCTTTCTTACTTCTTTCTTACTACTTTCTTACTTCTTTCTTACTTCTTTCTTACTTCTTTTTAACTTCTTTTTTATTCTTTCTTTCTTCTTTCTTACTTCTTTCTTACTTCTTTCTTACTTCTTTCTTACTTCTTTCTTTCTTCTTTCTTACTTCTTTCTTACTTCTTTCTTACTTCTTTCTTACTTCTTTCTTACTTCTTTCTAACTTCTTTCTTCATGCCTTCTTACTTCTTTTTACTTCTTTCTTACTTCTTTCTTACTTCTTTCTTTCTTCTTTCTTACTTCTTTCTTTCTTCTTTCTTACTTCTTTCTTACTACTTTCTTACTTCTTTCTTACTTCTTTCTTACTTCTTTCTTACTTCTTTCTTTCTTACTTCTTTCTTACTTTTTTCGTACTTCTTTCTTACTTCTTTCTTACTTCTTTCTTACTTCTTTCTTCTTTCTTTCTTACTTCTTTCTTACTTCTTTTTTCTTCTTTTTTACTTCTTTCTTCTTTCTTACTTCTTTCTTTCTTCTTTCTTCTTTCTTTCTTACTTCTTTCTTACTTCTTTCTAACTTCTTTCTTACTTCTTTCTTTCTTCTTTCTTACTTCTTTCTTTCTTCTTTCTTACTTGTTTCTAACTTCTTTTTTCTTCTTTTTTACTTCTTTCTTACTTCTTTCTTTCTTCTTTCTTACTTTTTTCTTACTTCTTTCTTCATTCCTTCTTACTTCTTTCTTACTTCTTTCTTACTTCTTTCGTACTTCTTTCTTCTTTCTTTCTTTCTTCTTTCTTACCTCTTTCTTACTTCTTTCTTCATTCCTTCTTACTTCTTTCTTTCTTCTTTCTTACTTCTTTCTTTCTTCTTTCTTACTTCTTACTTCCTTCTTTCTTCCTTCTTTCTTACTTCTTTCTTCTTTCTTTCTTACTTCTTTCTTACATCTTTCTTACTTCTTTCTTACTTCTTTCTTACTTCTTTCTTACTTCTTTCTTCATTCCTTCTTACTTCTTTCTTACTTCTTTCTTACTTCTTTCTTACTTCTTTCTTACTTCTTTCTTTCTTCTTTCTTACTTCTTTCTTTCTTCTTTCTTACTTCTTTCTAACTTCTTTTTTCTTCTTTTTTACTTCTTTCTTACTTCTTTCTTTCTTCTTTCTTACCTCTTTCTTACTTCTTTCTTCATTCCTTCTTACTTCTTTCTTTCTTCTTTCTTACTTCTTTCTTTCTTCTTTCTTACTTCTTACTTCCTTCTTTCTTCCTTCTTTCTTACTTCTTTCTTCTTTCTTTCTTACTTCTTTCTTCCTTCTTTCTTACTTCTTTCTTACTTCTTTCTTCTTTCTTTCTTACTTCTTTCTTACTTCTTTCTTACTTCTTTCTTACTTCTTTCTTACTTCTTTCTTACTTCTTTCTTCATTCCTTCTTACTTCTTTCTTCTTTCTTTCTTTCTTCTTTCTTACTTCTTTCTTTCTTCTTTCTTACTTCTTTCTTACTTCTTTCTTACTGGTTTCTAACTTCTTTTTTCTTCTTTCTTACTTCTTTCTTACTTCTTTCTTACTTCTTTCTTACTTCTTTCTTCTTTCTTTCTTACTTCTTTCTTCCTTCTTTCTTACTTATTTCTTACTTCTTTCTTTCTTCTTTCTTACTTCTTTCTTTGTTCTTTCTTACTTCTTTCTTACTTCTTTCTTCTTTCTTTCTTCTTTCTTACTTCTTTCTTACTTCTTTCTTTCTTCTTTCTTACTTCTTTCTTTCTTCCTTCTTACTTCTTTCTTACTTCTTTCTTCTTTCTTCATTCCTTCTTACTTCTTTCTAACTTCTTTCTTACTTCTCTCTTTCTTCTTTCTTACTTCTTTCTTACTTCTTTCTTACTTCTTTCTTACTTCTTTCTTCTTTCTTTCTTACTTCTTTCTTCCTTCTTTCTTACTTCTTTCTTACTTCTTTCTTCCTTCTTTCTTACTTCTTTCTTACTTCTTTCTTACTTCTTTCTTCTTTTTTTCTTTCTTCTTTCTTCTTTCTTTCTTCTTTCTTACTTCTTTCTTACTTCTTTCTTACTTCTTTGTTACTTCTTTCTTACTTCTTTCTTACTTCTTTCTTCTTTCTTTCTTACTTCTTTCTTACTTCTTTCTTACTTCTTTCTTACTTCTTTCTTACTTCTTTCTTACTTCTTTCTTACTTCTTTCTTACTTCTTTCTTCATTCCTTCTTACTTCTTTCTTACTTCTTTCTTACTTCTTTCTTACTTCTTTCTTACTTCTTTCTTACTTCTTTCTTCATTCCTTCTTACTTCTTTCTTACTTCTTTCTTACTTCTTTCTTACTTCTTTCTTCATTCCTTCTTACTTATTTCTTACTTCTTTCTTACTTCTTCCTTCATTCCTTCTTACTTCTTTCTTACTTCTTTCTTACTTCTTTCTTACTTCTTTCTTCATTCCTTCTTACTTCTTTCTTACTACTTTCTTACTTCTTTCTTACTTCTTTCTTTCTTCTTTCTTACTTCATTCTTTCTTCTTTCTTACTTCTTTCTTACTTGTTTCTTACTTCTTTCTTACTTCTTTCTTACTTCTTTATTTCTTTCTTCTTTCTTACTTCTTTCGTACTTCTTTCTTGCTTCATTCTTACTTCTTTCTTCTTTCTTTCTTACTTCTTTCTTACTTCTTTCTTACTTCTTACTTCCTTCTTTCTTCCTTCTTTCTTACTTCTTTCTTCTTTCTTTCTTACTTCTTTCTTACTTCTTTCTTACTTCTTTCTTACTTCTTTCTTTCTTCTTTCTTACTTCTTTCATACTTCTTTCTTGCTTCATTCTTACTTCTTTCTTCTTTCTTTCTTACTTCTTTCTTACTTCTTTCTTACTTCTTACTTCCTTCTTTCTTCCTTCTTTCTTACTTCTTTCTTCTTTCTTTCTTACTTCTTTCTTCCTTCTTTCTTAATTCTTTCTTACTTCTTTCTTCTTTCTTTCTTACTTCTTTCTTACATATTTCTTACTTCTTTCTTACTTCTTTCTTACTTCTTTCTTACTTCTTTCTTCATTCCTTCTTACTTCTTTCTTACTTCTTTCTTTCTTCTTTCTCACTTCTTTCTTTCTTCTTTCTTACTTCTTTCTAGCTTCTTTTTCTTCTTTTTTACTTCTTTCTTCTTTCTTTCTTCTTTCTTACTTCTTTCTTACTTCTTTCTTCATTCCTTCTTACTTCTTTCTTACTTCTTTCTTACTTCTTTCGTACTTCTTTCTTCTTTCTTTCTTTCTTCTTTCTTACTTCTTTCTTTCTTCTTTCTTACTTCTTTCTTACTTCTTTCTTCATTCTTTCTTACTTCTTTCTTTCTTCTTTCTTACTCCTTTCTTTCTTCTTTCTTACTTCTTACTTCCTTCTTTCTTCCTTCTTTCTTACTTCTTTCTTCTTTCTTTCTTACTTCTTTCTTCCTTCTTTCTTACTTCTTTCTTACTTCTTTCTTCTTTCTTTCTTACTTCTTTCTTACTTCTTTCTTACTTCTTTCTTACTTCTTTCTTACTTCTTTCTTACTTCTTTCTTACTTCTTTCTTCATTCCTTCTTACTTCTTTCTTACTGCTTTCTTACTTCTTTCTTACTTCTTTCTTACTTCTTTCTTCTTTCTTTCTTCATTCCTTCTTACTTCTTTCTTACTTCTTTCTTACTTCTTTCTTACTTCATTCTTACTTCTTTCTCTCTTCTTTCTTTCTTCTTTCTTTCTTCTCTCTTTCTTCTCTCTTTCTTCTTTCTTTCTTTTTCCTTTCTTCTTTCTTTCTTACTTCTTTCTTACTTCTTTCTTACTTCTTTCTTACTTCTTCTTTCTTTCTTTCTTTCTTCTTTCTTACTTCTTTCTTTCTTCTTTCTTACTTCTTTCTTACTTCTTTCTTACTTCATTCTTACTTTTTTCTTACTTCTTTCTTCCTTCTTTCTTACTTCTTTCTTCTTTCTTTCTTCTTTCTTACTTCTTTCTTTCTTCTTTCTTACTTATTTCTTACCTGTTTCTTTCTTACTTCTTTCTTACTTCTTTCGTACTTCTTTCTTACTTCTTTCTAATTCTTTCTTACTTCTTTCTTCTTTCTTTATTACTTCTTTTTTTCTCTTTCTTACTTCTTTCTTTCTTCTTTCTTACTTCTTTCTTACTTCTTTCTTCTTTCTTTCTTACTTCTTCCTTACTTCTTTCTTACTTCTTTCTTTCTTCTTTCATACTTCTTTCTTTCTTCTTTCTTACTTCTTTTTAGCTTCTTTCTTCATTCCTTCTTACTTCTTTCTTACTTCTTTCTTACTTCTTTCTTACTTCTTACTTAATTCTTTCTTACTTCTTTCTTCTTTTTTCTTTCTTTCTTTCTTCTTTCTTACTTCTTTCTTTCTGCATTCTTACTTCTTTCTTACTTCTTTCTTACTTCTTTATTACTTCTGTTTTACTTCTTTCTTACTTCTTTCTTACTTCTTTCTTACTTCTTTCTTCATTCCTTCTTACTTCTTTCTTACTTCTTTCTTACTTCTTTCTTCATTCCTTCTTACTTCTTTCTTACTTCTTTCTTACTTCTTTCTTACTTCTTTCTAACTTCTTTCTTCATTCCTTCTTACTTCTTTCTTACTTCTTTCTTACTTCTTTCTTACTTCTTTCTTTCTTCTTTCTTACTTCTTTCTTTCTTCTTTCTTACTTCTTTCTTACTACTTTCTTACTTCTTTCTTACTTCTTTCTTACTTCTTTCTTACTTCTTTCTTTCTTACTTCTTTCTTACTTCTTTCGTACTTCTTTCTTACTTCTTTCTTACTTCTTTCTTACTTCTTTCTTCTTTCTTTCTTACTTCTTTCTTACTTCTTTTTTCTTCTTTTTTACTTCTTTCTTCTTTCTTACTTCTTTCTTTCTTCTTTCTTCTTTCTTTCTTACTTCTTTCTTACTTCTTTCTAACTTCTTTCTTACTTCTTTCTTTCTTCTTTCTTACTTCTTTCTTTCTTCTTTCTTACTTCTTTCTAACTTCTTTTTTCTTCTTTTTTACTTATTTCTTACTTCTTTCTTTCTTCTTTCTTACTTCTTTCTTACTTCTTTCTTCATTCCTTCTTACCTCTTTCTTACTTCTTTCTTACTTCTTTCGTACTTCTTTCTTCTTTCTTTCTTTCTTCTTTCTTACTTCTTTCTTTCTTCTTTCTTACCTCTTTCTTACTTCTTTCTTCATTCCTTCTTACTTCTTTCTTTCTTCTTTCTTACTTCTTTCTTTCTTCTTTCTTACTTCTTACTTCCTTCTTTCTTCCTTCTTTCTTACTTCTTTCTTCTTTCTTTCTTACTTCTTTCTTCCTTCTTTCTTAATTCTTTCTTACTTCTTTCTTCTTTCTTTCTTACTTCTTTCTTACATCTTTCTTACTTCTTTCTTTCTTCTTTCTTCTTTCTTTCTTACTTCTTTCTTACTTCTTTCTTACTTCTTTCTTACTTCTTTCTTTCTTCTTTCTTACTTCTTTCATACTTCTTTCTTGCTTCATTCTTACTTCTTTCTTCTTTCTTTCTTACTTCTTTCTTACTTCTTTCTCACTTCTTTCTTACGTCTTTCTTACTTCTTTCTTACTTCTTTCTTACTTCTTTCTTACTTCTTTCTTTCTTCTTTCTTCTTCCTTTCTTACTTCTTTCTTACTTCTTTCTTACTTCTTTCTTACTTCTTTCTTTCTTCTTTCTTACTTCTTTCATACTTCTTTCTTCCTTCATTCTTACTTCTTTCTTCTTTCTTTCTTACTTCTTTCTTACTTCTTTCTTACTTCTTACTTCCTTCTTTCTTCCTTCTTTCTTACTTCTTTCTTCTTTCTTTCTTACGTCTTTCTTACTTATTTCTTACTTCTTTCTTACTTCTTTCTTCTTTCTTTCTTACTTATTTCTTAATTCTTTCTTACTTCTTTCTTCTTTCTTTCTTACTTCTTTCTTACATCTTTCTTACTTCTTTCTTACTTCTTTCTTACTTCTTTCTTACTTCTTTCTTCATTCCTTCTTACTTCTTTCTTACTTCTCTCTTCATTCCTTCTTACTTCTTCCTTACTTCTTTCTTACTTCTTTCTTTCTTCTTTCTTACTTCTTTCTTCTTCTTTCTTACTTCTTTCTTCTTTCTTACTTCTTTCTTACTTCTTTCTTCTTTCTTTCTTACTTCTTTCTTACTTCTTTCTTTCTTCTTTCTTACTTCTTTCTTCTTCTTTCTTACTTCTTTCTTACTACTTTCTTACTTCTTTCTTACTTCTTTTTAACTTCTTTTTTATTCTTTCTTTCTTCTTTCTTACTTCTTTCTTACTTCTTTCTTACTTCTTTCTTACTTCTTTCTTACTTCTTTCTTTCTTCTTTCTTCTTTCTTTCTTACTCTCTTTCTTACTTCTTTCTTACTTCTTTCTTACTTCTTTCTTTCTTCTTTCTTCTTTCTTTCTTACTTCTTTCTTACTTCTTTCTTACTTCTTTCTTACTTCTTTCTTCATTCCTTCTTCCTTCTTTCTTACTTCTTTCTTCTTTCTTTCTTCTTTCTTACTTCTTTCTTTCTTCTTTCTTACTTCTTTCTTACCTGTTTCTTTCTTACTTCTTTCTTACTTTTTTCGTACTTCTTTCTTACTTCTTTCTAATTCTTTCTTACTTCTTTCTTCTTTCTTTCTTACTTCTTCCTTACTTCTTTCTTACTTCTTTCTTACTTCTTTCTTTCTTCTTTCTTACTTCTTTCTTTCTTCTTTCTTACTTCTTTCTTCTTTCTTACTTCTTTCTTTCTTACTTCTTTCTTACTTCTTTCGTACTTCTTTCTTACTTCTTTCTTACTTCTTTCTTACTTCTTTCTTACTTCTTTCTTTCTTCTTTCTTACTTCTTTCTTACTACTTTCTTACTTCTTTCTTACTTCTTCTTACTTCTTTCTTACTTCTTTCTTTCTTCTTTCTTCTTTCTTTCTTACTTCTTTCTTACTTCTTTCTTACTTCTTTCTTACTTCTTTCTTACTTCTTCTTACTTCTTTCTTAATTCCTTCTTCCTTCTTTCTTACTTCTTTCTTCTTTCTTTCTTCTTTCTTACTTCTTTCTTTCTTCTTTCTTACTTCTTTCTTACCTGTTTCTTTCTTACTTCTTTCTTACTTCTTTCGTACTTCTTTCTTACTTCTTTCTAATTCTTTCTTACTTCTTTCTTCTTTCTTTCTTACTTCTTTTTTCTCTTTCTTACTTCTTTCTTTCTTCTTTCTTACTTCTTTCTTACTACTTTCTTACTTCTTTCTTACTTCTTTCTTACTTCTTTCTTACTTCTTTCTTTCTTACTCCTTTCTTACTTCTTTCGTACTTCTTTCTTACTTCTTTCTTACTTCTTTCTTACTTCTTTCTTCTTCTTTCTTACTTCTTTCTTACTTCTTTTTTCTTCTTTTTACTTCTTTCTTCTTTCTTACTTCTTTCTTTCTTCTTTCTTCTTTCTTTCTTACTTCTTTCTTACTTCTTTCTAACTTCTTTCTTACTTCTTTCTTTCTTCTTCTTACTTCTTTCTTTCTTCTTTCTTACTTCTTTCTAACTTCTTTTTTCTTCTTTTTTACTTATTTCTTACTTCTTTCTTTCTTCTTTCTTACTTCTTTCTTACTTCTTTCTACATTCCTTCTTACTTCTTTCTTACTTCTTTCTTACTTCTTTCGTACTTCTTTCTTCTTTCTTTCTTTCTTCTTTCTTACTTCTTTCTTCTTCTTTCTTACCTCTTTCTTACTTCTTTCTTCATTCCTTCTTACTTCTTTCTTTCTTCTTTCTTACTTCTTTCTTTCTTCTTTCTTACTTCTTACTTCCTTCTTTCTTCCTTCTTTCTTACTTCTTTCTTCTTTCTTTCTTACTTCTTTCTTCCTTCTTTCTTAATTCTTTCTTACTTCTTTCTTCTTTCTTTCTTACTTCTTTCTTACATCTTTCTTACTTCTTTCTTACTTCTTTCTTACTTCTTTCTTACTTCTTTCTTACTTCTTTCTTCATTCCTTCTTACTTCTTTCTTACTTCTTTCTTACTTCTTTCTTACTTCTTTCTTACTTCTTTCTTACTTCTTTCCTACTTCTTTCTTTCTTCTTTCTTACTTCTTTCTAACTTCTTTTTTCTTCTTTTTTACTTCTTTCTTTCTTCTTTCTTTCTTCTTTCTTACTTCATTCTTTCTTCTTTCTTACTTCTTTCTTCATTCCTTCTTACTTCTTTCTTTCTTCTTTCTTACTTCTTTCTTTCTTCTTTCTTTCTTCTTACTCCCTTCTTTCTTCCTTCTTTCTTACTTCTTTCTTCTTTCTTTCTTACTTCTTTCTTCCTTCTTTCTTACTTCTTTCTTTCTTCTTTCTTCTTTCTTTCTAACTTCTTTCTTTACTTCTTTCTTACTTCTTTCTTACTTCTTTCTTTCTTCTTTCTTACTTCTTTCATACTTCTTTCTTGCTTCATTCTTACTTCTTTCTTCTTTCTTTCTTACTTCTTTCTTACTTCTTTCTCACTTCTTTTTTACGTCTTTCTTCCTTCTTTCTTACTTCTTTCTTCTTTCTTTCTTACTTCTTTGTTCCTTCTTTCTTAATTCTTTCTTACTTCTTTCTTCTTTCTTTCTTACTTCTTTCTTACATCTTTCTTACTTCTTTCTTACTTCTTTCTTACTTATTTCTTACTTCTTTCTTCATTCCTTCTTACTTCTTTCTTCTTTCTTACTTCTTTCTTACTTCTTTCTTTCTTCTTTCTTACTTCTTTCTTTCTTCTTTCTTACTTCTTTCTTCTTTCTTACTTCTTTCTTACTTCTTTCTTCTTTCTTTCTTACTTCTTTCTTACTTCTTTCTTTCTTCTTTCTTACTTCTTTCTTTCTTCTTTCTTACTTCTTTCTTACTACTTTCTTACTTCTTTCTTACTTCTTTCTTACTTCTTTTTAACTTCTTTTTTATTCTTTCTTTCTTCTTTCTTACTTCTTTCTTACTTCTTTCTTACTTCTTTCTTACTTCTTTCTTACTTCTTTCTTACTTCTTTCTTTCTTCTTTCTTACTTCTTTCTTACTTCTTTCTAACTTATTTCTTTCTTCTTTCTTACTTCTTTCTTTCTTACTTCTTTCTTGCTTCTTTCTTACTTCTTTCTTACTTCTTTCTTTCTTCTTTCTTCTTTCTTTCTTACTTCTTTCTTACTTCTTTCTTACTTCTTTCTTACTTCTTTCTTACTTCTTTCTTACTTCTTTCTTACTTCTTTCTTCATTCCTTCTTCCTTCTTTCTTACTTCTTTCTTCTTTCTTTCTTCTTTCTTACTTCTTTCTTTCTTCTTTCTTACTTCTTTCTTACCTGTTTCTTTCTTACTTCTTTCTTACTTCTTTCGTACTTCTTTCTTACTTCTTTCTAATTCTTTCTTACTTCTTTCTTCTTTCTTTCTTACTTCTTTTTTCTCTTTCTTACTTCTTTCTTTCTTCTTTCTTACTTCTTTCTTACTTCTTTCTTACTTCTTTCTTTCTTCTTTCTTACTTCTTTCTTACTACTTTCTTACTTCTTTCTTACTTCTTTCTTACTTCTTTCTTACTTCTTTCTTTCTTGCTCCTTTCTTACTTCTTTCGTACTTCTTTCTTACTTCTTTCTTACTTCTTTCTTACTTCTTTCTTCTTTCTTTCTTACTTCTTTCTTACTTCTTTTTTCTTCTTTTTTACTTCTTTCTTCTTTCTTACTTCTTTCTTTCTTCTTTCTTCTTTCTTTCTTACTTCTTTCTTACTTCTTTCTAACTTCTTTCTTACTTCTTTCTTTCTTCTTTCTTACTTCTTTCTTTCTTCTTTCTTACTTCTTTCTAACTTCTTTTTTCTTCTTTTTTACTTATTTCTTACTTCTTTCTTTCTTCTTTCTTACTTCTTTCTTACTTCTTTCTACATTCCTTCTTACTTCTTTCTTACTTCTTTCTTACTTCTTTCGTACTTCTTTCTTCTTTCTTTCTTTCTTCTTTCTTACTTCTTTCTTTCTTCTTTCTTACCTCTTTCTTACTTCTTTCTTCATTCCTTCTTACTTCTTTCTTTCTTCTTTCTTACTTCTTTCTTTCTTCTTTCTTACTTCTTACTTCCTTCTTTCTTCCTTCTTTCTTACTTCTTTCTTCTTTCTTTCTTACTTCTTTCTTCCTTCTTTCTTAATTCTTTCTTACTTCTTTCTTCTTTCTTTCTTACTTCTTTCTTACATCTTTCTTACTTCTTTCTTACTTCTTTCTTACTTCTTTCTTACTTCTTTCTTACTTCTTTCTTCATTCCTTCTTACTTCTTTCTTACTTCTTTCTTACTTCTTTCTTACTTCTTTCTTACTTCTTTCTTACTTCTTTCCTACTTCTTTCTTTCTTCTTTCTTACTTCTTTCTAACTTCTTTTTTCTTCTTTTTTACTTCTTTCTTTCTTCTTTCTTTCTTCTTTCTTACTTCATTCTTTCTTCTTTCTTACTTCTTTCTTCATTCCTTCTTACTTCTTTCTTTCTTCTTTCTTACTTCTTTTCTTTCTTTCTTCTTTCTTTCTTCTTACTCCCTTCTTTCTTCCTTCTTTCTTACTTCTTTCTTCTTTCTTTCTTACTTCTTTCTTCCTTCTTTCTTACTTCTTTCTTTCTTCTTTCTTCTTTCTTTCTAACTTCTTTCTTTACTTCTTTCTTACTTCTTTCTTACTTCTTTCTTTCTTCTTTCTTACTTCTTTCATACTTCTTTCTTGCTTCATTCTTACTTCTTTCTTCTTTCTTTCTTACTTCTTTCTTACTTCTTTCTCACTTCTTTTTTACGTCTTTCTTACTTCTTTCTTACTTCTTTCTTACTTCTTTCTTACTTCTTTCTTTCTTCTTTCTTCTTTCTTTCTTACTTCTTTCTTACTTCTTTCTTACTTCTTTCTTACTTCTTTCTTTCTTCTTTCTTACTTCTTTCATACTTCTTTCTTGCTTCATTCTTACTTCTTTCTTCTTTCTTTCTTAATTCTTTCTTACTTCTTTCTTACTTCTTACTTCCTTCTTTCTTCCTTCTTTCTTACTTCTTTCTTCTTTCTTTCTTACTTCTTTCTTACTTCTTTCTTACTTCTTTCTTACTTCTTACTTCCTTCTTTCTTCCTTCTTTCTTACTTCTTTCTTCCTTCTTTCTTACTTCTTTCTTCTTTCTTTCTTACTTCTTTGTTCCTTCTTTCTTAATTCTTTCTTACTTCTTTCTTCTTTCTTTCTTACTTCTTTCTTACATCTTTCTTACTTCTTTCTTACTTCTTTCTTACTTATTTCTTACTTCTTTCTTCATTCCTTCTTACTTCTTTCTTCTTTCTTACTTCTTTCTTACTTCTTTCTTTCTTCTTTCTTACTTCTTTCTTTCTTCTTTCTTACTTCTTTCTTCTTTCTTACTTCTTTCTTACTTCTTTCTTCTTTCTTTCTTACTTCTTTCTTACTTCTTTCTTTCTTCTTTCTTACTTCTTTCTTACTTCTTTCTAACTTCTTTCGTACTTCTTTCGTACTTCTTTCTTACTTCTTTCTTACTTCTTTCTTTCTTCTTTCTTACTTCTTTCTTTCTTCTTTCTTACTTCTTTCTTACTACTTTCTTACTTCTTTCTTACTTCTTTCTTACTTCTTTTTAACTTCTTTTTTATTCTTTCTTTCTTCTTTCTTACTTCTTTCTTACTTCTTTCTTACTTCTTTCTTACTTCTTTCTTACTTCTTTCTTACTTCTTTCTTTCTTCTTTCTTACTTCTTTCTTACTTCTTTCTAACTTATTTCTTTCTTCTTTCTTACTTCTTTCTTTCTTACTTCTTTCTTGCTTTTTTCGTACTTCTTTCTTTCTTCTTTCTTCTTTCTTTCTTACTTCTTTCTTACTTCTTTCTTACTTCTTTCGTACTTCTTTCTTACTTCTTTCTTTCTTCTTTCTTACTTCTTTCTTTCTTCTTTCTTACTTCTTTCTTACTTCTTTCTTAATTCTTTCTTACTTCTTTCTCTACTTCTTTCTTACTTCTTTCTTACTTCTTTCTTACTTCTTTCTTTCTTACTTCTTTCTTACTTCTTTCGTACTTCTTTCTTACTTCTTTCTTACTTCTTTCTTACTTCTTTCTTTCTTCATTCTTACTTCTTTCTTCTTTCTTACTTCTTTCTTACTTCTTTCTTCTTTCTTTCTTCTTTCTTTCTTACTTCTTTCTTACTTCTTTCTTACTTCTTTCTTACTTCTTTCTTACTTCTTCATTTCTTCATTCTTACTTTTTACTTCTTTCTTCTTTCTTTCTTACTTCTCTCTTACTTCTTTCTTCATTCCTTCTTACTTCTTTCTTACTTCTTTCTTACTTCTTTCTTACTTATTTCTTACATCTTTCTTACTTCTTTCGTACTTCTTTCTTCTTTCTTTCTTACTTCTTTCTTCTTTATTTCTTCTTTCTTACTTCTTTCTTACTTCTTTCTTACTTCTTTCTTACTTCTTTCTTACTTGTTTCTAACTTCTGTTTTCTACTTTCTTACTTCTTTCTTACTTCTTTCTTACTTCTTTATTACTTCTTTCTTACTTTTTTCTTACTTCTTTCTTACTTCTTTCTTACTTCTTTCTTACTTCTTTCTTTCTTAATTCTTTCTTACTTCTTTCTTACTTCTTACTTCCTTCTTTCTTCCTTCTTTCTTACTTCTTTCTTCTTTCTTTCTTACTTCTTTCTTACTTCTTTCTTACTTCTTTCTTACTTCTTACTTCCTTCTTTCTTCCTTCTTTCTTACTTCTTTCTTCCTTCTTTCTTACTTCTTTCTTCTTTCTTTCTTACTTCTTTGTTCCTTCTTTCTTAATTCTTTCTTACTTCTTTCTTCTTTCTTTCTTACTTCTTTCTTACATCTTTCTTACTTCTTTCTTACTTCTTTCTTACTTATTTCTTACTTCTTTCTTCATTCCTTCTTACTTCTTTCTTCTTTCTTACTTCTTTCTTACTTCTTTCTTTCTTCTTTCTTACTTCTTTCTTTCTTCTTTCTTACTTCTTTCTTCTTTCTTACTTCTTTCTTACTTCTTTCTTCTTTCTTTCTTACTTCTTTCTTACTTCTTTCTTTCTTCTTTCTTACTTCTTTCTTACTTCTTTCTTTCTTACTTCTTTCTTACTTCTTTCGTACTTCTTTCTTACTTCTTTCTTACTTCTTTCTTTCTTCTTTCTTACTTCTTTCTTTCTTCTTTCTTACTTCTTTCTTACTACTTTCTTACTTCTTTCTTACTTCTTTCTTACTTCTTTTTAACTTCTTTTTTATTCTTTCTTTCTTCTTTCTTACTTCTTTCTTACTTCTTTCTTACTTCTTTCTTACTTCTTTCTTACTTCTTTCTTACTTCTTTCTTTCTTCTTTCTTACTTCTTTCTTACTTCTTTCTAACTTATTTCTTTCTTCTTTCTTACTTCTTTCTTTCTTACTTCTTTCTTGCTTTTTTCGTACTTCTTTCTTTCTTCTTTCTTCTTTCTTTCTTACTTCTTTCTTACTTCTTTCTTACTTCTTTCTTACTTCTTTCGTACTTCTTTCTTACTTCTTTCTTTCTTCTTTCTTACTTCTTTCTTTCTTCTTTCTTACTTCTTTCTTACTTCTTTCTTAATTCTTTCTTTCTTACTTCTTTCTTACTTCTTTCTTACTTCTTTTTAACTTCTTTTTTATTCTTTCTTTCTTCTTTCTTACTTCTTTCTTACTTCTTTCTTACTTCTTTCTTACTTCTTTCTTTCTTCTTTCTTACTTCTTTCTTACTTCTTTCTATCTTATTTCTTTCTTCTTTCTTACTTCTTTCTTTCTTACTTCTTTCTTGCTTTTTTCGTACTTCTTTCTTTCTTCTTTCTTCTTTCTTTCTTACTTCTTTCTTACTTCTTTCTTTCTTCTTTCTTACTTCTTTCTTACTTCTTTCTTTCTTCTTTCTTACTTCTTTCTTTCTTCTTTCTTACTTCTTTCTTCTTTCTTACTTCTTTCTTACTTCTTTCTTCTTTCTTTCTTACTTCTTTCTTACTTCTTCTTTCTTCTTTCTTACTTCTTTGTTCCTTCTTTCTTAATTCTTTCTTACTTCTTTCTTCTTTCTTTCTTACTTCTTTCTTACATCTTTCTTACTTCTTTCTTACTTCTTTCTTACTTATTTCTTACTTCTTTCTTCATTCCTTCTTACTTCTTTCTTCTTTCTTACTTCTTTCTTACTTCTTTCTTTCTTCTTTCTTACTTCTTTCTTTCTTCTTTCTTACTTCTTTCTTCTTTCTTACTTCTTTCTTACTTCTTTCTTCTTTCTTTCTTACTTCTTTCTTACTTCTTTCTTTCTTCTTTCTTACTTCTTTCTTACTTCTTTCTTTCTTACTTCTTTCTTACTTCTTTCGTACTTCTTTCTTACTTCTTTCTTACTTCTTTCTTTCTTCTTTCTTACTTCTTTCTTTCTTCTTTCTTACTTCTTTCTTACTACTTTCTTACTTCTTTCTTACTTCTTTCTTACTTCTTTTTAACTTCTTTTTTATTCTTTCTTTCTTCTTTCTTACTTCTTTCTTAATTCTTTCTTACTTCTTTCTCTACTTCTTTCTTACTTCTTTCTTACTTCTTTCTTACTTCTTTCTTTCTTACTTCTTTCTTACTTCTTTCGTACTTCTTTCTTACTTCTTTCTTACTTCTTTCTTACTTCTTTCTTTCTTCATTCTTACTTCTTTCTTCTTTCTTACTTCTTTCTTACTTCTTTCTTCTTTCTTTCTTCTTTCTTTCTTACTTCTTTCTTACTTCTTTCTTACTTCTTTCTTACTTCTTTCTTACTTCTTTCTTACTTCTTCATTTCTTCATTCTTACTTTTTACTTCTTTCTTCTTTCTTTCTTACTTCTCTCTTACTTCTTTCTTCATTCCTTCTTACTTCTTTCTTACTTCTTTCTTACTTCTTTCTTACTTATTTCTTACATCTTTCTTACTTCTTTCGTACTTCTTTCTTCTTTCTTTCTTACTTCTTTCTTCTTTATTTCTTCTTTCTTACTTCTTTCTTACTTCTTTCTTACTTCTTTCTTACTTCTTTCTTACTTGTTTCTAACTTCTGTTTTCTACTTTCTTACTTCTTTCTTACTTCTTTCTTACTTCTTTATTACTTCTTTCTTACTTTTTTCTTACTTCTTTCTTACTTCTTTCTTACTTCTTTCTTACTTCTTTCTTTCTTAATTCTTTCTTACTTCTCTCTTACTTCTTACTTCCTTCTTTCTTCCTTCTTTCTTACTTCTTTCTTCTTTCTTTCTTACTTCTTTCTTACTTCTTTCTTACTTCTTTCTTACTTCTTACTTCCTTCTTTCTTCCTTCTTTCTTACTTCTTTCTTCCTTCTTTCTTACTTCTTTCTTCTTTCTTTCTTACTTCTTTGTTCCTTCTTTCTTAATTCTTTCTTACTTCTTTCTTCTTTCTTTCTTACTTCTTTCTTACATCTTTCTTACTTCTTTCTTACTTCTTTCTTACTTATTTCTTACTTCTTTCTTCATTCCTTCTTACTTCTTTCTTCTTTCTTACTTCTTTCTTACTTCTTTCTTTCTTCTTTCTTACTTCTTTCTTTCTTCTTTCTTACTTCTTTCTTCTTTCTTACTTCTTTCTTACTTCTTTCTTACTTCTTTCTTACTTCTTTCTTACTTCTTTCTTTCTTCTTTCTTACTTCTTTCTTACTTCTTTCTTTCTTACTTCTTTCTTACTTCTTTCGTACTTCTTTCTTACTTCTTTCTTACTTCTTTCTTTCTTCTTTCTTACTTCTTTCTTTCTTCTTTCTTACTTCTTTCTTACTACTTTCTTACTTCTTTCTTACTTCTTTCTTACTTCTTTTTAACTTCTTTTTTATTCTTTCTTTCTTCTTTCTTACTTCTTTCTTACTTCTTTCTTACTTCTTTCTTACTTCTTTCTTACTTCTTTCTTACTTCTTTCTTTCTTCTTTCTTACTTCTTTCTTACTTCTTTCTAACTTATTTCTTTCTTCTTTCTTACTTCTTTCTTTCTTACTTCTTTCTTGCTTTTTTCGTACTTCTTTCTTTCTTCTTTCTTCTTTCTTTCTTACTTCTTTCTTACTTCTTTCTTACTTCTTTCTTACTTCTTTCTTACTTCTTTCGTACTTCTTTCTTACTTCTTTCTTTCTTCTTTCTTACTTCTTTCTTTCTTCTTTCTTACTTCTTTCTTACTTCTTTCTTAATTCTTTCTTTCTTACTTCTTTCTTACTTCTTTCGTACTTCTTTCTTACTTCTTTCTTACTTCTTTCTTACATCTTTCTTTCTTCATTCTTACTTCTTTCTTCTTTCTTACTTCTTTCTTACTTCTTTCTTCTTTCTTTCTTCTTTCTTTCTTACTTCTTTCTTACTTCTTTCTTACTTCTTTCTTACTTCTTTCTTACTTCTTCATTTCTTCATTCTTACTTTTTACTTCTTTCTTCTTTCTTTCTTACTTCTTTCTTACTTCTTTCTTCATTCCTTCTTACTTCTTTCTTACTTCTTTCTTTCTTCTTTCTTACTTATTTCTTACATCTTTCTTACTTCTTTCGTACTTCTTTCTTCTTTCTTTCTTACTTCTTTCTTCTTTATTTCTTCTTTCTTACTTCTTTCTTACTTCTTTCTTACTTCTTTCTTACTTGTTTCTAACTTCTGTTTTCTACTTTCTTACTTCTTTCTTACTTCTTTCTTACTTCTTTATTACTTCTTTCTTACTTTTTTCTTACTTCTTTCTTACTTCTTTCTTACTTCTTTCTTACTTCTTTCTTTCTTACTTCTTTCTTACTTCTTTCGTACTTCTTTCTTACTTCTTTCTTACTTCTTTCTTACTTCTATCTTACTTCTTTCTTCCTTCTTTCTTACTTCTTAATTACGTCTTTCTTGCTTATTTCTTTCTTCATTCTTACTTCTTTCTTTATTCTTTCTTACTTCTTTCTTACTTCTTTCTTACTTCTTTCTAACTTCTTTTTTCTTCTTTCTTACTTCTTTCTTACTTCTTTCTTACTTCTTTCTTACTTCTTTCTTACTTCTTTCTTACTTCTTTCTTACTTCTTTCTTACTTATTTCTTACTTCTTTCTTCATTCCTTCTTACTTCTTTCTTCTTTCTTACTTCTTTCTTACTTCTTTCTTTCTTCTTTCTTACTTCTTTCTTTCTTCTTTCTTACTTCTTTCTTCTTTCTTACTTCTTTCTTACTTCTTTCTTCTTTCTTTCTTACTTCTTTCTTACTTCTTTCTTTCTTCTTTCTTACTTCTTTCTTACTTCTTTCTTTCTTACTTCTTTCTTACTTCTTTCGTACTTCTTTCTTACTTCTTTCTTACTTCTTTCTTTCTTCTTTCTTACTTCTTTCTTTCTTCTTTCTTACTTCTTTCTTACTACTTTCTTACTTCTTTCTTACTTCTTTCTTACTTCTTTTTAACTTCTTTTTATTCTTTCTTTCTTCTTTCTTACTTCTTTCTTACTTCTTTCTTACTTCTTTCTTACTTCTTTCTTACTTCTTTCTTTCTTCTTTCTTACTTCTTTCTTACTTCTTTCTAACTTATTTCTTTCTTCTTTCTTACTTCTTTCTTTCTTACTTCTTTCTTGCTTTTTTCGTACTTCTTTCTTTCTTCTTTCTTCTTTCTTTCTTACTTCTTTCTTACTTCTTTCTTACTTCTTTCTTACTTCTTTCGTACTTCTTTCTTACTTCTTTCTTTCTTCTTTCTTACTTCTTTCTTTCTTCTTTCTTACTTCTTTCTTACTTCTTTCTTAATTCTTTCTTTCTTACTTCTTTCTTACTTCTTTCTTACTTCTTTTTAACTTCTTTTTTATTCTTTCTTTCTTCTTTCTTACTTCTTTCTTACTTCTTTCTTACTTCTTTCTTACTTCTTTCTTACTTCTTTCTTACTTCTTTCTTTCTTCTTTCTTACTTCTTTCTTACTTCTTTCTAACTTATTTCTTTCTTCTTTCTTACTTCTTTCTTTCTTACTTCTTTCTTGCTTTTTTCGTACTTCTTTCTTTCTTCTTTCTTCTTTCTTTCTTACTTCTTTCTTACTTCTTTCTTTCTTCTTTCTTACTTCTTTCTTACTTCTTTCTTTCTTCTTTCTTACTTCTTTCTTTCTTCTTTCTTACTTCTTTCTTCTTTCTTACTTCTTTCTTACTTCTTTCTTCTTTCTTTCTTACTTCTTTCTTACTTCTTTCTTTCTTCTTTCTTACTTCTTTGTTCCTTCTTTCTTAATTCTTTCTTACTTCTTTCTTCTTTCTTTCTTACTTCTTTCTTACATCTTTCTTACTTCTTTCTTACTTTTTTCTTACTTATTTCTTACTTCTTTCTTCATTCCTTCTTACTTCTTTCTTCTTTCTTACTTCTTTCTTACTTCTTTCTTTCTTCTTTCTTACTTCTTTCTTTCTTCTTTCTTACTTCTTTCTTCTTTCTTACTTCTTTCTTACTTCTTTCTTCTTTCTTTCTTACTTCTTTCTTACTTCTTTCTTTCTTCTTTCTTACTTCTTTCTTACTTCTTTCTTTCTTACTTCTTTCTTACTTCTTTCGTACTTCTTTCTTACTTCTTTCTTACTTCTTTCTTTCTTCTTTCTTACTTCTTTCTTTCTTCTTTCTTACTTCTTTCTTACTACTTTCTTACTTCTTTCTTACTTCTTTCTTACTTCTTTTTAACTTCTTTTTATTCTTTCTTTCTTCTTTCTTACTTCTTTCTTAATTCTTTCTTACTTCTTTCTCTACTTCTTTCTTACTTCTTTCTTACTTCTTTCTTACTTCTTTCTTTCTTACTTCTTTCTTACTTCTTTCGTACTTCTTTCTTACTTCTTTCTTACTTCTTTCTTACTTCTTTCTTTCTTCATTCTTACTTCTTTCTTCTTTCTTACTTCTTTCTTACTTCTTTCTTCTTTCTTTCTTCTTTCTTTCTTACTTCTTTCTTACTTCTTTCTTACTTCTTTCTTACTTCTTTCTTACTTCTTTCTTACTTCTTCATTTCTTCATTCTTACTTTTTACTTCTTTCTTCTTTCTTTCTTACTTCTCTCTTACTTCTTTCTTCATTCCTTCTTACTTCTTTCTTACTTCTTTCTTACTTCTTTCTTACTTATTTCTTACATCTTTCTTACTTCTTTCGTACTTCTTTCTTCTTTCTTTCTTACTTCTTTCTTCTTTATTTCTTCTTTCTTACTTCTTTCTTACTTCTTTCTTACTTCTTTCTTACTTCTTTCTTACTTGTTTCTAACTTCTGTTTTCTACTTTCTTACTTCTTTCTTACTTCTTTCTTACTTCTTTATTACTTCTTTCTTACTTTTTTCTTACTTCTTTCTTACTTCTTTCTTACTTCTTTCTTACTTCTTTCTTTCTTAATTCTTTCTTACTTCTCTCTTACTTCTTACTTCCTTCTTTCTTCCTTCTTTCTTACTTCTTTCTTCTTTCTTTCTTACTTCTTTCTTACTTCTTACTTCCTTCTTTCTTCCTTCTTTCTTACTTCTTTCTTCCTTCTTTCTTACTTCTTTCTTCTTTCTTTCTTACTTCTTTGTTCCTTCTTTCTTAATTCTTTCTTACTTCTTTCTTCTTTCTTTCTTACTTCTTTCTTACATCTTTCTTACTTCTTTCTTACTTCTTTCTTACTTATTTCTTACTTCTTTCTTCATTCCTTCTTACTTCTTTCTTCTTTCTTACTTCTTTCTTACTTCTTTCTTTCTTCTTTCTTACTTCTTTCTTTCTTCTTTCTTACTTCTTTCTTCTTTCTTACTTCTTTCTTACTTCTTTCTTACTTCTTTCTTACTTCTTTCTTACTTCTTTCTTTCTTCTTTCTTACTTCTTTCTTACTTCTTTCTTTCTTACTTCTTTCTTACTTCTTTCGTCCTTCTTTCTTACTTCTTTCTTACTTCTTTCTTTCTTCTTTCTTACTTCTTTCTTTCTTCTTTCTTACTTCTTTCTTACTACTTTCTTACTTCTTTCTTACTTCTTTCTTACTTCTTTTTAACTTCTTTTTTATTCTTTCTTTCTTCTTTCTTACTTCTTTCTTACTTCTTTCTTACTTCTTTCTTACTTCTTTCTTACTTCTTTCTTACTTCTTTCTTTCTTCTTTCTTACTTCTTTCTTACTTCTTTCTAACTTATTTCTTTCTTCTTTCTTACTTCTTTCTTTCTTACTTCTTTCTTGCTTTTTTCGTACTTCTTTCTTTCTTCTTTCTTCTTTCTTTCTTACTTCTTTCTTACTTCTTTCTTACTTCTTTCTTACTTCTTTCTTACTTCTTTCGTACTTCTTTCTTACTTCTTTCTTTCTTCTTTCTTACTTCTTTCTTTCTTCTTTCTTACTTCTTTCTTACTTCTTTCTTAATTCTTTCTTTCTTACTTCTTTCTTACTTCTTTCGTACTTCTTTCTTACTTCTTTCTTACTTCTTTCTTACATCTTTCTTTCTTCATTCTTACTTCTTTCTTCTTTCTTACTTCTTTCTTACTTCTTTCTTCTTTCTTTCTTCTTTCTTTCTTACTTCTTTCTTACTTCTTTCTTACTTCTTTCTTACTTCTTTCTTACTTCTTCATTTCTTCATTCTTACTTTTTACTTCTTTCTTCTTTCTTTCTTACTTCTTTCTTACTTCTTTCTTCATTCCTTCTTACTTCTTTCTTACTTCTTTCTTACTTCTTTCTTACTTATTTCTTACATCTTTCTTACTTCTTTCGTACTTCTTTCTTCTTTCTTTCTTACTTCTTTCTTCTTTATTTCTTCTTTCTTACTTCTTTCTTACTTCTTTCTTACTTCTTTCTTACTTGTTTCTAACTTCTGTTTTCTACTTTCTTACTTCTTTCTTACTTCTTTCTTACTTCTTTATTACTTCTTTCTTACTTTTTTCTTACTTCTTTCTTACTTCTTTCTTACTTCTTTCTTACTTCTTTCTTTCTTACTTCTTTCTTACTTCTTTCGTACTTCTTTCTTACTTCTTTCTTACTTCTTTCTTACTTCTATCTTACTTCTTTCTTCCTTCTTTCTTACTTCTTAATTACGTCTTTCTTGCTTATTTCTTTCTTCATTCTTACTTCTTTCTTTATTCTTTCTTACTTCTTTCTTACTTCTTTCTTACTTCTTTCTAACTTCTTTTTTCTTCTTTCTTACTTCTTTCTTACTTCTTTCTTACTTCTTTCTTACTTCTTTCTTACTTCTTTCTTACTTCTTTCTTACTTCTTTCTTCTTTCTTTCTTACTTCTTTCTTACTTCTTTCTTACTTCTTTCTTACTACTTTCTTACTTCTTTCTTACTTCTTTCTTCTTTCTTTCTTTCTTCTTCTTAATCTTTCTTTCTTCTTTCTTACTTCTTTCTTACTTCTTTCTTACTTCTTTCTTACTTCTTTCTTACTTCTTTCTTACTTCTTTCTTTCTTCTTTCTTCTTTCTTTCTTACTTCTTTCTTACTTCTTTCTTACTTCTTTCTTACTTCTTTCTTTCTTCTTTCTTACTTCTTTCATACTTCTTTCTTGCTTCATTCTTACTTCTTTCTTCTTTCTTTCTTACTTCTTTCTTACTTCTTTCTCACTTCTTTCTTACGTCTTTCTTACTTCTTTCTTACTTCTTTCTTACTTCTTACTTCCTTCTTACTTCCTTCTTTCTTCCTTCTTTCTTACTTCTTTCTTCTTTCTTTCTTACTTCTTTCTTACTTCTTTCTTACTTCTTTCTTACTTCTTTCTTTCTTCTTTCTTACTCTTTCTTGCTTCATTCTTACTTCTTTCTTCTTTCTTTCTTACTTCTTTCTTACTTCTTTCTTACTTCTTACTTCCTTCTTTCTTCCTTCTTTCTTACTTCTTTCTTCTTTCTTTCTTACATCTTTCTTCCTTCTTTCTTAATACTTTCTTACTTCTTTCTTCTTTCTTTCTTACTTCTTTCTTACATCTTTCCTACTTCTTTCTTACTTCTTTCTTAATCTTTCTTCATTCCTTCTTACTTCTTTCTTACTTCTTTCTTCATTCCTTCTTACTTCTTTCTTACTTCTTTCTTACTTCTTTCTTTCTTCTTTCTTCTTTCTTTCTTCTTTCTTACTTCTTTCTTCTTTCTTACTTCTTTCTTACTTCTTTCTTCTTTCTTTCTTACTTCTTTCTTACTTCTTTCTTTCTTCTTTCTTACTTCTTTCTTACTTCTTTCTTTCTTACTTCTTTCTTACTTCTTTCGTACTTCTTTCTTACTTCTTTCTTACTTCTTTCTTTCTTCTTTCTTACTTCTTTCTTTCTTCTTTCTTACTTCTTTCTTACTACTTTCTTACTTCTTTCTTACTTCTTTCTTACTTCTTTTTAACTTCTTTTTTATTCTTTCTTTCTTCTTTCTTACTTCTTTCTTACTTCTTTCTTACTTCTTTCTTACTTCTTTCTTTCTTCTTTCTTACTTCTTTCTTACTTCTTTCTTTCTTCTTTCTTACTCTTTCTTGCTTCATTCTTACTTCTTTCTTCTTTCTTTCTTACTTCTTTCTTACTTCTTTCTTACTTCTTACTTCCTTCTTTCTTCCTTCTTTCTTACTTCTTTCTTCTTTCTTTCTTACATCTTTCTTCCTTCTTTCTTAATACTTTCTTACTTCTTTCTTCTTTCTTTCTTACTTCTTTCTTACATCTTTCCTACTTCTTTCTTACTTCTTTCTTAATCTTTCTTCATTCCTTCTTACTTCTTTCTTACTTCTTTCTTCATTCCTTCTTACTTCTTTCTTACTTCTTTCTTACTTCTTTCTTTCTTCTTTCTTCTTTCTTTCTTCTTTCTTACTTCTTTCTTCTTTCTTACTTCTTTCTTACTTCTTTCTTCTTTCTTTCTTACTTCTTTCTTACTTCTTTCTTTCTTCTTTCTTACTTCTTTCTTACTTCTTTCTTTCTTACTTCTTTCTTACTTCTTTCGTACTTCTTTCTTACTTCTTTCTTACTTCTTTCTTTCTTCTTTCTTACTTCTTTCTTTCTTCTTTCTTACTTCTTTCTTACTACTTTCTTACTTCTTTCTTACTTCTTTCTTACTTCTTTTTAACTTCTTTTTTATTCTTTCTTTCTTCCTTCTTACTTCTTTCTTACTTCTTTCTTACTTCTTTCTTACTTCTTTCTTTCTTCTTTCTTACTTCTTTCTTACTTCTTTCTTACTTCTTTCTTACTTCTTTCTTACTTCTTTCTAACTTCTTTCTTAATTCCTTCTTACTTCTTTTTACTTCTTTCTTACTTCTTTCTTACTTCTTTCTTTCTTCTTTCTTACTTCTTTCTTTCTTCTTTCTTACTTCTTTCTTACTACTTTCTTACTTCTTTCTTACTTCTTTCTTACTTCTTTCTTACTTCTATCTTTCTTACTTCTTTCTTACTTTTTTCGTACTTCTTTCTTACTTCTTTCTTACTTCTTTCTTACTTCTTTCTTCTTTCTTTCTTACTTCTTTCTTACTTCTTTTTTCTTCTTTTTTACTTCTTTCTTCTTTCTTACTTCTTTCTTTCTTCTTTCTTCTTTCTTTCTTACTTCTTTCTTACTTCTTTCTAACTTCTTTCTTACTTCTTTCTTTCTTCTTTCTTACTTGTTTCTAACTTCTTTTTTCTTCTTTTTTACTTCTTTCTTACTTCTTTCTTTCTTCTTTCTTACTTCTTTCTTACTTCTTTCTTCATTCCTTCTTACTTCTTTCTTACTTCTTTCTTACTTCTTTCGTACTTCTTTCTTCTTTCTTTCTTTCTTCTTTCTTACCTCTTTCTTACTTCTTTCTTCATTCCTTCTTACTTCTTTCTTTCTTCTTTCTTACTTCTTTCTTTCTTCTTTCTTACTTCTTACTTCCTTCTTTCTTCCTTCTTTCTTACTTCTTTCTTCTTTCTTTCTTACTTCTTTCTTCCTTCTTTCTTAATTCTTTCTTACTTCTTTCTTCTTTCTTTCTTACTTCTTTCTTACATCTTTCTTACTTCTTTCTTACTTCTCTCTTACTTCTTTCTTACTTCTTTCTTCATTCCTTCTTACTTCTTTCTTACTTCTTTCTTACTTCTTTCTTACTTCTTTCTTACTTCTTTCTTTCTTCTTTCTTACTTCTTTCTTTCTTCTTTCTTACTTCTTTCTAACTTCTTTTTTCTTCTTTTTTACTTCTTTCTTACTTCTTTCTTTCTTCTTTCTTACCTCTTTCTTACTTCTTTCTTCATTCCTTCTTACTTCTTTCTTTCTTCTTTCTTACTTCTTTCTTTCTTCTTTCTTCTTTCTTTCTTCTTTCTTACTTCTTTCTTCTTTCTTACTTCTTTCTTACTTCTTTCTTCTTTCTTTCTTACTTCTTTCTTACTTCTTTCTTTCTTCTTTCTTACTTCTTTCTTACTTCTTTCTTTCTTACTTCTTTCTTACTTCTTTCGTACTTCTTTCTTACTTCTTTCTTACTTCTTTCTTTCTTCTTTCTTACTTCTTTCTTTCTTCTTTCTTACTTCTTTCTTACTACTTTCTTACTTCTTTCTTACTTCTTTCTTACTTCTTTTTAACTTCTTTTTTATTCTTTCTTTCTTCTTTCTTACTTCTTTCTTACTTCTTTCTTACTTCTTTCTTACTTCTTTCTTTCTTCTTTCTTACTTCTTTCTTACTTCTTTCTTTCTTCTTTCTTACTCTTTCTTGCTTCATTCTTACTTCTTTCTTCTTTCTTTCTTACTTCTTTCTTACTTCTTTCTTACTTCTTACTTCCTTCTTTCTTCCTTCTTTCTTACTTCTTTCTTCTTTCTTTCTTACATCTTTCTTCCTTCTTTCTTAATACTTTCTTACTTCTTTCTTCTTTCTTTCTTACTTCTTTCTTACATCTTTCCTACTTCTTTCTTACTTCTTTCTTAATCTTTCTTCATTCCTTCTTACTTCTTTCTTACTTCTTTCTTCATTCCTTCTTACTTCTTTCTTACTTCTTTCTTACTTCTTTCTTTCTTCTTTCTTCTTTCTTTCTTCTTTCTTACTTCTTTCTTCTTTCTTACTTCTTTCTTACTTCTTTCTTCTTTCTTTCTTACTTCTTTCTTACTTCTTTCTTTCTTCTTTCTTACTTCTTTCTTACTTCTTTCTTTCTTACTTCTTTCTTACTTCTTTCGTACTTCTTTCTTACTTCTTTCTTACTTCTTTCTTTCTTCTTTCTTACTTCTTTCTTTCTTCTTTCTTACTTCTTTCTTACTACTTTCTTACTTCTTTCTTACTTCTTTCTTACTTCTTTTTAACTTCTTTTTTATTCTTTCTTTCTTCCTTCTTACTTCTTTCTTACTTCTTTCTTACTTCTTTCTTACTTCTTTCTTTCTTCTTTCTTACTTCTTTCTTACTTCTTTCTTACTTCTTTCTTACTTCTTTCTTACTTCTTTCTAACTTCTTTCTTAATTCCTTCTTACTTCTTTTTACTTCTTTCTTACTTCTTTCTTACTTCTTTCTTTCTTCTTTCTTACTTCTTTCTTTCTTCTTTCTTACTTCTTTCTTACTACTTTCTTACTTCTTTCTTACTTCTTTCTTACTTCTTTCTTACTTCTATCTTTCTTACTTCTTTCTTACTTTTTTCGTACTTCTTTCTTACTTCTTTCTTACTTCTTTCTTACTTCTTTCTTCTTTCTTTCTTACTTCTTTCTTACTTCTTTTTTCTTCTTTTTTACTTCTTTCTTCTTTCTTACTTCTTTCTTTCTTCTTTCTTCTTTCTTTCTTACTTCTTTCTTACTTCTTTCTAACTTCTTTCTTACTTCTTTCTTTCTTCTTTCTTACTTGTTTCTAACTTCTTTTTTCTTCTTTTTTACTTCTTTCTTACTTCTTTCTTTCTTCTTTCTTACTTCTTTCTTACTTCTTTCTTCATTCCTTCTTACTTCTTTCTTACTTCTTTCTTACTTCTTTCGTACTTCTTTCTTCTTTCTTTCTTTCTTCTTTCTTACCTCTTTCTTACTTCTTTCTTCATTCCTTCTTACTTCTTTCTTTCTTCTTTCTTACTTCTTTCTTTCTTCTTTCTTACTTCTTACTTCCTTCTTTCTTCCTTCTTTCTTACTTCTTTCTTCTTTCTTTCTTACTTCTTTCTTCCTTCTTTCTTAATTCTTTCTTACTTCTTTCTTCTTTCTTTCTTACTTCTTTCTTACATCTTTCTTACTTCTTTCTTACTTCTCTCTTACTTCTTTCTTACTTCTTTCTTCATTCCTTCTTACTTCTTTCTTACTTCTTTCTTACTTCTTTCTTACTTCTTTCTTACTTCTTTCTTTCTTCTTTCTTACTTCTTTCTTTCTTCTTTCTTACTTCTTTCTAACTTCTTTTTTCTTCTTTTTTACTTCTTTCTTACTTCTTTCTTTCTTCTTTCTTACCTCTTTCTTACTTCTTTCTTCATTCCTTCTTACTTCTTTCTTTCTTCTTTCTTACTTCTTTCTTTCTTCTTTCTTTCTTCTTACTTCCTTCTTTCTTCCTTCTTTCTTACTTCTTTCTTCTTTCTTTCTTACTTCTTTCTTCCTTCTTTCTTACTTCTTTCTTACTTCTTTCTTCTTTCTTTCTTACTTCTTTCTTACTTCTTTCTTACTTCTTTCTTACTTCTTTCTTACTTCTTTCTTACTTCTTTCTTCATTCCTTCTTACTTCTTTCTTCTTTCTTCATTCCTTCTTATTTCTTTCTTACTTCTTTCTTAGTTCTTTCTTACTTCTTTCTAACTTCTTTCTTACTTCTTTCTTCTTTCTTTCTTTCTTCTTTCTTACTTCTTTCTTTCTTCTTTCTTACTTCTTTCTTACTTCTTTCTTACTGCTTTCTAACTTCTTTTTTCTTCTTTCTTACTTCTTTCTTACTTCTTTCTTACTTCTTTCTTACTTCTTTCTTCTTTCTTTCTTACTTCTTTCTTCCTTCTTTCTTACTTATTTCTTACTTCTTTCTTTCTTCTTTCTTACTTCTTTCTTTGTTCTTTCTTACTTCTTTCTTACTTCTTTCTTCTTTCTTTCTTCTTTCTTACTTCTTTCTTACTTCTTTCTTTCTTCTTTCTTACTTCTTTCTTTCTTCCTTCTTACTTCTTTCTTACTTCTTTCTTCTTTCTTCATTCCTTCTTACTTCTTTCTTACTTCTTTCTTACTTCTCTCTTTCTTCTTTCTTACTTCTTTCTTACTTCTTTCTTACTTCTTTCTTACTTCTTTCTTACTTCTTTCTTCTTTCTTTCTTACTTCTTTCTTCCTTCTTTCTTACTTCTTTCTTACTTCTTTCTTCCTTCTTTCTTACTTCTTTCTTACTTCTTTCTTACTTCTTTCTTCTTTTTTTTTTTCTTTCTTTCTTTCTTCTTTCTTTCTTCTTTCTTACTTCTTTCTTACTTCTTTCTTACTTCTTTCTTACTTCTTTCTTACTTCTTTCTTACTTCTTTCTTCTTTCTTTCTTACTTCTTTCTTACTTCTTTCTTACTTCTTTCTTACTTCTTTCTTACTTCTTTCTTACTTCTTTCTTACTTCTTTCTTCATTCCTTCTTACTTCTTTCTTACTTCTTTCTTACTTCTTTCTTACTTCTTTCTTACTTCTTTCTTACTTCTTTCTTACTTCTTTCTTCATTCCTTCTTACTTCTTTCTTACTTCTTTCTTACTTCTTTCTTACTTCTTTCTTACTTCTTTCTTCATTCCTTCTTACTTATTTCTTACTTCTTTCTTTCTTCTTCTTAATTCTTTCTTTCTTCTTTCTTACTTCTTTCTTACTTCTTTCTTACTTCTTTCTTACTTCTTTCTTTCTTCTTTCTTCTTTCTTTCTTACTTCTTTCTTACTTCTTTCTTACTTCTTTCTTACTTCTTTCTTTCTTCTTTCTTACTTCTTTCATACTTCTTTCTTGCTTCATTCTTACTTCTTTCTTCTTTCTTTCTTACTTCTTTCTTACTTCTTTCTCACTTCTTTCTTACGTCTTTCTTACTTCTTTCTTACTTCTTTCTTACTTCTTACTTCCTTCTTACTTCCTTCTTTCTTCCTTCTTTCTTACTTCTTTCTTCTTTCTTTCTTACTTCTTTCTTACTTCTTTCTTACTTCTTTCTTACTTCTTTCTTTCTTCTTTCTTACTCTTTCTTGCTTCATTCTTACTTCTTTCTTCTTTCTTTCTTACTTCTTTCTTACTTCTTTCTTACTTCTTACTTCCTTCTTTCTTCCTTCTTTCTTACTTCTTTCTTCTTTCTTTCTTACATCTTTCTTCCTTCTTTCTTAATACTTTCTTACTTCTTTCTTCTTTCTTTCTTACTTCTTTCTTACATCTTTCCTACTTCTTTCTTACTTCTTTCTTAATCTTTCTTCATTCCTTCTTACTTCTTTCTTACTTCTTTCTTCATTCCTTCTTACTTCTTTCTTACTTCTTTCTTACTTCTTTCTTTCTTCTTTCTTCTTTCTTTCTTCTTTCTTACTTCTTTCTTCTTTCTTACTTCTTTCTTACTTCTTTCTTCTTTCTTTCTTACTTCTTTCTTACTTCTTTCTTTCTTCTTTCTTACTTCTTTCTTACTTCTTTCTTTCTTACTTCTTTCTTACTTCTTTCGTACTTCTTTCTTACTTCTTTCTTACTTCTTTCTTTCTTCTTTCTTACTTCTTTCTTTCTTCTTTCTTACTTCTTTCTTACTACTTTCTTACTTCTTTCTTACTTCTTTCTTACTTCTTTTTAACTTCTTTTTTATTCTTTCTTTCTTCTTTCTTACTTCTTTCTTACTTCTTTCTTACTTCTTTCTTACTTCTTTCTTTCTTCTTTCTTACTTCTTTCTTACTTCTTTCTTTCTTCTTTCTTACTCTTTCTTGCTTCATTCTTACTTCTTTCTTCTTTCTTTCTTACTTCTTTCTTACTTCTTTCTTACTTCTTACTTCCTTCTTTCTTCCTTCTTTCTTACTTCTTTCTTCTTTCTTTCTTACATCTTTCTTCCTTCTTTCTTAATACTTTCTTACTTCTTTCTTCTTTCTTTCTTACTTCTTTCTTACATCTTTCCTACTTCTTTCTTACTTCTTTCTTAATCTTTCTTCATTCCTTCTTACTTCTTTCTTACTTCTTTCTTCATTCCTTCTTACTTCTTTCTTACTTCTTTCTTACTTCTTTCTTTCTTCTTTCTTCTTTCTTTCTTCTTTCTTACTTCTTTCTTCTTTCTTACTTCTTTCTTACTTCTTTCTTCTTTCTTTCTTACTTCTTTCTTACTTCTTTCTTTCTTCTTTCTTACTTCTTTCTTACTTCTTTCTTTCTTACTTCTTTCTTACTTCTTTCGTACTTCTTTCTTACTTCTTTCTTACTTCTTTCTTTCTTCTTTCTTACTTCTTTCTTTCTTCTTTCTTACTTCTTTCTTACTACTTTCTTACTTCTTTCTTACTTCTTTCTTACTTCTTTTTAACTTCTTTTTTATTCTTTCTTTCTTCCTTCTTACTTCTTTCTTACTTCTTTCTTACTTCTTTCTTACTTCTTTCTTTCTTCTTTCTTACTTCTTTCTTACTTCTTTCTTACTTCTTTCTTACTTCTTTCTTACTTCTTTCTAACTTCTTTCTTAATTCCTTCTTACTTCTTTTTACTTCTTTCTTACTTCTTTCTTACTTCTTTCTTTCTTCTTTCTTACTTCTTTCTTTCTTCTTTCTTACTTCTTTCTTACTACTTTCTTACTTCTTTCTTACTTCTTTCTTACTTCTTTCTTACTTCTATCTTTCTTACTTCTTTCTTACTTTTTTCGTACTTCTTTCTTACTTCTTTCTTACTTCTTTCTTACTTCTTTCTTCTTTCTTTCTTACTTCTTTCTTACTTCTTTTTTCTTCTTTTTTACTTCTTTCTTCTTTCTTACTTCTTTCTTTCTTCTTTCTTCTTTCTTTCTTACTTCTTTCTTACTTCTTTCTAACTTCTTTCTTACTTCTTTCTTTCTTCTTTCTTACTTGTTTCTAACTTCTTTTTTCTTCTTTTTTACTTCTTTCTTACTTCTTTCTTTCTTCTTTCTTACTTCTTTCTTACTTCTTTCTTCATTCCTTCTTACTTCTTTCTTACTTCTTTCTTACTTCTTTCGTACTTCTTTCTTCTTTCTTTCTTTCTTCTTTCTTACCTCTTTCTTACTTCTTTCTTCATTCCTTCTTACTTCTTTCTTTCTTCTTTCTTACTTCTTTCTTTCTTCTTTCTTACTTCTTACTTCCTTCTTTCTTCCTTCTTTCTTACTTCTTTCTTCTTTCTTTCTTACTTCTTTCTTCCTTCTTTCTTAATTCTTTCTTACTTCTTTCTTCTTTCTTTCTTACTTCTTTCTTACATCTTTCTTACTTCTTTCTTACTTCTCTCTTACTTCTTTCTTACTTCTTTCTTCATTCCTTCTTACTTCTTTCTTACTTCTTTCTTACTTCTTTCTTACTTCTTTCTTACTTCTTTCTTTCTTCTTTCTTACTTCTTTCTTTCTTCTTTCTTACTTCTTTCTAACTTCTTTTTTCTTCTTTTTTACTTCTTTCTTACTTCTTTCTTTCTTCTTTCTTACCTCTTTCTTACTTCTTTCTTCATTCCTTCTTACTTCTTTCTTTCTTCTTTCTTACTTCTTTCTTTCTTCTTTCTTTCTTCTTACTTCCTTCTTTCTTCCTTCTTTCTTACTTCTTTCTTCTTTCTTTCTTACTTCTTTCTTCCTTCTTTCTTACTTCTTTCTTACTTCTTTCTTCTTTCTTTCTTACTTCTTTCTTACTTCTTTCTTACTTCTTTCTTACTTCTTTCTTACTTCTTTCTTACTTCTTTCTTCATTCCTTCTTACTTCTTTCTTCTTTCTTCATTCCTTCTTATTTCTTTCTTACTTCTTTCTTAGTTCTTTCTTACTTCTTTCTAACTTCTTTCTTACTTCTTTCTTCTTTCTTTCTTTCTTCTTTCTTACTTCTTTCTTTCTTCTTTCTTACTTCTTTCTTACTTCTTTCTTACTGCTTTCTAACTTCTTTTTTCTTCTTTCTTACTTCTTTCTTACTTCTTTCTTACTTCTTTCTTACTTCTTTCTTCTTTCTTTCTTACTTCTTTCTTCCTTCTTTCTTACTTATTTCTTACTTCTTTCTTTCTTCTTTCTTACTTCTTTCTTTGTTCTTTCTTACTTCTTTCTTACTTCTTTCTTCTTTCTTTCTTCTTTCTTACTTCTTTCTTACTTCTTTCTTTCTTCTTTCTTACTTCTTTCTTTCTTCCTTCTTACTTCTTTCTTACTTCTTTCTTCTTTCTTCATTCCTTCTTACTTCTTTCTTACTTCTTTCTTACTTCTCTCTTTCTTCTTTCTTACTTCTTTCTTACTTCTTTCTTACTTCTTTCTTACTTCTTTCTTACTTCTTTCTTCTTTCTTTCTTACTTCTTTCTTCCTTCTTTCTTACTTCTTTCTTACTTCTTTCTTCCTTCTTTCTTACTTCTTTCTTACTTCTTTCTTACTTCTTTCTTCTTTTTTTCTTTCTTCTTTCTTCTTTCTTTCTTCTTTCTTACTTCTTTCTTACTTCTTTCTTACTTCTTTCTTACTTCTTTCTTACTTCTTTCTTACTTCTTTCTTCTTTCTTTCTTACTTCTTTCTTACTTCTTTCTTACTTCTTTCTTACTTCTTTCTTACTTCTTTCTTACTTCTTTCTTACTTCTTTCTTCATTCCTTCTTACTTCTTTCTTACTTCTTTCTTACTTCTTTCTTACTTCTTTCTTACTTCTTTCTTACTTCTTTCTTACTTCTTTCTTCATTCCTTCTTACTTCTTTCTTACTTCTTTCTTACTTCTTTCTTACTTCTTTCTTACTTCTTTCTTCATTCCTTCTTACTTATTTCTTACTTCTTTCTTACTTCTTCCTTCATTCCTTCTTACTTCTTTCTTACTTCTTTCTTACTTCTTTCTTCATTCCTTCTTACTTCTTTCTTACTACTTTCTTACTTCTTTCTTACTTCTTTCTTTCTTCTTTCTTACTTCATTCTTTCTTCTTTCTTACTTCTTTCTTACTTCTTTCTTACTTCTTTCTTACTTCTTTCTTACTTCTTTCTTACTTCTTTATTTCTTTCTTCTTTCTTACTTCTTTCGTACTTCTTTCTTGCTTCATTCTTACTTCTTTCTTCTTTCTTTCTTACTTCTTTCTTACTTCTTTCTTACTTCTTACTTCCTTCTTTCTTCCTTCTTTCTTACTTCTTTCTTCTTTCTTTCTTA